>NW_008825302.1:138917-146162 GCF_000699105.1 Pygoscelis adeliae | reverse complement strand
TGCCACACCGGACCCCTTGCCCGCCCGCCTGCTGTCGCGAGTGCCGGAGCTGGCTGGTGTGCTCAGGGCTGGGGTGGTGGACCGGCTCTGCTCCCCACCCTTGCTGCTCTGGGCACCCTTCTGGACGGCTCCGTTCTGCAGGCCACCCGTGGGGACAGTCCCATTGTGAGCCCGCTCCCGCTGGAGCCGATCGCTGCTGTGCTCCAGCTCCGCCGTGCTTGGCTCCCGGCTGCCATCGGGCATGGGACCGTCCTGCTGCTCGTGGAAAGTGGGTTTCTTCCCGATGTGTGTGACACGAAACCTGGAATGGGGGCAGGATGGATCAAAATCCCTTCCCTCCTCTCTCCCAGCTGTATTTCCAGCTTGCACTGTATTGCCTGCACCTCCAGCCTCAGTTCTCCTCTCTTTGTCATGGACTGGTGCTCATCTCCAACATTTCAGACCCATTCAATACCACTGACCCCCACTCTAGCCATGCCCTCACTGACTTAACACCATTTTTCCCTTCATTTTTGGCAAAACAAACAGAAAGAGAAGGATGAAAAAGTCAATCCAGATGTTGGCTGGTGCAGACCCTGCCAGCCTGTCCTCCATGCAGCAAGATGGGTCACAGCTCTTAGAAATGCTCCAGGATGCAACCTGGACGAACAGGAGCTTGTACAGAAATTCAGGTGTTGATTCAGGTGAAGTGCAGACGGTCTGAGCCTGGCGAGGAAGGGAAGGCCGTGCAGAGCCATGTGGAAGTTGTGTCCAGTGACCAACCACCATCAGGGGAACAGGAGCCAGAGTTTTTGGCAGGCAGTGCACCCTAAGTGAGGGCAGGGACAGGGTTTTGGTAGGGCGAGCTATATTTGGGTACAGGGGTCAAAAGCCAAGAGGAGTTGTTTGGCTAAAATCTGCCAGAGCACTTTGTGCACCATCCCCTGGAGCGATGGATGGTACCTAGGTGGTTCACCAAGGCTCCACCATGTGCCAGGTAACAGCTCAGAGCTCCAGGGTAGGCAGGAGAACAACTGCAGAAGTTGGTCTGACACCCACAAAGGGTGCATTTATAATCAGAGGGGATGCAATAACGCACCTGGGGATAAGAGAGAAGTTAGGGTTCTACCATAACTTTGGGATTTGTGAGGGGTAACGCATAGGCAAAACCTAAAAGTCTGAATTGCAAGTGAACTGGTTGTGACTAACGCTGTGATTCCTCTTTGCAAGCAATGCAAGCCACTGCTGGACCAGCAGACGGGAAATCTCTTCCACAGTGAGCTGGTGTCCACCAGCCAAAGAACACAGATCCCACCACAGAGACTTCATGCAGCCCATGACTCACCCAGCCACCGCTCTCCCTGCGTTTGAGTCAAAACACAAAGAAGCTGCAGATGGCCCTGGCTCTGCTGAGGGTCAGCTGCAATTTCAGCAGCAAAGCTCAAGCACTGCTGGGGTTGAAAGAAGAACAAGACCCAAAGGTCAAGCAAATGGCAGTACGGCCATCCTGAAGGAAGAAGCTGAGAAGAAAGGTCCAAGAGATAAGAACAGATCCCAGATGAGAAGCCAGAGACGAAGGAGTCTGCCGTCAGGCTAAGGATTGGGCTACAGTCTGTGGACAGTACAGACCCCTCAGCATTGCAGGCAGAAGGGCTGCTCATGACTGGAAGAGTCAAGAAGAGAAGTGCTCCAGCTCTGGACGAGGTACCCACAGGACTGCTCGGGTCAGGCCAAGCAGTGGCAAATGTGACCTTACAGGTCTATCCAGATATTTGGAGACGTGGCACCAGCACTGCGATTCGGGAAGACCAGAGAACATTCCAGTCCCGAAGAGGGTCAAGGAGGAGACACAAGTGGCAGGATCGTTTCTTGGTAATGCTATTGAGCAACGTCAGCCTGGAAGAGCCGGGAACGGATTCAAAGGAGCAGGCAGGGTTCGGACTGGAGGGGGCACAAGAGGTAATGTAACCAACCTCTGGATCGTGAGGGGAAAGGCAGGAGAGCGTTGGCTGTCTGCCTAGTCGGCATCGCTAAGGCATTTGGTTCAATAGGATGCGACAGGCTGCAGCTGATCGGGCTAAGGATGGAGGGTCAGATGCAGATGCTTTGGTGGACAAGCTCTGCCACTGACAACTGGTTTAGGGAAAGCCCTAAGATGGACGGTAAATCATTCAATAATATGAGAGTACAGATCATATAACCCTGATTACTTCAGAAGTATAAAATAATTAAGGTGAGAAAAGCCCTTGGTAGGTCTCCAGTCCAACCCTCTGCTCAAAACTGGGCCACCTCCCACTGCAATGAGGTTGCCCAGGACCCTGTCCAGTCAGGTTTTGGAAATCTCCAAGGATGGAGATCCCTCCACTCCTCTGGGTCCTGTCCCAGGGCTGCACCATTCTCAGCGTGATCATTTTTCCTTAAGCCTTATTCAGATTTCTCTTGTTGCAGCTTGTGGCCATTGCCCTGTGCACCTCTGAGAAGAGTCTAGTTCCATCTTCATTTAAACTCCGCCCACCCCTTAGGGTAGTTTTAAAGAGCAATTAGATCCCCCCCTTAGACTTCTCCAGGCTAAACAAACCCCATTCCCTCAGCAGCTCCTCACATGCCACGTGCTCCAGCCCTTGATGATCTTGGTGGACCTCCGCTAATCTCACTCCTTTCCACTCCTTTAGCAATGAGCCTGTGCCTACCAGCTGGGGACCAGACTCAGTCAAGGAGCTGTAGATAATAGGGAAGGGGGATGGACTCTCAACCACTGCGTCCAAAACAAAAGCAACAGCAAAAAAAAAGAGAGGAACAAGGCCTGAGGATTGCAACAGAAGAGCTGGGTTAAAGGAGATTTTGTATGTAGGATCAGTCATGAATCAAGGTACTTTGCGCAGTGAGGATATTCACAGTAAATAAGACACAGCAAGGGCAGTGCCAGAAAAGTCATCCAGGATCTGAAAGAGCAAAGGGGCCAGCTTGGAAACGAGAACCCAAATTTGGAGGTAGTTTTGTACCTCGTGGGCACATAGGCCCCTTAGCAGCTGGACCTCACACCAAGGAGATTCGGGAAGCGGAAACTTTTAAAATATAACCTTGGAGAAATGTAATGACTGTCCCGTGGAGAAGCCTGATGTGACACGGGATATTAAGTATAAAGAGAGGAAACCAAGAGTTGAGGGAAAGTGCCTTTAGGGAAGAAGACCGCCTTCTCCAGCGCTCAGAGGTGAGTGAGAGGAGACTGAGAAGAGCATGGACGAAGGACACAGAGGAGTGGATGGAGCTGGGAACCAGCCAGGGAATGAGATTAGCCATGAATATGCAATTGTGCAGAGATCTGGCTTACCAAACACCAACCTTTAAACCAAGGACAGCTGACAAGCAACGGGCAAAGAGGAAGCCAGAAGCTGTTAGTCTCCAGAAGGTGTGATCTTATCTGGAGGTCAGCAGGGGGAGGTCTGGCACATCTCTCCCCTTTACCAGTTCCCCATAAAGCCCCCGGTTCACCTCCCTACTGAGACTCCTAGCTATGATGGTGGAAAAACCCACACCCCCTGATGCCCACTCTGGCTCAACATCACCATGAAAGGACTGTCTCTCTGGACCACAACATGGAGCTTCATCAAGGCTTAGGCCCTGAATGAAGACCTGCTGCAGGATCTGAGCGCAGCAGAGCTTTGTGTCTCGCCGGGGTAGCCATCCAGGGACCAGCAGTTGCTTGTCACCCTGCCCCGGTCACCGTGGTGGTATGGAGCTGAGCCCTGGAAGACCTTGCTAAAAGTCTTGTGTATGCTTTCTGCTGGGGAATGGGGCAACCTGGGCAAGCCTGCAGATTGTACTAAAGGTTACTGACTACACAGAGACCGCAGACAGCTCAGGAAGTCCCTTGAGGTGAGACCAGGTGGGGACTGGAGGAGTATTTGTGGGAAGTATTGGGTACACTCCCCTATTCTTATATTCCTCCCGTGGCATCTAATTACAGTCATCATTGAAGGCAATGACCTGGAGGAGCGTAGCCACTCTTTCATTCTGAAGGTGGTGGCTGGTGACTTGCACCTGGGACCTGCTGTCATCTCCTCCCCTTCCTAATGAGATTGCTAAAACTGGGGTCACTGGCCCTGTTGGGCAGCAAGAGCCCTGCTCGCACGTAGCTGGGATAGCAGGCTTTGAAAGGACGTGGGTTTGGGCCTCTGCCCAGCACTGAGTCAGCAGGACAAGCCAGGCTTGAGTCACCTTCCCGGAGAAGGAGGAGGGAAGCCACCGGTGCGTCAGGGCCTGCCATATACCACAGGCATTTCCAGGTGCAGGAGGCACCTGGGTCCTCGGGACTCCTGGCTGCAGAGCTACTACTGGGGCATCTAAAGGGGAAGAGCAAGAGGGTGCCTGGAGTGGGGCAAGTGGGGAAGGGGAAGGGAATAGGGGAACTGAGAAGACTCTCCGCAATGCTTGGTCCATTAGAGCAGATGGGCCATGTCTGGCAAAGCTCATTTAAGTACCTGCCCACTGAAAAGACGGTGGTCTCTCCAGGATGCATCCTGCCTTTGCCATCCTTGGACCGTCCTTGCCGATGCAGTGGGTGCCTCTTCCTCTTGCTGCAGTGGATGCAGGGGGCCTGCGTGGAGCCCAGATGCACTGTGTGGTGATGTGGTGGGCCCCCGTCCTGGCTGTTACGGTGAGGACAAAGGCTGCAACAGGAGAAGGACATGACAGGTCGTGTTATCTGGAGGAGTCTTCCCAACCTTGGTGCAGCCTCACTGCGGCAAGCCCTGAGAAGCAGGAGCTCTGGAGGGGACCTCCTGCGAGGACAGGAATGAGAAGGGCTATTCCCCTTGACAGTGAGGTGAAGCACTCGTCACAACCCTCGGGGGAGCAGAACTTCTTGTTGGGAAGATGCTTTATAACAAGCTGGAAAGGGGCTGGCTGCAGAGTCTGCAGACCAAGGCGATACCCAAAGGCTGCTTCTTCCTTACTCTGCAAGAGCCACAAGCTGGTATAGGCTTCCCTCACCTGGGCACTGGCACTGGGATGTCCCCTTCATTGTCCCCCAGCATCTCCTTGAGGGCCTCCGCATTTGCTGAAGAGAGGGGAAAAAGGGAATGTGTCAGCCAAAGCAGTCAGCAAGTCTCCGGGCCAGTCCAAGGAAATGCTCACCTTCGTTTTGGATGATGCATCTCACAATCTTCTCCACAGTGTCCTCGTTCAGCTCCTCCTCTTCATCTGAAAAGAGAAAACGTGGCACTGAGGGCTGGGATTCGGACACTCAGCTCGCCAGTCCCTCCCCAGGAGCAGCCACCGTCGACAGAGAGGTCAGAGAAGCTTTGCGTCCCCCATCACGCCGGGAAGCCCCTGGGGAACACCAGTTCCCTTGCCCTGGAAAAGAAATGGCTAAAACAGCTGCCGTGTGTGCAGGGAGAGGGGGGTTGTGTTGCTCCTTCAGAACTGGGGAGCATCGCGTGAAACAAGTGGGAAGCAGGTTCCAAATAAGTTGAAAGCGAAGGCTCCTCGTGGGGACGGTCCAGCCCTGGAGCCCCTGGGTGAGGATGCTGTGGGTGCTGAAAGTCTCCAAGGGTAAACGGGACAAGTTCACAGAAAAGAAACCCACTGGGGCCTGTTAAATACGGAGAAACAATCTCTGATGGAGAAAGCCCCAGACCTACACGCTGTCAGAAGCTTAAAACAGTATGCTGGGGAAAACTTGGCTCGGTGTCTGCTCCGTTGTGGTATTCATCCCCAGGATTCATCGCAACATGCTTCTGGCCACGGTTGGAGGCAAGAGGCTTGGCTGGGCTTCAGCGCAGTCTGCAGTGTTATATGTTCCTGTGAGCAGGTCAGAGTTGTGGTCTGGTAGGCAGCTGCCTCAAAGAGCATGGTCAGGGGCTGCCACTGTGCTCCTGGAAGCCCACAGGAGCTGTTGTGGGCTTGTTTCCCCGGGCTGTGGCAACTCCAGCGGGCAAAGCCAATCCTGGAAGGTTCAGACACTGTCTCCATGTCATGTGCAGCCAAGTCACCGAAGCCAGAGGAGCATATCCAAGGATGCCTGGAAGCTCCTGCTGCATCCACGGGCAAGCTGAGAGAGCCACGTTTCCCTCCCATGCACGAGAAGTAGCAGCGGGAAGTCTTGACCCTCCTGAGCGCTGCCGAAGGTATAGAGGAGCCAGAGTTACGTAGCATCATTTGGCTGTTTTCAGGCAAGGAAGAAGCTGGAGGAACATGTCTTCTCCATTTCAGCAGAGACTCATAAAACACTAGACAGAGCTCGGTTGGACTGAGCTCTGGCTTGCACCCATGCTCGATACCGCAGTGACTTCCCAATCCTACTAACCAAGAGCCGCTTACGATGGCCTGAAACGATGGATAAACTCCTACAGGTCCCCTTCCAGCATGGGGCAGAGATCCCAAGGAAACATCGCTATTCCTCTGGCCTGCATGAGCACAACGGGGACTGGAAGAGCACATGACTGAGAGCAAACACCATGCTGGCCCCATGCCGGACCTCCTAACGCCAAAGGGGCAGAGGGACATTCCCCTGGCTGCGGATGCTTATAGGATCGTTGGTGATAACGCCACTTTGGGAAGGGCCAGTCGCTGGCTCCCACCTCCCTGGCACCACCAGCCTTCGCCAGCCTGCGGAGCCGGCAGATCAGAGGGCTCTCCGGGCCGCACGCTCCCGATCCCCGGGGAACGCCGTGCTGCTCTCCCCACCCAATCCCTTTTTCCCAACCCAGCGGCAGGTGATGGGTAACCCTCCCATCCCCAGCCCGCGGCCCAGAAGCGTGTTTAAGGATCATCAGTCCACGCCGGGCGAAAGGCAGCGCCCGAGCCCCCATCACCCCTGCACTCACTGGCCTGGAGCTCCGCCAGCACATCTTTGTTATCTGGGTCGAGCTCGTCCCGGAAAGTCCGGCACCGGTAACCCTTCTTCTTCAGGACATGGCAGATCAGGAAACCCACCAGCCCCATGATGAAGAAGACAAGGACGAGGAGGAAGACCATAGACAGACTGTGCTGGGGGTCTGACTCCCCATCGTCGGTGCTGTTCTGGTCTGACATGCGGATCTAGGAGAAGGGGGAAGGCGGATCAGGGACCCCGGTCCTCACCCCCTGCCAGGCTCCCCATGCCCATCCTCCTCCTCCTCTTCCTCCCATCTGCCTTGGGCCAGCTCCCAGCTCAGGGTGGGCTGCCAAGGGCTCATCTCTCGCCTCGCCAGGTCCATCTTGGCAGGCGCCCTGCGGAGGAGAAGGCAGGCTGGAGGCGGCTCGGCACGGTCTCCCAAGGACACC
>NW_008825302.1:136410-138262 GCF_000699105.1 Pygoscelis adeliae | reverse complement strand
GCCGCCCGTCCGCCTACCGGCCAGCAAGAGCCCCCGCCTGTCCCGATCCCGGAAAAATCTCCCCGAAGCAGTTTCAGCAGATGAAGGTGCAGAGACAGGCTCAGGGAAACGCCGGCAGCTGCTGCGGGGAGCAAGCAGGAGTGCCGCTCAGGGAAGCCGGGCGCTGGCAAGCTGCTGCCTGCCCCGGGGCGAATAACCTCGCCCACATGCAAGCCAGACCCGATTACCACTGGCAACCTCCTTTCCAAAGCTCTCGGCGATTTTTAGAGCACTGAACCGTGGCGATGGGAGGGCAGAGGGGTGGAAGTGGGTCTCAGCAAGTCCAGGACCATTCCCACACCAGCACATGTGGGGGGAGAGGGGTGCAGACACGGGCACCATGATCACAGCACCAAGGAGACGGTGGAAAAGGCACCCCGGGAGACCCTGCAGCCCAACACCTTGCCCCAGGCTGACTGCGTCTCCCTCCTGCCTGAAAAAGGGATGGATAAACCGTTCAAAATCTCCAGCCATGGCAGTCCCACGACCTCCTTCTCCATCTCCACCACATTATCCTCACTCTGGGAGGCTTCACCCAAATCTCGTCTGCTACTGCAAATTAGGCTTGCTCCTCTCCGTCCTTCGCCCACCTGCCAGTCCTCTGCTCAGACCTTGAGAAGCACAGGCAACCCTTGAAATCCCTCCCACCCCATCTCTGTGAACTAAGTGTCTATCTATATAAATATTCATTTGTGGGAATTATCCCACCACACTCCGTGTTGCCACGAGGCAACCTGCAACTCCTCCAGGATCTCAACTCTGTGATGACGAGGGCTCCTGTCCCTCTCCGCAAGTGACCAAGAGTCAACTCTCAGGAGCCCAGGAGCTCCATCGCTGTGACTTCGGGAGGTCACTCCGTCATAGGTGCCACCCGTCTGTCTGCTGTCCTGGCAGGGACACAGGCCCTGTGATGGACCAGCTATGGCAAGAAAAGACCACGGGCAGCAAGACTTACTGCTCCTGCCATGCATTGATAGGGCTGCAGGAGAGGAGAGGTCTCCTAATGCTGGACCAACAAGCCACAACATCATGCGAGTCTCTGCTGATCAAGACCTTAAAGGCAGTTTACTCCTTGCCCTTGTTTCTTCGAACAGGGGGACTTCACAGGTCTGGGTTTCTGTGGAGCCCCGAGGGGATGCCGTCATGGTGAGCTTATTCCCATTTTCCTCGTGCCCACGCACGCTGTCCTGTACATAAATCGCCCTTTCTCCTCCCGGGCATTCCCGCCCACCCGATGCATTGCTGCACACTACCCTCCTTCCAGCCTTCAGCCGTGCCAGACGAAATGAGCCCGATGGTCGCTCAGCCCTCCCTGCTTCGAGGGAAGATTCCCATTTTCCCACGGCCTCTGGTGCCAAAGCATTTCCACAACCCGGGGTCACAGGACAGGGAGAGGGAGGACAGCGCAGCAGCCCACCTGGGGACAAATCCTGGCCCTGCATGGGGTGAACCGGGACGAGGAGGGGGCTCTGTTACCACCAAGCTGCTCCCACCCGGCTCCACAGCTGGGTTATCCCAGCTGATCACATTTCCCCTCCCGATGCTCCCCCCGAGCATCATGTGCCCCCAGTGCTCTCCCGCTTCCACCACCCCAGCCTCAGCATCCCTCCAGGCTGCTCCATCCTCGTCCCGCTGCGGGATCCCGTTAGCACTTTTATGGCCAGACTGTCAGCCTTGTCCCACGCAGCGCCTCACAGGTGACCCAAAAAAGAGGCCACAGCTCCTCTCTGCCCTGAGACCAGCCAGCATGGCAGGTGTGAATCCACGCAGCTGAGCTCGCCCTCCCAAACAGGCTGGCCGTGTCCATCCTGGC
>NW_008825302.1:134231-135982 GCF_000699105.1 Pygoscelis adeliae | reverse complement strand
CCAAGCAGAGGGTGGAGGGACAGCACCGTTCCCCCTCGCCGCATCCCACGGCCGGCTCCGGTCCCAGCGTATCGCCACATTACCTCTCGTCCGCTCTCTTCCCGCGCCTCCTCCACAGCCATTACGACAGACGTCACCCTGCGAACAATGCGAACGCGCCCGCTCGGGGGATCGTCTGCCCCGGCCCCGCTGGTTGTCCACGTGGCAGCTAAACGGGCCAGATTGCCCGGCTCCGGCAATCCTGTGGGCAGGCTCCTCCTGGGTTCGCCACTACGACGCTCGGCCCAAAAATTGCCATCATCTCTGCAAAAATGCTACATCCCATCGTGTCAAACATCTCCCTGAATCTTAAGCCCTTATTTAAGTTTTTCAAACATCCCCAGCAAGCTAATGGCCTTTAAACCACAGTGTGTTTTTGCTCTCTGAGCACAAAGAGCATCCAAAAATATCCCTCTCCGATGCTTTCTTTGCACCGCTCCGAGACCCGTGAAGTTGCCCAGAGCAGTGACCGGCTTCCAGAGAGCAAGGTCAGCCGGCAAAGCGAATCCCACTGGAGGTGGGGACGTGTTTCTCCCCTCCTTGCCCCTTTCCCCCAGCCAGGCAGCTCGGCTGTGCCACTCGGGCAGCTCGGTGGCCCCAACCAGACGCTATCTGGTGGCAGCACCTTGCGGAGCGGCGACCGGGCGATCGTCATGCCGAGTGAGCAGCTCCCGACAAGACGTCAGCGCATTCCACGCATTTGCTGCTACACCCTTGTTTTTCAGCACGTATAAAGCCTATTTATTTGAGATGGTGGGTGCTGGGCTCAGTGCTCACTGTGCCAGGGATCGCAGCTCTGAGAGTCCCCAACCACAGCTGTGCCCGGTGGGGTCACGGCCAGAGGGTCCTGGCGTCCCCCGGAGCATCCTTGCTCTGTGCTCGGGAGGCGGCGTCCTGAAGGGAAACATGCATGAGGAGTGGTGTGGAGGGACCAGCGTCCCCGCAGTAAGTGGCAGAACCAGCCAGAAGCATCATTTAATAATCCCACGATTTAATCGCACCTTGACACTAGTTCTCTCGCCTGCTTGCGGTCAGCACAGCACCCAAAATCCGATGCCGTCCCGCCGGCGCCTTGCCACCCCACCAGCCCCATCCCGCGCACCCTGGGCCATGCACGCCTGAAGCTCCCCTTGCTGCGTGCCGAGGGGTTTCCCTCCCATACGTTTATTACCCAGCATCAAAATCCCGTCGCCGAGAAGCCGGGGAACATCCCGGTGCTGACCTGCCGCGGTCTCCATCCTCAGCCGGCTCTTGGCGTGCCCCTTGGGGGTCCTTGCCCTTTGCCTGCTCCTCTCTGAGACCCCGTTTTATTGCAGGTGGTTTGGGCAGCCTGCCTCCAGCGCAGCATCCTTCGCCCCCCACCTCCTGCCGGCGGGAAGCGATCGGACAGGAGACCAGAAGGACCAGGTCCTTGCCAAGCGCCGATTTTGGCTAATTTGTTTTCCGAGCCTTTGGGCAAGACTACCTGCTCCTGTCATCCTTTCTTCTTTCCAGCCCACAGGGAACAGATTTTTGCCACCGGCGTCACCCGCGGCACAGCCCCGTCCCCGTCCCTCGCCGGCTCCGGCGGAGGCTCAGGGTTTTTCCCCCGTTCTCCATGGCTGCTTTTTCGTACACGGCAATTTTCCACCCGGCTTTTGTTCTCTGCCTGCCTGGCGGTGCCTCCCTGTCCCCGCTCCCTGCCAGCCCCGGCGGGTTATTTTTGGAGGCTG
>NW_008825302.1:113841-130158 GCF_000699105.1 Pygoscelis adeliae | reverse complement strand
CGTTTCCCTTCCAGGAGCGGGGCACCCCATGAAGCCGCATCGCCTGGCGCTGACCCACAGCCTGGTCCTGCACTACGGGCTCTACAAGAAGATGATCGTAAGCGGCGCTTCTCCTGGGGTCCAACGGGGGGCCGCCCCCCGCCCCCCCGGCCAGGCGGCGGGGGAAGAGGGGGCTGTGGCGGGCGGCCTTGGGCAGGCAGCCGCCAGAGTGGGCGTTTTAGGCTTCAGCGTGCGTGAAGGGTGCCGGAGACCTGTGCGCTGTCCTGCTGACTGCAGTCGTGGCCTCCGTGTTAAGGCTTGGACCGTGTTAGTAGGGTCTTCACAGCTTTCTTGGGTCGCTGCCTCTCCTTCAGCTCCACTTTTGGCACAGCAGGTAACAGAGTTGTTGCAGACAAGGCTTTAAGCAGTCTCGGGCATTCTCATCGTCCCGAGCCCCCGCCGTACCACCCACAGCTGATTTGAAAGGCACCGTCGCTGGTTGTCAGTGTCTTGTTCAAACCTGTGCTTACAGTGCCGTGCCTGGAGCTGCAGCAGTGCCGCTGGGGAGCATACGTGAAATCTCTGTGCCCGTAGCCCCTTCCAGGAAGGACCTAGTGACCACTGTGGGCCGTGAGATCGTAGAATAGCAAAGCTGAAAAAAAACCCCAAACCCTCAAGAGGTTTGCTAATTCACCTTGATGCCTTAACGGGGTTCACTAATCACATCTCATACCTGATAAATGATTGTCCGACCTGGTCTTCAAAGTCTGTGTTGCCCAGCCAGCTCAAACAGCCTAGTCCAGTGCACTCCGGTTGTTGCTATTAGAAAGATTTTTCTCTCCCTGAAATCTAGCCTGTGTAAACCTGGCAAAACGTGATCAGCATGTAGCGATAATCAAAAAGAAAACTTAAATCTTTGTATTTCAAGAAATGAACTAGTTTTGGGATGATGGAATATCGCTACGAAGGTGTGGTACCCCTCTTTTGAAGTGTTTTATTTCAGTTGGTGCAAGCAGGACCGAACCGTGCTCCTTTCCCTGGAATCCTTGTTCACTTTTCTGCCCGTTCTTGCAGCACGGAGCAAATGAAAAGCTCTCGGGAGTACAGGGCGTGTAACTTAATGCCTCGTGATACAAGATCAAGGCAGGAATGGTAGAAGTCTTCTGCCATTCTGCCCCTTTTGAGATGGCTTTTGCCCGTTTTGATGTGCAGAACATGCCACCTGCAGCTGCTGATCATTTGGGGGCAACTTGTTTTGTCCCCTGTTGGTTTATTCTCCCTTTCGGTGCGGCAGGATTGCTTCTAAGCTGTTTCAGACCATTGAGCGATTTAATTTCTGGGCTGACTGGCGCGGTTGCAGGTCGTGTTATCTGATCCAGAGGCCAGGTGTAGCTGCTGCCTATTGTCTCCGCAGCCTGTGATCTGTTTGATGTGCCTTGGGGAAGGGCCCCTACCCAGAATGTTATTCTAAACGCTGTAGGCTACAGCTCGAGGCGCTTCTGGTTTTATATACATATATGTATATATTTATATATGTACATTAGGGACATACCTGCATTTACGGTGTCTTCTCATGGGGAATTACCTCATTAAAAGAGGCGAAGAGCGCTTCTGTCATGGTCATCGTAGTGCATCGCTAGTAAACAGGGAGGGGAGGTGAAAAACGGGTACAAAACCATCATTGCTCCGATCTGTCAGGGATGTTGTCACTTTCCCCCCATCCTTTCTCTTTGTGCTCGTGCATCCCATGTGTGTTCCTCACCTTCTGCAGTCGGGCTCTGCTCCGTGTGACGCTCTGCAAACCAGCCGCTTCCCCCGTTACTCATGAGCCTGAACTGGATGACCCCGCAGGTCACTCGAAGCCATGTGCTCTGAAAATGATCGTAGAACTCGATCGTAGGTTGTTGCTTGCAGTTGTAGATGATTGCAAGTAACTGGTAATAGAGTCGGGCTTATTTTGAGGCTGTGGAGAAGAAAGCGTGATCAGCTTGTCTCGGTGATGTGTTTTCACATCTGCGGCATGCTTTAGGGATAAATCATGAGCTGCTGTGAAAACATGGTGATTGTGCAGAACTGTCAGACAGAAAAACGCAAGTTCCAGCCCCTCTCCAGCTAGACCAGGCACTTCTCCAGACTGATTAGCTTCCCAGGTTCCCTCATCCCCACCATTAGACGTTAAGCGAAACTATAACCAGCTTTGCGCCCTCAAAGACCTGACTAAATATTTAGTTGTTGTGGTACCAAAAAAAGCCTGTCCTTAAAGGTCACTTCTCAAGCACTTGGGAATCGGGCAATGTTAAAATCAAAGCTGTATCACTGTGAGCACAAGAGAGCAGGATTAGAGCAGTGGTTTTAATTCTGGCATGTTCACAGTGTCTTCTCCGCTATATGGGCAGGTCAAAGTGCAAAATTCTTGCAAGCGTGATAGCAATACAGTCTTCCTGCTTTTTATTTTTTAGGGCAAAGTCTGAACAGCGAAATCAATACAAGCAGGGCAGAGGGAAAAGCTAAATCTCGGCTGCTTTGTACCTGCCCGTCCGTGCTGCGCAACGTTGTCGTTGTCTCTAGCACTGTACAAGCACCTGGCGTTTGGCGTGGGCTCAAGTTCAAGCTCTTCCACTGCCAGCATATCTGCTTCTGTGGTGAGAGGCTTGCGGACTGAGCGAAAGCAAATAGAAAATAAGCTGTCCCAAAACTAAAGCACAATATCAGGTTTTAAAGGAAGGTGCTAAAACGGACCAGTGGAACAGTTCCTTGATGCAATATATAAAATTAATTTGGTGTGTTTAAATATTAGAAAAGCTTCCCTGTGTAATTAATACAGTTCCCTAGTAAAATCGCATCCAGCTGCGGTGACCTGCTGTTGTGCTCGCGGGGGGACGCAGCTGGAGTACACTCAGGGCACGTGGAATCTTTGCAGAATTTATCTTTCAGATTTTTACTGTAAATGTACGAACTTCGATGAATAACCTCCC
The DNA here is from genome assembly GCF_000699105.1 of Pygoscelis adeliae. NCBI lineage: Eukaryota > Metazoa > Chordata > Aves > Sphenisciformes > Spheniscidae > Pygoscelis > Pygoscelis adeliae. Next base: position 127,204 of record NW_008825302.1, on the reverse strand, counting down.
TAGGGTTGGGATTTTTCTTGCAGAAACAGCAAAAAGCATATTCTGACATAACACTTCTAAATGTCAAATCCATGCCTGAGCGAGGCAGTAGGCAGAGCTGTACACTTTGCCGTATTTTTTTGTCTTGAAACCCTTTTTTGGGGGTTGTATTTTCCACAAGATGCCATCGTGAAGCTGAAAACCGCAGAGGAAACTTCATCCTGAACAGCCAGCGACTGGCAAGGTTACGAGCAAATGAAAGCGGGGATTATGGTCAGTTGTGACTATAAAAGGTCCTGTGAACTTTGTGTTGTGGTTACATCATTATCCGCCCTCTCTGCCTCCTCCAAATAAAAGGCCGCTATCGTCCAGCTGGGTTCACCTCTTCGCACCTTTCCCAGCTTATCTGTGGCTGCGGCGCACAAGAACGTGGTGAACCAAGGCTCAGCGTTCCTGAAAGAGAGGGGGGTTGTCCTGCTGCTCACCTTCCCTGCTCCTCTGCTGCGTCCTCCCGCTGCCGTTCTTGTGCTGCGTCTGGAAGCTGTTGGATCCTTGCGTGAGCTGATGCAACTCAGTAACTCGGCAAAGCCGGTAGAGTTTTCTGTGGAGTTAGGAAAACGAGGCAGCAGACAGAGGGGGCTGAGTGCCAGAGCTTGCTTAGGAAGATGGGTGGGATTGCTGGGAGCAGGGTGAAGGGTGGAAGGAGGCAGGTTTCTTCTTCTGCCAGCAGCTGCATCAGCCTTGAAGCTTTTGGTCTTCCCCCCCGCCCCCGCTTTCTGTTTTGAATCACACATCCCTACTTTTTGTTGTCCAAGAGAGCATCTGAATATCCTGTGAGAGTTATTTCTTCTCTGTGACGACTCTTCAGCATTGGTTTTGGTCTTTTTTGATGTAATCAGCTGCCTGGATTCCTGGTAGCTGCGCAGAGCCCTCGTGGGGAATAGGTCTTGCCTTCACCCTTGGCAGCTGCACTCATGGCTCGTGCTTGTGAGTGGCCTCATCCTCCTTGTTTGAGTTGTCAGAGGCAGCAGCCTCCGAGAAACACTGAACCCCATGCATCCACGTGGAAAACACCACACCACGTGCAGATCAATTCAGGAAAGGAGGCGACGTGTTTGCGAGGGTATATTGCATCTCTGAAAATTAACGTGTTTCCTGCTTAGCCCGGGAAACAGGCGTGTTGGTGCAGTTGCCCTGATAAATTTTCCCTTTGGAAACAAGCTTGTACATCTTCCTAGGTTTTTTTTCATGTTCCACTTTTTCTATAAAATGCATGCTTTAATTAAGAGAAATAGGGAAACACAAAAAAGATCTCTTATTGATTTCAGTGCAACTTTAATTTCCTCCACCAGGTATGTGGTGTTAATTTTTAACTTCCTGCATAGAATCATTAAGGTTGGAAAGGACCTCTAAGATCATTGGGTCCAACCGTCAACCCAACACCCCCATGCCCACTAAACCATGTCCCTAAGCGCCTCATCTACCCGTCTTTTAAATACTTCCAGGGATGGTGACTCAACCACTTCCCTGGGCAGCCTGTTCCAATGTTTCACCACTCTTTCAGTAAAGAAATTTTTCCTCACGTCCAATCTAAACCTCCCCTGGCGCAACTTGAGGCCGTTTCCTCTCGTCCTATCGCTTGTTACTTGGGAGAAGAGACCAACACCCACTGGCAAGCCTGTATTGTCACAAGATCTTTAATTTTAATCCATCCAGTTCCCTGACCATTTTTCACTGGCTTTCCAAAGGAAGCAAAGCTTATGCATCTCTTCCATCTGCCTGTGAGCTTTCTCCAAATAACTTCTGAACTTATCAGCCCGTTACAGGCAAATCTGACAGAGGGACCGAATATATCAAGGTCTAAAGACTGTACGAAAGCTGGTGGCTGAGAAGGGAATAGTGCCTCCCAGTGAAGAAAAAAGCTGTGGTTTGAACTCAGCTGTTTTATTCTGCTGGCTTGCCCAGGGAGGGGGGGGTGTGCAGTGGGGGAAGGAAGGCATCAGAGAGTATGTGGCAAGAGCTGCAGTTATTATGAGAGGCAGGAGATGGGTGTATGGCTGAAAGAGAAAAATCCATAGGAAAGGAGGCTTCATGGAGCAACTTGTTGAATTTAAATGAACACGAAAGTCAGGAATCCGATGTATTGGAACATTTTTTTGATATACCTCATGCAGGTCGTTTGTCAATTAGCTTGAGATTTCTTACAGCCAAAGAAAACGCGAGTCTGGATGGGAAATAAGTCTTGCCTTTCTCTCTCGAAGGTTTTCAAACCGTACCAGGCGTCCCAGCATGACATGTGCCGATTCCACTCCGAGGACTACATAGACTTCCTCCAGAGAGTGAGTCCCAACAACATGCAGGGATTCACCAAGAGCCTCAACGCCTTCAACGTGGGCGATGACTGGTGAGTGCCCTGTGCCACCGAACCCACAGTCGGAAAGGGTGATCCTGCATTGTTCATGTCCAGAGAGCTCTTTTAGAATGTCCCTCTTCTTATTTGTTTTTAACCAGAATGAGGTGTGTGTCCCTCCTGTGTGTGTTACTGGAACCTCCTTGATTCCTTTCCCTTCTCTTTAGATCTTGCAGTCCTCTTTTTTACGTGTATATTTAGGCTGTAACCTTGTTGGGTTAGAGACTGTATCTCTACTTGTTCTTGCAGAGCCTCCAGTTCTTCTTGAACATGCTAACTGTTTTTTAAAATAATTGCCTGTCATTTTAGCTACCTTAATGTGCGTATGTTAAATTCAAGACAGCTTTGAGAGCCTGATTTTCAGGTAGAACTAAGGAGATACTCATGTTTCTGTACAAAACTACATGAGATCTTGTTGAGAATATTCAATTCCAGTCTTTAATGCTCGTGAGAGATGAAACTGGAAGGAATGCGTGGAAGGGCTCTGTGGGTGACTGAGGAAACAGCAATATGCCTTGTCTGGTTGAGGATTATAAGGGCTGTCAGAGGGTAAGGTTGTTCTTATATGTTCTGTGGAGAGGAAAGCTGCAAGTACTAGCATGGGAGGAGTTATGTTAGCTAGAGAGCAGTGTTACCCAAGAAGACACTAGTATAGCCTGTTTTTTAATATTTAGGCTGAGAATCAGGAGACTCTTCTGTAACCTTGCTGCTCTGATGATCAGAAACCATCTTCTTACCAGAAATGAAAGGAGAAATAAAACCCCACGGTCTTTAAGCCATTGCTTGCTCGTGAATGAAACGTGTGGCATGATGCCAGCAAGCTGGTGACACAGGGGCTCCATGTCCTGTGTTCCTGTACCCTCCCAGTGCCTGGGCTGGCTCTGCGTGGTGGGATGGATCAGACCTTAGTGCTGTCTTAAGAGCAGCGTTCATCTCCCGTTGCAGTATACCGCACGCTGGGCTGTGCGCTTGGAAGCAGAGCGGGAGCAGGATCTTCCAGATACAGCCGGGGAGGAGAGAGTGCAGGAGCAGAGCAGTCCTCCCCTCTCCTGACGCAGTGTCTCACGTCATGTCCTAGCTCTGGGCACATGTCAGCAGGGCTGCAGTACAGATGCTGGCACGCGTTGTGAGCAGGGGAGCCTTTTCAGGACTGGCTTGGAAGCTTTGGTAATCATTATCAAATTCACTGAGTTTCCCATTGTGTTTGCAGCCAGATTGCTCGCCTGCTGGTACTCAGTGTGTTATAAGCAGGGTCAGAGTGATCCCAAATTAACTCTCTCACAGAGAATGAGTTCTGATCTTGCTCAGGTAGTGCCCCTGGACAGTTTTATTCCTGGCTTTGCTCTGGAGAAAGGGGGAGGAATGAGTTGTTGTTCTGTGTTTGAATCATGGTTTCTTTTTCAGTCCAGTGTTTCCAGGCCTCTTTGAATTTTGCTCTCGCTATACTGGGGCCTCCCTCCAGGGAGCAACACAGCTGAACAACAAGGTAACTGAGCTGATGTCCTTATTTTCCTGAAACACAGGCGTAAGCCAACTGGTTTTCAATTTAAGGAGAACCTCATGGATGTATTTTGTAAAACAACATAGTAAGCACTGCTGTGTTGCAGTGTAAATACCTAGCGCTGCAGGACTGTTAAGCTTGAGACCGTTCCTGTACTGTTGGAGACAACTATTTACTAGGTGTTTAATCCAGAGGGAGTCACAGGATACTAACGCTGCATGTACTAAAGTCGCAAAGTACTCCCGGTGCTGTAGAACAAACCTAGGGTCTTCAGTGAAACCAATCTTGAGACCTCAAGGTTGCTGCTAGGCCTCTGGTATGGAAATGCACTAAATGAGATCCCGCAGAGCGTCTGAAGAAGAGGGTCCCTCGGGAGGGTATCAAAAAAACTACAGAGGTTTAAGTCTTTTAGAGACCTGAGAAAGGTCTAATGAGTGTAAAGAACAAGTGCAGGAACAAACTGTATGTGCCAGGTGCTCTGCCGGCTGCTGGCTGGAGGGGGAGCAGCGGAGGTGGGAGACGATCTTTTCTGGTCTAACGGGGAATGTAGAGCACAGGACTAATCCCGCATGGACATGATGTAACCAAAACTGTTGGCTGGGCTAACGACCAAGATGGAGCTTTGGAAAGGCCTCCGCAGGAGAAGGAAAGGTCAGAAGGGTGTTTGTGGGCCACAGGGCTGGGCAGGTTGAAGTGGGTGCACGGGGGAAGTGGGTGCAAGGTGGTTGTTGCCACGTTGTCGCCTTTAACTAACTTATCTTTCCTTTCTTAGATCTGCGATATTGCAATAAACTGGGCAGGGGGCCTGCATCATGCCAAAAAGTTTGAGGTAATGAGACAAATCTGCGTACTCCTGTCTTTGAGGCCCAGGCTCTGTGTTGATCCGGTTCTAATGCTACTTGGTTTTCTCTGTCTTGCAGGCTTCTGGGTTTTGTTATGTTAACGACATAGTTATCGGCATCCTGGAGCTGCTCAAGTAAGGACATGGGGCAAGTGCAGTACTGTCCTGGCTGGCGTGTGGTTTCCCTCTGCTGCTCTGCTGTTTCCTCTCTCTGTTTCCCCCCGCGCTTTGCCTTTCTAGAGTCCAGGAAGGCAAACAACTTGATTTTTGTCCTGGCCTCTTCTTTAGGCACAAGAAGGGGGGCTTGAGAATTGGAATATCTGACTCCAGTTTTGTTGCGTGCAGCTTAAGGGGTACAGAAGAGTTCTTCAATTCCATTTCTTATCCATCTGTGAAATACTCATTTCAGGGTCTCCTGAGTCTCAGCGTTTTTGCCACAGTGAGCCTTTTGTAGGTAAATGCAAATTATGGCTCACTGGAGGCAGTTAAATGACTCAAATCTTTCTTGATTTGCTTGAGTGGCTTAAGAGCAGGACTTGAGCAACACATGGATGATCAAAGGACACTTGCTTTGAGTAGAGAAGAGATTTATTTTTTTTCTTTTTAGAAAATGAAAAATAAATTCAGAACGTGAGGAGCTACAGAAATACCTTCTGTTTCTTGGATTAATCTGTGATTTTTACTTTTTTTTTTTTTTGTACTCTCAAATGCCCTCCTTGTCACTGAATCTGAGACAAGATGTTATGGAATTAAAAAAGATTTGGGGTTGACCAGACAATAGTTACGTGACTGGTGGTAAGCTTACTCGCTCTCGAAGTCGGATTTATGGGATGTACTGGGGTTTCTCGTACCTCCTTCCTCCCTGCCAGTCTTCCCTGCTCTGTGTTTGGAACCTCAGGTCTTCACCATGTATCTCTGCACACCCATTTTCTAGTCTCACATGAGTCCCATATGCCAGAGGCTTCAAATACAGCCCAGTTACCCTTCATGGGAGATTATAATATGTCCCTATTTTTTTGTTCCCTGTTTTCAGGAACCGTTTCTGCAGCAGGTGGCTGCATACTTGAGTTTGCTTCCCACCATGGGAGTACTGCAGTGCCTTTGCTCTTAGAAGGTCCCTTTCTCCCTTCACCGGTGTGCGAGGGCTGTGTGTATGCATCCCCTTTTCCTCCTTGCTGTCGTTTGTCTACGGGGTGAATAATCTGGGTTGTCTTACAGTTTATGTCTCTCTTGGGAGACTGAGGCAAGGTACTCGTCTGCTCATCAGCATGGGTCAGCACCATCAACCAGATTGATCACATCACTGCAGACACACTTAAAGCCATAGTTCAAGGCAGATGGCACAAACCACATGCTCCTCCTCTCTGTTTTGATGTTGTCTTGTTTTTTCAGGTCCCTCCCCAGTCCCCTAGGGTTTTGGCATGGATGCCAGATCCCCTGTTCTTTGGGGATTCACCAGGTGCAGTATTTCCTTGTGAAAAGTTGCAGAAGTTCTCTCCAGCGGAGCAGGCAGCTCTAGAGCTGGCGGGCAGGGATGCCTTAGGGCCATGTCTCCAGTGCTCAACAGCACGTCAGCTTTGACGATTGCCCCAGTGCATTCACTTGTGATGATCTCCCCTTCTTCACCATCTGTCTCTGTGACCCAGCAGGCTGCTTCTCCAGTAAATTTAGTCCAGCCTGGTGTTCTTGGTGCTAGCCAGGTGGGAAATAGTGCTTCCAGTACTCTGGCACGTGGAGGAAGTAAGTGTTCCTACCTCCTCCTTGGCTAGCTTGCCTTTCATTTCCCGCTATGGTTAAAAATCGTTGGAGCTCTTAAAAATTAACTAACGGCATGTTAGTTAGGGGAAACAAAAACGCACAACTTTCTAACACTCAGGTGGTTAAAATAGGTTCTCTTTGTCACGTGCTTTCCAAGATATTTCTGGCCCCGTGTGAAGACCTTTTGTTCTAGTATCTCTTTCCAAGCACATCAGAAGAAAATGTTTTAGTGGTGGGGTGTGTTTGACCGTACACAAATGTCACATATCGAAAGCCATTTGATATGCCCGGGGAGGGACAGGTGAGTTCTTTTGGCAAGTAGATGTCGGTGGTGGTTTTCAGAGCGCCAGGTGATACTGAGGCATGTGGGGAATAGTGAGGTTGGCTGCGGTGCAGACAGTAATGCTGTTTTTCCTCCTGTATTCAATAGGTATCACCCACGTGTTCTGTATATTGATATTGATATCCATCATGGAGATGGTGTGCAGGAGGCTTTCTACTTGACAGACCGTGTCATGACAGTGTCATTTCATAAATATGGGAACTATTTCTTTCCTGGTACAGGTATGTATTTTCCCTTATAGTGTGAACCTGGCCTTGCTTCAGAATCCTTTGAAACTCCACTGGAGTGTAAAAGTGTAAAATCACGAAATTAGAGCTGCGGGGAGAAATGATGGAAGAAAGGGCATGGAAAAGCAATTAGAGATTAACAGAAGTATAGTTATTTGTAAGAAAGAGGGATCCTAGCTAGGTTAAGAGATCTAAACCCAGACCAGATCTGGCCTTTCCACACCTCTGAAGTCTCAGAGCTGTTGTGACTCTCCTGTCTTTCCCTGGCCAGGTGACATGTATGAAGTTGGTGCAGAGAGCGGCCGTTATTACTGTCTCAATGTGCCTCTACGAGATGGCATTGATGACCAAAGTAAGTGTTCCCTGCCTTTTCCCTTTCCCCAGACATTCGCTGGTCCTTCTGCTTCAGAGCCATGACTAATCTACCTTTCTCTCCAAAGGTTATAAACACCTCTTCCAGCCAGTCATTAACCAGGTGGTAGATTACTATCAGCCCACCTGCATAGTACTGCAGGTAAGAAAGCAAGCCTCTGCACGTGTCCATCCCTTTTAGAGGCTGTAGGTTGGAGGGGTGTGCTATCAATGTGTTACCTTCTGTTCCCAGGGGATTAGGGTTGGTGTGTCCTAGCTGAGCTTCCGTCTGTACCCTCTGGTGGATGAGGGTGGCCAAGGGGTGGGGATGCTGATGTGTGTTTGGAAAGCAGTGCCTCCGCAGCCAAAATTCAGTTGTTCTTTTTCTGTTCCCCAGTGCGGTGCTGATTCTCTGGGTTGCGACCGTTTGGGTTGTTTCAACCTCAGTATAAGAGGACATGGGTAAGTACGGCGGGTCTGGGGCACAGCAGTTAGTTGAAAGACCGTCCTTTAGTCTGAAGGGCTCTAGTAAGTCCTCTCTTGTGAGGCTTGAGCTTTGATTTCGGCCTTCCAGCAGCACCAGCAGTTTTTGGGATTTTTTTTTTTTAACTCTCGTGTGACAGGAGGAGGGGTCTCAGAATGAGGCTTTGTACAAGGCGCTGCAGAGCGGTGGCTCACGGAGTAGCACATGGTTCAGGCTCCCTGGGTGGAAGCCCTGAACTCCAGGTGTATCACACCAGCCGTGGTGGTGTTTGAGTGCACGGTGGCATTTCTGACGCGCGAATGTCAACAGAGCTGCGGTTAGCAGCTCTGACATCGTTTGTTTGGCGTTTCTAGGGAGTGCGTGGAGTATGTAAAGAGTTTCAACATCCCCTTGCTGGTACTGGGAGGAGGTGGTTACACAGTCCGCAACGTGGCGCGATGCTGGTGAGTCTCTTCTCTGCTTGTTGAAGGTCACTGGTTAAGCAGTTGTTGTGGGCTTTGTCCCTGCATGCACCATGTAGCTTTCTCTGGACTGAGCTTGTCTTATTCCGTGTTTTCAGGACTTACGAAACGTCATTGCTTGTAGATGAAGCAATTAGCGAAGAGCTCCCATACAGTGGTAAGTTGGAGTTCTGTTTTTTCCTCATTAGCTGAGCTGAAGTATTTGTTATATCAGCTGAAGAATTAACACTTCTATTCTGCATTGACCAAAGGTAAGACCAGGGCCAAAGTGACAGCACTTTCTGATCTTAGAGATGTCCTTAGTCGTCTCCTACCACCCATTTGTAGGCTTTGCTGGGCAGACACACCCTTACTGTGTCATGTATCATTTAATTTGGATCGTTTCCTATTCAGTGACCTGAGCGTTACTTTTGCATGCTCTGTTGTTTCATATAATTCCTTGCGTTGCAGAGCTGTACATCACTGTGCTTTTTAAGGTCTGGTCACTCCTAGCATGGTGGGAGAGTGAGCTCTGCTCTCTGCAGAGCAGTGCAGGCTGGCTCCCTCGCCTCTGTGCTGTAACTCTCTTGCTTGTTCCATCACAGAGTACTTCGAATACTTCGCTCCAGACTTCACCCTTCATCCTGACGTCAGTACGAGGATTGAAAATCAGAACTCCAGACAGGTGAGTGCTCGCAGCCTTATTGAAATATCAGCTATGTACTCCCAAAACCCTGTGGTTGATGCTGTGTCCTGTGAAACCAGGTAGTGCCCAGGCAAGGAATTCTTGCGCGGCAGAAAACTGACAAAAAACAAGCAGGACCTTTCCTCTGGGATGTCAGAAAGTCTCATAGCATTTGAGAACCTTGCTGTGTTGTCTTACTGTTTTCTATGAGCTTGAGTCTCAAATGATTGACTTAATTCTTCCACCTCCTCTGCTCTGATAAATAGCTTTTTGCACAAACGTGTTTCTCATGGCCATCACGTAGATGGTGCAGGTAGGTAGCAGTGCTAACAGTTGTGGCTCTGTGCAGACTGCCAGATCTCATTGTGGTGATCTGTCTCTGTTTTTTCTATGTAGTACTTGGATCAGATCAGGCAGACGATATTTGAGAATCTGAAAATGCTGAACCATGCTCCCAGCGTGCAGATCCATGATGTCCCTTCTGACTTGCTCAGCTACGATCGCACAGATGAGCCTGATCCGGAGGAAAGAGGCTCTGAGGAAAACTACAGCAGGTACCAGCTCTCTTGTTCTGGAGAAACGGGCTTCCCTTCCTGTCCCTGCTATAGGATGGGCAGATGATATACTGGAGAGCGTCTGTTTCCTAGAACAGTCACTAAGTCACTTCTGAGTCCCTGGTTTTATCCAGGGACCCTTTCTCTAGAAGCTTGTGGTCTCCTCACATAACATTTCACGGGGTGTTTGGGTGCAGGGCATCTTCTGACCTTGGGCAGTGTGACCTAGGTATTCTCTGGCCCCAGGCGTGCCAGGGCTCTCCTTGCTCATGGTGATTGTCTTTCTCCCAGGCCTGAAGCTGCCAATGAGTTTTATGACGGTGACCACGATAACGACAAAGAGAGTGACGTTGAGATCTGAGGGCTCTAGTGTGGAGCTCTGGACTATCGGGGGTCCCCGCATTGGATATGGGTGCTTGGAGCAGATAACTGGGCCACGCAGGAGCCAGTTAGCCCTCCCTTCGTATTTGATTGCATGCAGTGGCAGCAGAAATGGCACCGCTGCAGGCTTCTGCTACCTGAAGAGGCAGAGAGCAGTGTAACGTGTTCCTTGCTTTCCACCACATGTCACGGTTCCAGCTGTCACCGCTCTGGGAAATGGAAATTCAAGTAGTGCTCGAATCTGTGCTGTGTGCTGGCTGGCAGCCGTGCGACTGCCTTCAGAGCCTGACCGCCCTGGTTCAGTCACCCCCATAATTCCCATGCAGGCTTCTGCCCTCAAGGTGGGAGCTGGAGCGGTTGTGCCTACGATCTCTGCCTCTCTTCAGCAGCAACACCTGATACATCTTGCTCTCCCCAGCCCTCCACTCAGGTACCCAGTCGATTGTCCTCTGAAGCCTGCACTGAGGGTTGCTTCCTGATGTCCCTTCTAACCATCTGACGCTCCACAGCTCGAGGAAAACCATTCGAGAAGACAAGGCCAGTTATGGGATAGGGGTCAGGAGTGTCCCTGGAGCAGGGAGCAGCTTAATGGAGGAGGATGGAAGAATGTATGCAGAGCATAGTCTTGTTCGTTCCCCCCGTACTCAGTTTTGCGTTCACAAACGAGTACTGCAACACTTTGCCAAGTTGGACCTAACTCCCCTGTTTTCTTTATTCTTCGAGAGGCTAAAATCACTGTGGAACAGAGGTTTGGCTGCCAAGGTCAGTACATAGTGTGTCTTGCACCTCTAATGTAGCTTCCAGCTGTGTTTTCCAAGTTCACACATGGCCCTTCTGTGCGTTAGCAAGAGATTTGGGCTGCTTGCTCCGAGTGGAAACCATTCCCTCTTGACTGTACCCAGGAGACGTCGCTCTGCTCATGGGTGAGGGAAGCTGCTTCCTCCAGGTCCTGTCATCTTGCCCTCACACAGCAGAGTTCTCTCAGCCATGCCTCGAATCCCAGATTTTGCTGCTCCTTCTCCCGAATTGTCACCTGGTACCTGTCGTGGTTTGGAGTGTGCCGTTGGGGGAGGCGGGAGGGGTTTAGCCTCTGACTGTCTGTACTGTTTTGTTTGTTTACTGATGTCTTTAAACATTAAATGAAGAGGCAGTATTTTTCTTACCTGACCTGTTGTTTGTCTGTTTAATGCTCACACCTTTTTGGCTCCTGTCCTTCCAAGGATTGAGAACACGCGTATCATCTCTGGCAGGGTAGTGTCCTCTGCCATCTGACCTGTCTGAATGAACAGAGGGCATTCAGCTCCTCGAAGCGTATGCTGGTGAGTTTTGAGCATCAGTGCGCAGTGAGGAGAGAGCCCTGAATTCCCTTACAAGAGGACATGTGGGCTGGCGGACACTCCTGCTTATGCCTCCGATTCCGGTAAAAGCTTTGCAGAAAGCTGCAGAGCTGATTCAAGAAACCTTTCCTGCAGTTGTTTTAAATGTCATGGTTTCTTTGAGTTGCGGTTTCCGTAAGAGTCTGCTCTTTGCAGCCTCACTTTCCTAAAGCCCGTATTGGTGACTGTTTTTCTTCATTTTTAGACCTGCCGCTATCTCCCTCTTCACTCCCCTCCCCAGGCCCACGACACTTGTCCTTTATCAAATAAGCTCGTGCTGGCCTGCGTGGATTGACGTTCCTCTTGGGTCTAGCCTCCGCCAATAAACCTGCAGGAAAACAAGAGAGGGAGGAAAGGAAAAGAAGTGTTGAACCTGGAGGTATCTAACGTGATAGGTGAGGGCCAGAGCGAGACACCAACTTGACCAGATCTGTTGATGTGTTCACAGGCGATGCCTACTCCTGTTAGGACGTTTACACAACCGCCAGCCCAAGGCGTCAGCTTTGTGGGGAGGAGGTGAAGCTTGGCCACAAGTGAGCTACAGTTCATGTAACTACAGCGTGAAGCAGGCAGTAAGTCAGTGTTACTCCCACTAGATGCCCAGAGAAATAAGTTATGGTGGAATTGGACTTAAGTGTGGAGAAGGATGATCACAGGTATAGCACAGCTCCTGTATGAGGAATGACTTGATGGATGAGGATTCTTCAGCTGGGGAGAGAGAACTGAGCTGGGAAAGGATTTGTAAGGTCTATGAAACCACAAGTGCGGGACAGGGTTTCTCCAAATATTTAGATATTAGAGGAGCATCAAATGAAACTTGCAAGGGGCCAGCTCGAAAGAGCGAGCTTGCTTTGCACACCCCTAGTTGAGCCGTGCAAGCTTTTGCCGCCAGGTACCGTGAATGGGGTTTCAGAAAGGGACTGGGGGGCGGGGGGGGAGGGGGTGTGCAGGAATCAAGGTTGTTAATGCGAAGACACTCTGGGTGCAAACGGTTGGTGACTGGGTGAGCGCTCTGGAGAAGTACTGCTGTGTGCTTACCCTGTGCTTGTACCGTTCCTGCATTTGCTGTTTGGCTGCTGCAGAGCGGGCGCTGGGCTAGATGGACCTTACTCTGACCCCTATTTGGTCAGCTGTATTTGTTTCTAGTATTCTGTAGCCAAGAAAATGTTCTTTGCAAATCAGAAGACACAAAATGCTGCTCCAGTGACTAGCCAGACTCGTGAAAAAGAAACGGTTGTGTCCGAACAGAAGATAAACTTGTTTTATTCCTGCTTGCCATCTCACCTGGTGTCAGAGCTGGCTTGTTCCCTCTGCTGCTGTCGTCACCCCCTGTAGCAAAACCCATTTACAGGGGGAATCCAGGCTCCCACCTCGGGTAGCAGGCGGTGTTTGCTTTTAGGGGGGGGACAAAAGGGAATTCTTCCCTCCTCTCTTACCTGTGAAGATGGGAATGTACTTACCTTGCAACCCCCCCAGCCAATTCTTCACCTCGGCGCTGTCCCAGCTTTCTCTTTTCAGAGCCCTGCTCTGTCCTGTGTTTTGAAACACAGGGCTGGAAATCTGGAGTATCATCTTACCTGGGTTTCTAAAGGTTCATTTGTTTTTAGAAAACAAATTCAGTCTGTAGAAATTCCACCCCCCCCCCTTATAGTTGTATTTTTGCACTGCAGCAGAGCTGTCAAAAATAAGAAAGCGTGTTACGCCTTTCGCCGGAACGGAGGGAAGACACAGTCACTCAATATGAGTGATCAGCATACTTCGTTTATTGGAATACAATCATCAGACTTTATAGGCTTACTTCTTACATATTTATTATTATAGGCTGGGTTAGTATAACTAGTTCTAAGAAAAGGCGGGATATTTTAATTACTTCTAAGAATCTATTATCATAGGGTCCCTCCTCCTGGCGCACGCGTACTGCCGTCTGGTGGTCGTCTATTGGGGTCTTTTGGAGGAAGATTCACAGTCTTCCTCACCGGGTACCTTCACCTTTGGCCCAGAATGTTGAGTTGGCAGAGCTTCAGACTGCGAGG
>NW_008825302.1:107244-113154 GCF_000699105.1 Pygoscelis adeliae | reverse complement strand
GGAGGAGGCGCCGCGGGCAGAGCCGGGCGATCCTGCCGGCTCCTCCTGCGCTTCCAGCTTTTAGAGGAGCTAACAAAAACTCGGGTTGTGTTCCCCCCCCTCCCCTAAAATTATCGCTGATCGATATGAAAACACTTATTGTACTATTTTAGGGGTTGGTTTAGGTTTAGTTGCTGCTTGGGTGCTCGATGCAGGCCCCCGGGGCTTGGCAAACTGCGGCACTGCTTTCCTTTCTGCAAAAATAACGGCATATTTGCGTTCTATGTTTTTATTCTCGCCCTTCAATTTTACGTTTTCAGGAGACTCCAGAAATACCGAGTTTAGCACTCGGTGTTGCTCGTTTTGGGTTAACGCCTCAGCCCCGGGTCCCGAGGCTCTTTGCACATCAAAAGCCGGAGCAGGAGGTGTTTGCGCTCCTGTGGCACCCGGCTGACGGATGGGGTGAAAATCTGCCCCTGTCAGTTAATAAAAACCCAAAAATGAAGCTGAGAGCCTGTGTAGTACGTGAAGTTGTGCTTGTGCGTTTTGATAATCGAGTAATGCCATTTATTTTGAGGAAATGGCCTCAAGTTGCGCCAGGGGAGGTTTAGATTGGATGTAAGGAAAAATTTCTTTACTGAAAGAGTAGTTAAACATTGGAAGAGGCTGCCCAGGGAAGTGGTTGAGTCACCATCCCTGGAAGTATTTAAAAGACGGGTAGATGAGGCGCTTAGGGACATGGTTTAGTGGGCATGGTGGTGTTGGGTTGATGGTTGGACTCGATGATCTTGGAGGTCTCTTCCAACCTTAATGATTCTATGATTCTATGATTTTCAGGTTTTGGTGGATGGACGCCCGAGTGTGGGATCCGAAGCCTTTCGGGAGCTCCTCTGTCGTGGAAAGCGGAGGGGTACAGCCTGGCTCAGTGGGGACAAAGCAGGGTCCTGATTACAGGTCTGTGGTTTCTTTGCGCTTCTGCTGCCCCGTAGGCGTTGGGCTTTCGGAGTTAACGAGCCTGTTTTGAAGCTGCTGATTTTCCAGGCGGCGCTGACTGTTAAACCTTTGTTCCTGCTAAGGAAGGGAAGAAACGTTTATGTCTTATCTCCTTCTTTAGCCTGTTAATTAGTGAGAAAATCTGCATCTCTTGCAGGAGTTTTCTCTTTGCTGATATTTATTATTATTATTATTCTCCTCCCCCAAGGGTCCCGACTCCTGAACTCAGATGACGTGTGCAGGGTTTTGGGAGTGCCATGGCCTTTATTGATTCCAGAGAGGGTGATTGAGATCATAAAATCTCTCTCCCAGTCCCTGATGCTGTTGGATTGGTCAAAGGCTAGCAACTATAGAGTAAATTTTCCTGACAGCATGCAGAGATGAAGGATGCTGCCTTGTTTTTCCTCTCGCTCAGAAGCCCTTGATGTGAGCCACAACTCCTACCTTGGGGAGGATTTTTCTGTTTCTCCTCTCTACAGCCTAACACAGGCTGGAAGGCAGGTTTCCTTCTTCTTTCCTAATTTTGTTTTTCAGGATGCGGAAAAGAAACTCAAGCTTTTCTAGCCAAAACGCAGCCTTGTTAGGTGACGTCGGTGGTGGGGGAAGGCACATTTTAAGCGTGTTTGGCCGATAGGTGCTAAAAATGCACGTTTTCCTATTGCAGACCCTGTGAGTAATGTCTGTGCTGGGTGGTGTTCTTCCCTTCCAGCTGCACAAGCAGAGGTGAGAGGGGCTGGGGTGCTCGGGGGGCTGTGCAAGCCTCAAGGGATGCAGTGATGCCAGGAGAGCTTTGGTCCCCTGGCTTCATTCAGCCCCAGCAGCCCTTCGTGGCCCTGGCGTCGGCCTTTGTCATCCTTCTTGTTGTCCTTCTTGTCCCTTTCATTGAGCTTGGACTGAAGGGAGACCTTACATTCCTCTTCAGTGCCTCAGGGGTTCACCTGGGGTATCTTGTGTTTGTTTAATTGCTTTTTATTTGCTGTGCTCTGTTTTAAAAGCTTATTGTAGCTCTTTGGATTTCTGTGAATAAATTAGGTAGCATTTTATGGATGAAAATAAAGGAAATCTCTAGGATAACTCATCAGGAGTTAGATGTTCAGAAAAGACTGTCCTTGTAAACTGTTGTCAGCTTCAGCCTAGTGAAATGTTTAGTGTATGTTTAACGGTAACGTAACTCAAATGCCTCTCGCGTATACAAGCTCTGCCCTTGTTCCTGCTCTGCCTGGGGGATAACTCCCAGCAGGTCATAAACGGTATGCTCTGCTGTGCTTTACCGGTTTAAAAGAATACATAACCAAAAATGCCTTCCTTAGTGCCTACACAGGGCAAGAACCTGCAGCAGCGAGGGCACGGGTGCTTTGGGGCAGCTCCAGAGCCATGGGTAATTGTACACGGGTCGCCAAACTGATCCCCTGGTTAGTCCACAAGACTCCACACTTACTCAGCATGGCAAAACTTTTTCTGGATGTAGGTGGATGAAGTCAGTGTCCTGTGTAAGCAGGTGTTACAACTGGCCGGGCAGCTTATCTACAGAAATCAAAAATCGCCTTCGACTGGAGCTGTATGTCTCTGAAGCGTGTTGTTTTTTCCTTTCTTGATCTCAGCACGGGCTACTGAGAGGTGTCTGGGGCAGGGAAACTCATTTACCAGCCGTCATCAGCCTCAGGGTGCGTGGTCCTTGGTGGAGACTGAACTGCTGAGGATAATTCTGCTCCTAGGTTTTCCCATTAAAGTTTGCTGTTTGGTTAGTTTTGCCTTTACAGTGTTTTGTAAATATTTCCCATTCCTAGCTCTGAGTACCTTTGTGTTTTGTTTTTTTTTGTTTTTTAATGGCATGTGAACTGCATGTTCCTAAACAGCTTTGGAGGAGCAATTTGTTTAGGACAGGATTTAGGGAAAAGAGAAAAATAAACTTGCCTCAATGGGCCGAAAGCAGGTTTTGGGTAGAGCCACATCTCTTATTTCTCTCTGAGTGGATTTTAGCTTTCTAACGAGACTAAAATCCGATGGGTATTTGATAAGCTTAATAGTAATCGTATTTGCCACCACACTCGTGTAATAGCTTGTGTTGGAAATGCCGCTTTGCTTGCTGAACTTGCTCACTCCGTGAGTGTGGGTGTTTAAAAACTGGCGTGCTTTTCTTCAACAGCTGGAGACGAAGCTGCGTAAGGAGAAGCAGCAGCCTCTGAAGGAGAAGGACGTGGTGGTCCGGGGGAGATGGTGTGCTGTTACCTGCATCCAGTGCTGTGGGTATTCCTGACCCTGGCTGCTGCCTCTGCGCTGGGGTCACCAGGAGGAGACACTCCAGGCTCTGCAGTGGCTGCAATCCAAAAACTTCAGCCTGGCTTCTAAATGCAAATTTCAGAAGCTTCTTAAGTTAAAACAGGACCTAAAACAGAGTCCTTTGAGTAAGTTGAAAGAAATGTACGTACCTCGACAGTAAGTGTTAAATCTTACTGGCGGTAGTGTATCACACCGCTGTTCTTTATTTGGTTGCTTACTGAAGCCTTGCAAGAAGCTTTCAGGGAAGTGGTTGATCGTGCAGTAATTAAGCCAACCTTAAATTGTAATAAAGGTTCAGCTGTCCCTTGTTTCACCATTTGGCCAACTTCCATAGCTTGGTTTTACAGGAACAGGGGGATCTGTGGAGTTCTGCAGCCAGCGATGGCATCTTTTCTTTTAATACAACTTTTTGAAAGTTCCTGAAAATGCTCTTTGTTATTCAGACTAGAGTTTTTACTGTAAAGAAAACCTTGATGCATCCTGAATGTTTTGGGTATCTCTTGGTATGTTTAAAAATGTCTCTTTGCAAGAGAGAAAATTAGTGAAACTCCAGTTTCAGAAATATGTAGCTTTTATGTATTAAACAAAAAAAAGTAGTCCAATGACGGGCCCACTTGCACATGTTTAATTTGGGGTGAAGCCCCCTGCTATTTGCATGCAAATATCTTCTGCCCTAAGCCTGAATAAGCCTTGACTGCTTTGGTATCCTTTCAAAACCTTGGCCAGAGATAATTTTTAGAGGGGGGAGAGGAAAAAAGGGTGTCTGGGAGCAGGATTTCCAGTGAGATTTCCCAGTAATTTCTGAGGCTGGGGACTAAGCTATGTGGCCGTATTGTCTCTGAAGTTCACTTGATGCTTTTTTTGACAGTCTGAGCAGTTTGCACTGAGATGTTGCATTTGCGAGCTGAGTGTTTCTCTGCCTGCTTTCTTGACCCTCTCCACCTGACTGTTTTCAACTCCTCTGCTCCCTCATTACCCCATCTCTCCTCCTCTCTAAACACTGTCTAAACAAGTTGCAGCTCAGCCCTTTCTTCCTACCCTTGTGCCTGCCCTTGGTTTCCTTTTGCTGCTCCTGCCACTCCAGCACTTGGGGGGGTTTGCTTTTTCATGGCAGCTGATAACATTCACACATCTCTCCTGCAGTTCTTGGCGTTGACTTGCTGTCTTGGGATCCCATTATTTTTTTCTCCATGAGATTTCTGGAAAGTGCTAGGATTCACAACGCCAACGTGGTGCTCTGTTCGTGGAAGAAAAAAAAAAGTACCTTTTTTTTTTCCCCCCCACCATGTCTTTTTGTGGCATCTGGGCTGAGATCCATGTTTGGGATGAAGCTGAGGGATTCCCGTGCGTAGAGGGAGGCAGTTCATAGCAATATGAATATTATCATAGAATCATAGAATGGTTTGGGTTGGAAGGGACCTTTGAAGATAATCTAGACCAACCCCCAGATATTGACGCATGTGTATGATATTGGCTATATCGGAGCTCAGTCTAGTGGTTTCCTGCATAAACAACCTTTTCTCCTATCTTTTCTCTGTAAGGTGCAATTAAAATGGGATCTTGGTGTGGCTGCTAACAGCCTCGTTCGAGCCTTGTTGAGGAGCTGTGGAGGGGATAGGGGTATGTATCTTGTCCTGTAAGTTTGTCAGCTGGCTGTCTTCCTCACAGCTCCTATGGGACATGGAGCAGACGTGAGATCGTCCAATGCCTGAAGGCTTTTGTGAATGACCAGGTAAAGGCCTTGTCCAGTGCCTGGAGAATGGCGCCCCCAGCCACAGCTTCTGCTGTGTGGTGTCTGCCTGGGTACCTCAGGGCCCTTGCTGGAACAAGCAGGAAAAATGGTGGTGGAAGTTTCTTCCTCTTTAATAAATCCTTACTACCCTCACACGGCTTTGTTTTGCTTTTTCCCCTGCTGTACATTTTCTGGTACCATCACCTCAGTCACATACTTATCCTGGGACTTACAAAATACTTTCCATCTCTTTGTCCAGCCCTGTGGGACTGCAGCTGATCCTCTCTCATGGCAGGGATGAGCAGGCTCTGGAGGCATTGACTGAAGGAGGTGGAGCGATTGCAGCCTCTGTTGGATGGCCTGAAGAGTGGTGACTCGGGGGCACTGAAGGTACTTAATTCCTCGGGTTGTTGTGGACGTGGCACTTGGAGCCTAACGCAGGAGCTGGAGAGCTTGTAGCAGGATGGATTTGGTGTGGATGAAAAATGCCTTTGGCTTTACTGCTTTTTTTCTGCTGCAGCTTTGTGCGTGGTCTTCTGGCCTCCTTGTAAGTCCTAAACCACTGACTTGCAGCTCATGGTCAGAAGTTGTCTCTTGATTTTTTTGATTCATTGTTTTTTAGGTGGCCTGTGTGCAGCTGATCAGTTCCATGATCAACCCTTCTCATGAGCTGGACTTCGGAGTTGACATTGGTAGGGAGCTGATGCATCCTGGATTTCAACACCTCCTTAAGGTGAGGAGCAGCTCACTCCTCGACTTGATCTGGAAAGTGGAGGAGGCAGCCAGTGTTTCAGGCCTGGCTTTGGGATGGGGTGGGCAAGAGTAAAGAGGTGAGTTGAGACCCCACTGTTGCCCTGCTAACTCCCGAGCCCTCTTCATGGGTGAGAGACTCAACCGAAACCTTTCCATCCCTGCCCCAAGAAGTG
>NW_008825302.1:99324-107214 GCF_000699105.1 Pygoscelis adeliae | reverse complement strand
ATCATTCCTTGGGGCGCTAAATCGCCTCATCAGAAAGCAGAATGGGAATTTTAGGGTTGCTTTTTGACATGAAAGCAAGAGGCTTTAAGGAGAAGGTGGCAGGAGTCTGCTTGCATGCGAGTCTATGCCATTGTCTGGGACCTGCAGCCCAAGAGCTGAGGGTGGCCTCTTCCTAAGGGCTTTGCCGATGGCAAGTATGTCTAGTGCTGCTTGGCTGTGCTCTGCAGCCAATTTGCTGCTGTTCTTACTCCAAATTATTCTTAAAAACAGACTAACAAAATTACCATGATTCTTCTTGTGCCTTTGCCTGCAAAGAGCAGAAAAGAGAAAATTTATAAGTTCTCTGTTTTTCACAGCTGGTCTGTTTTCCTTTTTTGTTAAAGTGGCTTTGTTCTTTTCAGTTGTGAGGAAGACTTGTAAGACTAATATTTTTAGGGGGAAGAGAGAGAAAAGGAGTATCATGCAGAGGAGCCCCTGGGAAATCCTCATGCAAAAGGTAGTGTTCACCTAAAGGGTTATTGGAAGCTTAAAATTACTTGAAATTAGTTTAAAAAAAAATTAAATAGTCTTCAACCCTTTGTTTTCCATATCTATGCACATACCCCCTCCATATGTCCGCCGCTGTGCTTAAATACGCCAAGGATATAATCCGGCAAGTTTGTGTGCAGAGCAAGCTCCTTTTAAATTGTTATTTCTGTGCTTCCTTGCAAATGGTTGCAGAGGTCACGACTTTCTGTAGTCAGATAATTGTTGTGGATTTTTTTACATTGGTAGTTTATGCTCTCCGTTTTGAAAGAAGTTGACTTTCAGAAGAGGAAAGATACTGTGCCAAACCGAAACAGGACAAATCATTAGATGGAAGAGAATAAAATAAAGCAACTAAAAGTCCCATGTAAAGCAAAGGTGAAGGAAGGAATTTGTTGGAAGGTCTAAGAATAGCTCAGATAATTGCCGCCTTCTAGCAACTGCTGAGCTCTGAAAGTTGTTTTCTGAACTCATTCAGGAGTTGTTGTTCCTGGGTGAACGGCGGTAAAGGCTGCTGCCAGCAGGAGGGGTGAGCTTGCTGCTCTGCTGCCTGTGTGAGCAGAGAGGCAACCTGTACTGCAGGGGCTGAGGATAGAGGTTAGTTCAGAGGAGAAATAGCTGGTAGCCAGTGGTAGGGGAGATGCTAGTCAAAGAGCTGAGGGTGGACTAGCATGGAGTCTACCTGCCGTTGATCTCTTGATGCTTTATTGCTTCTGTCAGAGATTCTGAGAGATAAGAGACCCTATGTTATCTAAAAAGCAAGCTTGTTATTTAAAAGAACATACTGTAGGGGATCAGACCAATGTTTGATTACTTGGTCTGCCTGAATGTCCGGCCCATATCCTGCCCGAGACAGTGACCAGAAGCTGGTGCCTGGGGAAGCATGTGGGAAAGGGGGAGCATCTACAGCAGTTCCCTCCGTGCTCTTCCGGCCTCCAAGCACACGCTGCTCCAAGACTATTCAAGTCAGGTGTAGTTTCAATGAGTAACCCTGAGTAGATTTGTTTTCCATAAACCTGCCTGGTCCCCCTTGAAGCTGCATCTTCTCTGAACATCTGTAAGATCCGGGGCAAGGGAACCACAGCTCTGCTGTGGGGGGTGGCTCCAGTCTTGTTTCAACAGACAGTGAACAGCAGAATCCTCCCCATCCTTTCCATACCCCTACAATTCATCATTTTAAACCTCTGTTGTTCCTCCCCTTCACTGTCTGTCTATTTGGAGAAGTCCTAGCTTGCTTGTCCTGCATGGAGATGCCTTTCCATGTTTTCCTCGTTCGTGTTCTCTGAAATCTTGAAAAGTTGCAGTTGAGCATCTTTATGTAAACTCAACGGCAAATACTTCGTTGTGAGACCTTTCCTTTTTTGAACACAGCTGCTTGCAGGAGCATTAATGCTTTGTTGCTTTGTCGTCTTCTGCTGCAGACCTCACTATTATGTGCTGGCTGATGAATGTGACTCCCAAATGATACTGTACAAGAATGGAGCTGACCTTGACTTCAGGTGCAAGCACCTTGACATGAACCCTTGAGCGGTGGATGGGTAGGTCCTTTCACTGATTATAGCTTGGCTGAAACCAGCCCCGTCAGATCATGGTCCCAGGGCAAACCCTGTTACTTCATCCCTGTACTCACTGGAGCTGTTGGCCGTCAGAGCTTCTTGCTTTTTCTCTCCGTTTTTTTTTTCCTTGAGCTGAACTGTCTTCTGGTGTTTGTTTTCAGCACGTGAGATGGGTATCAAGGCCGATCTTCACTACTTCATTATGGACACGTCTCCCATGGCTTGGGGCAGAGCGATTCCACCCGTATCAAATCCAGAACGCTGCTGTGTTTGAGAAGAGAGTGCTGCCAGGATTCAGTGGTTTATATTGACAGCAGCTTCCAGAAGAAACCATTATCCTGTGGTGTCCTCCCTGAGAGAAGGGCATGTCACTCTTCAGGCAGAGGTTCTGCAGTAGCAGATAGTGGGCAGATGGGGTTTCTCCAGCAAGGGCAGAGCACAGCCCTGCAGAGAGTGGTGTGGGGCACCGTGAGGCTTGTGGGTTGTATTGGAGAAGGAAAAGGGGAGTGTGTTTACAGCATTGCTTTTCTTAATTGTATTTCCCTTCCTTTTCTTTTTAGGTAATTCGATTGATAAAACCAAGGTGGAAAAAATTGAAGCAGAGTGGTGGAACTGGAGACAAAGGTTTTTTTGCTGATGTGGTTGGGTAACAGCTAGGTTAACAGGGATCAAACTGAAGCCTGTTCTACCTGATGCTGGACTACAAGTGCTGCCACTCACTTCTGCCTAATTGATTACCACCGTACACGTTGTGCTTGACCTTTCTGACAGAGCATGTGCTTACATCTTAATTTAAAAAAAAAAAAACAGGTTGCAGCTGTCACAGTGAGGGAGAACAACGTTTGAGCTGTGGGCATGGGTCTCCCCTACCTCTTGAACTCACAGGCAGTCAGAGAGTCCCCTGCAGTTTCTGTCTGGCAGGAAATAATGGAAGCTGTGATGGGGTGGAATTGAAAAATGCTATTCCCGTCACTGCGGTGCAAGCAGCTGCCTCCAGACTGTGCCAGATCAGTAGTGAATCCTTCCCAGCAAGAAAGGTGTCGCTGCCTGTGTTTCAGTGTGAATGTGTGCCTTGGGAAACTTGGGGCCAGCACCGCTGGATGGGAGATGGACTGTTAGGTCCTGGTTTTTTGCCTCTTGGGTTAGGCAGAAGCATGAATCTTCATCTCTGTGACTGGAGTACTGCATGAGGGCTGGGTGGTTGAGGTTTTGAGAGGTTTTTAGGAAAAGCAAGGAAGCCTCCCCATCCCTATATATACACATACTCCTTGTACGTCACTGCTCAGCCCTGTTTGTTGCCTCTGCAGCTGGACTCAGAATTGACTGCACTGAAGAGCTGCAGATTGAAATGAAGAAGACGAAAAGGGACCTTGAGGAGAAACGACTTGATGCACGTGGTGGGAAGGAGATGCTGGATGTGGAGAAGCAGCAGATGACTGCAGAGAAGCAGAAGCTGGCAAGCAAAGTCTCCCATCTGAGTGAGGACGTCCTTCTCGGGCTGAGACATGGGCTGATGAGTTTGGGGTGGGTTACAGCAGGCCAGAGACTGTGTTCTCAAAGAGCTCTGTCCCTCTCTGGGAAGAGGTGACATTGGAAGGAGGAGAAACAATGATGAGAGGGTCCCCTGGTTAGAGATTTGGGGAGTGCCCTCAAGAGGCTCTGAGCCTCTTCTGCTTAAACAGGTAAATACAGGAGAAAGACGAAGAGGCTGAATGACACTGGTGCTGCTCTGGCTGCTCCCTGCTTTCTTATTCTCTTGGCAGTATCCATAGACCTGGGGCCAGCAGGATCAGTCCACAGATGACTACTTTAATTTCTCTCTAGCCCAAAAGTAGTCTCTGGGTTGGCTTTCCTTGAGCTGATTCTCATCCTGCTCTTCTGCTCCGCAGGCAGCTCTGGTGTTTCGTTGTGCTCTAAAGAGGTTTGAATCTTAGATTTAACATGAATAGAGCTGTCTGCCTTGAATCTTTCCTCCTGTACTTTGTCCAGCGTTCCCCTCGCGCGCTTCTTTCAGCTCAGCATCACCCAGATCTGCCCTGGAGAGACCTGGCTTATGTGGGACTGACCCTAGAGTGTCTTGGCTTTTCCCTGAACATACAGACTTCCCCCAGAAGTTGATAAGCGTATTCTCAGAGTCGCTTTTTTGTATTAACAAAAACGTGGGGGAGGAAAAAGCGGAAATGTTGTGATCGTGTTTTTCAGGATGCCCAGTGTTAGCTGGCGTCCTCAATTCAAGCAGTCTCCTATTGCTGCACCGAGTGCCGTGCTCTGCCTGGAGCCCAGGCAGTCTGTGCGTACTTGGTTTTGCTCTCTGGAGAGCAAAGACCGAACAGTTAAGGAAACGTTTGGATTTGAACGTGGACATTTCTGCTCCTAAGTCCCTTGACCGATAGAATAGAAAATGCACACTGGTTATTTTTTTTGGAAACGTATTGAGTACTTTACCCCTGAGAAAAATAACAGAAAGCAAGATAAAGCTTCTTGCAGTTGTTTATACAAAACAAATGGTCTTGAAATAGAAGTTCTATAGAAATCGCTTTCTTGGTGACTACATACTTTTGTAAGCAGCTCCTCTGATGGAGGAGAGGAAGAAAAACATCTCCGTTTTGGCTGTTTACCTTTGACAAGTTCAGATAGCACAGACTGGAGGGAGGGAAACATTCAACTAATTTTGCTGCAGTTCTTGGGCTGCTTGGGACTAGGCAGTTGGTTGTGGCAGCTCCTGCTCTGCCTCTGCCCCGTCACGAGGCAGGAGTGAGCTGACCAGGGGACACCTCTCCTTTCTGAGATACTGGGTACTGTGGGCAAGAGGTTTTGTCTCACCAGGCTTGTAGTGCCTGATGCCAGGGTCAGGTCAAAAGCTGAGAGAGGAGAGGAGGGCACATGGTGAAAAGGGGTCGTGCAGCACAAGAGAAGGTCTGTCGGGGTCTCCAAGGTGTCAAACAGCGAGGGCTACAGGCTGACTGTGGTGTGGACGCACCACCATAAGAGCACAGGCTCTGGCTGTCCTGCAGATCCACAGACTTTCCTCCCTGTTTCTCTTCACTGACACTAGGATGGTGCAAACAGAGAATTGGGGTTTTCTTTCTATGCTACACAGTGCGTCTCTAGCACCCTGTTTGATCTTCATGGACGTAGATCACTGGGACACTTCTATATATATTTGCCAGCTTCCGAACAGTTGAGACGGACCTAATAAACCATGACATGTCTCTGAGGCCTGTTTCAACCACTGACTTGGGATTGGGAGCAGACTCTACTTCACTATTGTGCTTCCAGCTGCAGCTTGCTCGCCAGACCTCTTCGGAGGTTGCCCTGCTGCAGTAATGCATCTTTCCCTCTATCAGCTCATGGGAGGAGGACGTCAAGTCCCCAAGTGATGGTATAGGTCACCTGTCATGCTGCCTTCTGCTCATTTTTCATTGACAAGGGAAGTTGGCAGCATCTTGTGAGGAGAGGGATGGGGATTTGAGATAGACCTGATCATTTGGGACGTGCTTCAGGGTGGTACCCTGTTTGCTCTGGGCAACTGAGCATGAGCTGACCACCGGCATGTTCTTGTTTCTGCTTCAGATGGAGAGGCTGAAAGAAGATCTTGAAGGCACCAAAAGAGAAATGGCTTCAGGCTCTTCTTCCCTGCCTGCAGTTTCGGTTCCAGGCACTGCTGGGAACATCCAGCCACCACCACCCATCCACTACTAGGGACTGTTTCTGGAGACTTCCCACCAGCTCCTCCGCTCCTAGGTTGTTCTGGCATCCCACCACCTCCATGAGGAATGGGTATTCCCCCTCCTGCCCGTGGCTTCGGATTCTGGGGAGCCTCTGCACCTTGTCTGCTTCCATGGGGATCATCTCCAAAGAAGATTCTCAGCCAGCCATACAACAGCGAAGTCCACGTTGGACTAAGGTAGGACCTACATTTTAAAGGCCACCTTACACATTGTCCTTTCACCCCAGCAAGCTCGTCCTTTCCCTTGTGCCACATCTCACATCACCCTGGCTGAGGGGTTTCATGGCCCTGCTTTCTGTACTCTATAGAAAAGCCAATTTTCTGTGGAAGGAAGTGATTTCTTCTTTGCCTCTGCTTGCAGAGAGGGCAGGGCAGGGCACACAGGGACCTGAAGTGCTTGGTCCTCCTGAAACCGTGCGGGAGGCCTGGCTTTGCAGCATGCTGGCACATGCTTTCCTCTGCCACCTCTAAAGGCTCTGGTGGACTGGAAGGTCTTCATCATTGACCTGAGGTGTCTCTCCTGTGTAAGCTGGCTTAATAAGCTGGCAGTCCTTAGTAAGATCTCGTGAAGACCTGGAGGCCCTTCCAGATGATATCGCCCTCTTTAGCTATGAGGGGAGGGAGGGATCTCCTGGCTGTGCCACAGCTGCACGATGCCTGCATCTCGGTGCGACTCGTGAGCAGCCTGCGAGGCAGAGCCGGGTCGGCTGTAGGCAGGGGTTGTGGCAGTGACAGGACGTTGTGGCACGTGGCGCACTGCTGCACCATCTGTGCCTTGCATCCTCTTGAGTATGGACGTTGTGCTTTCTTTCTGCACCATCCCTCTCATTTCTGCTTGGTTACCTGTCCCAACAGTTGGGTTAAGAGTAGGCTGCCTGGCAGAGATGTCTGCTTGGCACCGTGTACAACCAGTTACAGCTTTTCTCACTGGTTTTCTCTCCTCTCCTTCCTCCTGCATTACCAGGTAGATGCTGGGGCTCTCGTCCCCCATCTCTGAGTGATCTCTGTAACATCTCGCTCACTGTTAAACATTTATGGAGCTATTTCCCCACCTTTGCACTCGAGGCAGGAGAGCAGGAGGACCCGGGCGCTGTGTGTGTGCATCGCCTGGGGAGAGGGAGCACTCCTGCCTGCATGCTCTCTGCCCTTCACTCTGCCTGCAGCTCCAGGCCCTGCCCTTTGGAGGGGACTTGCTCCTGCCCTGACGACAGGGTATGCGACTGTCCTAGCACTTAGGGCAAGCCCTGTGGCTGTGCAGTAGAGGGGATGTATAAATAGGAGGGCGTGAAAGGCGATTAACACAGACATCCCCAACCTTATGTTCCTTAAAAGAGTGGAAGGGGAGAAAAGGCTTGTGCCTTTGAGCTTTTCTTCTTGGTCAGGGGAAGACAACGGTGTGTTCATCAGAGAAATCTGTTCTTCCCCGAAAGTGCAAGGCCGAGGGCTTCAGGACAAGACCACAGCCGAGAACAGGCTGCCTTGCTGTTGCCGGCAGGTGATGCTTGTGGTCTGGATGCGGCCCTCTTCTTCATGCTTGCTTCCCTGAATTCATTGCTTCCCCAGCACATCTCTCTCTGCCTCAGCCTGTGGGTGTTTGCTCTAATCTCCCAAAACTTGTAAGATCAAATCCTGAGCACCACAAATGCACTGTGAGGTCTTAGCACATCAAATCACTGATTCTGGTCCACACGTGCACACAGGACTAACGTGGCCAAAGGGCTTGGGAGGACGAGGGGAGCAGGATTGCCTGCTGCGTCTTCAGGCACTAACACAGCCCGGGCTGGGTGTCCCACTCCCGGGCTAAGGTGCAGCACGGCCATGGTGCTGTCGTCTTCTCCCCTTCCCTGATCTTTTAGGGACTGAGAGTTTGGGGAGCGGAGAAGTGCTTTAAAGTCGTCTCCGTCCATTTGTGCTGAGCGAAGGGACAACTTGCCCAGCGGATTGTCATCTGCCAAATGATGGTTACCTGCTTCGGTGGTGGGTCTGGGAGAGCTGTTTGTTCTCCAGAGCTCCCCTGGTCTCTGCCCCGCTTCTGCTGCAGGCAGGGCTCTCCGGAGAAGGAGCCTGGGTTTGACCTGG
>NW_008825302.1:94749-99219 GCF_000699105.1 Pygoscelis adeliae | reverse complement strand
CCCAGCCTATCGGTCTGAGCAAGGGGAGCTGCAGCTGACACTGGCAGGAGCTGATTTTGGGGTGTGCTGCCCAGCCACGTCTGGCTTTCGCTCCCATAAACCATGTTCCCCACCATCTCCGCCCCTCGGAGGACGAGGGGAGCAGGAGGATTGCCTGCTGCGTCTTCAGGCACTAACACAGCCCGGGCTGGGTGTCCCACTCCCGGGCTAAGGTGCAGCACGGCCATGGTGCTGTCGTCTTCTCCCCTTCCCTGATCTTTTAGGGACTGAGAGTTTGGGGAGCGGAGAAGTGCTTTAAAGTCGTCTCCGTCCATTTGTGCTGAGCGAAGGGACAACTTGCCCAGCGGATTGTCATCTGCCAAATGATGGTTACCTGCTTCGGTGGTGGGTCTGGGAGAGCTGTTTGTTCTCCAGAGCTCCCCTGGTCTCTGCCCCGCTTCTGCTGCAGGCAGGGCTCTCCGGAGAAGGAGCCTGGGTTTGACCTGGTTAGGTGCTTTCTCCAATTGCCTCGTGTCGTCCAGGTTATTCTGCTTTAAAACTGCTTTTGTGTCCTTCCTCTCAACTTCTGGGGCCTTGTCTTTAGCAGGCAGACACCACGGAGCACGTTCTGTTTCCTCGTTGAGGTCTGGGCAATGTGAGAGGGATGTAGTGGGAGCAGAAGGTCTCCCTGGAGACTTTCTCAGGAGCAGAGTGGTTGTAGGACCAGCGAGGGCCGTGCATCCCCTGTGGGTGTTTGTGTTGTGGGAACAGAGCAAGGGTAGGGAGGGAGCAGCGGCACTTCTCGGTTGTCCTCTACTGTCAAAGTGCCCCCAAGAAGCAGGGCTGGCCTGCCAGGGACTGAAGTTTCTGGAGGTGCCCTGACGCCCGTGTGCTCTGGATGAGCCCTGCAGCACCTGCAGTTACAGAAACTCAAAAGCTGCTGTTTGGTGCTTTGCCCCAGGGCCAGCCCTGACTCCTGTGGCCCAGGACCTGCCTCGGTGGTGGCACCGGCTGCAGGGACAGCGAGATTTCACTTTAAGGCCATTTTACGCTTTTTTTTTTTTTATCAGCAGCTCCTTGCTCTGCTGCTGGTACTGGAAGCATGTGCTTTGTGTTTCCCCTCTTGTTTGGATTTCTAATTTGAAGGCTGCTTTCCTGAGTGCCCTGATTCTTTTTGTTTCTAACTGAGTGTAATGGTTGGAGATGTCTCTAGGACTTGGGAGCCTGGCAAACAGTTTCCTGCTGGGACAGAATTAACCTGGGTGAAGGAAAAGATACAGGTGTTTTCTGAAGATCTGCGTCGCTGTACTCTGACCTGCAGGTGTGCGGGACAGGTAGGGTGGCACCCGATGTTTCTGCAGCAGAGTAGGGTGCCGCTTGTCCCGATGGTGGTACTATTTACGTTTGAGACAGGCTGGGATCTTGGTCTGCGGCAATTCAGGTCACGGTGCAGACCTGCTTTTGGACACCAGGTGGCACATGGATCTCTTGGTTTTGCATGGAGGCTTTGTGTCCCTGCTGCGGCCTGTGTTTTCAGCCCTGCTTCGGAGACTGTCAGAGTGAACTTCCAGTCCTGGGTGTGGATTTTTGGGGGAGCAGAGCCCTGGCTGTGCTCTCGGGGAGGTCTGGGGGTGCCGGTGCAATGCAGCACCTGCAGAGCCTGTCAGAGGCAGGTTTCTAGCACGACTGTCACCGGGCTGCAGAGGAGCAGGGTTTGCTCACTGCTGCACATCGGTGCCTTTCCTGCGTGAGCCTCTGCACTGGCCCAGCAAATCCTCTGCCACCAAGAGTGTGGCCAGCTCGGCGACCAGAGCTGTGGCCAGGGTGGCGCTGCCCTTTCTCTGCACTAAGACCAGGGGTGGAACAGCCCTGTCACCCAGAGGTTCTCTCCATGGGAGCAATTAATTTTCTTTCTTAATTGCTCGTAAAGAATCACATAAAATAATTTCCTTTCTTGTTTTATGTGATTCTTTACGTGCTCCAGCCAGGCAGAGCTGAGCTGTGCCCTGGGGCAATGCTTGCCCTGGCTGTGTTGGTAACACAGTGCAGCCTGGGTGCTTCAGCCTCAGGTGTGCTGCTCCAGATAACTCATTCAAGGGCATGCAATCATTTTCTGTATTGCGTTGTTTTCTGTGTTAAACAGCCCGTGGATAAAGTTCCTTCCGTATTTATCTGTTTTATTTTCTGGTAGGTGTAATCTAGAGAGGCAGGAGGTAGTCACACTGAGAGACCATAGAATGGTTTGGGTTGGAAGGAACCTTCAAAGATCATCCCCTTAACCCACCCCACCCCCACCATGGGCAGGGACACCTTCCACTAGATGAGGTAGCTCAGAGCCCTGTCCAAGCTGACCTTGAACACTTCCAGGGATGGGGCATCCACAACTTCCCTGGGCAACCCGTTCCAGCGCCTCACCACCCTCATCGTAAAACATTTCTTCCTTATGTCCAGTCTAAACCTCCCCTCTTTCAGTTTAAAACCCTTGCCTCTCGTCCTGTCACGGCAGGCCCTGGCAGAAAGTCTCTCTCCATCTTTCTTATAAGCCACCTACCTTAGCAGGCATCGCTAGCTCCCATTGCTGTCTGTGCCTGTTAAAAATCTCCCTTCGTTTCCAAACACAGCCTTAATTCATTGGGCTCAGCCTTTGCTGCAGGCCAGGCACTGCTTCTGCTCTGCCCAGTCCCGCTGCAGATGGAGTGAATTGGAGCTGAGGGCAACGTGGAAAGGTGATGGGGTGGGCTTGTGCCCCCCATGCTGGGAGCTGTGCCGGGCATTGGGCCCTTTCCCAGCCCCAAAACGCAGCAACCCGGAGTTAATTAATCCGGCTGCAGCTTTTCCTGGCCCTCAGGCTGTTCGGCAGGAGGTGTAGGATAAGCTGGGAGAAGGTTTGTGCATCCACATGCGTGGCTGGAAAATCAGGATGGAAAAATCGTTATTGCTTTGGGGCTCTGCCCTGTCCTTCACTTCTGTAATTAATGGGACTGTCCCCGTGGACTCTTGCCCTGTCTTCAGCTGCGCTGGGATGGGTCCTTTGCAGCTCCATCCTGCCTCAGTTTCCCTCCTCTTAATTCCCCAGAGCAAACCCAGGGTGCAGCGTTGGTGAGTGTATCCAGCCTGAGAGAACAGTGAGGGGAGAAACCCTGTGACAGAGGGACCACAGATGGAGTTAGGGGATGTGAGGAGACGGCTTCTGAAGTGGGGGGAGCATTTCTGTACCAAATCCTGCTCCTGGGACCCGGCGCTGGTGTCAGGGCAGAGCAGTGGCTGCTTTTACCTCGTGTCCTGCTACCGCCAGAAGCTCGTACCTGATGTTTCGGAGGACGTTAGGGCAGCCTGGCCTGAATGCACCGTCAGACCTTCTGAAACAGACCTGGAAATGCTGTCGCTGCTTGTTTTCCAGCCCAGTTACCAGAAGTGCTTTGGGTGCTCTCCCGTGCCTGGTTTCCTCTGCAGAGGACAACCAGCCTATCGGTCTGAGCAAGGGGAGCTGCAGCTGACACTGGCAGGAGCTGATTTTGGGGTGTGCTGCCCAGCCACGTCTGGCTTTCGCTCCCATAAACCATGTTCCCCACCATCTCCGCCCCTCGGAGGACGAGGGGAGCAGGAGGATTGCCTGCTGCGTCTTCAGGCACTAACACAGCCCGGGCTGGGTGTCCCACTCCCGGGCTAAGGTGCAGCACGGCCATGGTGGTGTCGTCTTCTCCCCTTCCCTGATCTTTTAGGGACTGAGAGTTTGGGGAGCGGAGAAGTGCTTTAAAGTCGTCTCCGTCCATTTGTGCTGAGCGAAGGGACAACTTGCCCAGCGGATTGTCATCTGCCAAATGATGGTTACCTGCTTCGGTGGTGGGTCTGGGAGAGCTGTTTGTTCTCCAGAGCTCCCCTGGTCTCTGCCCCGCTTCTGCTGCAGGCAGGGCTCTCCGGAGAAGGAGCCTGGGTTTGACCTGGTTAGGTGCTTTCTCCAATTGCCTCGTGTCGTCCAGGTTATTCTGCTTTAAAACTGCTTTTGTGTCCTTCCTCTCAACTTCTGGGGCCTTGTCTTTAGCAGGCAGACACCACGGAGCACGTTCTGTTTCCTCGTTGAGGTCTGGGCAATGTGAGAGGGATGTAGTGGGAGCAGAAGGTCTCCCTGGAGACTTTCTCAGGAGCAGAGTGGTTGTAGGACCAGCGAGGGCCGTGCATCCCCTGTGGGTGTTTGTGCTGTGGGAACAGATCAAGGGTAGGGAGGGAGCAGCGGCACTTCTCGGTTGTCCTCTACTGTCAAAGTGCCCCCAAGAAGCAGGGCTGGCCTGCCAGGGACTGAAGTTTCTGGAGGTGCCCTGACGCCCGTGTGCTCTGGATGAGCCCTGCAGCACCTGCAGTTACAGAAACTCAAAAGCTGCTGTTTGGTGCTTTGCCCCAGGGCCAGCCCTGACTCCTGTGGCCCAGGACCTGCCTCGGTGGTGGCACCGGCTGCAGGGACAGCGAGATTTCACTTTAAGGCCATTTTACGCT
>NW_008825302.1:83773-88123 GCF_000699105.1 Pygoscelis adeliae | reverse complement strand
AAAAAAAAAGCTCGACTACGCTGAAGATGCCACTGAGCGGAGGCGTGTACTGGAGGTGGAGAAAGAAGACACCGAGGAGCTGAGGCAGAAATACAAGGTACTGAAACAGGGGCATTAACATCAAAGTTCCTGTGGGTTGAATGGGAGAGGATTTGTTCTGATAGGACAGAGCTCTTCTCGTTAGGCTGTGGTAATGGTAGTAGGAATTAAGTATTCTTGTTTTTTGTCATTGTTGAGATTATTTATATTTTAACGAACTGGTTATTCACTTCCTGGAATTAACCTTGATGTTTGTTTAGCTGCTTAAGAGCTACAGAATAGCACCAGAGCTTTCCTCTGTGTGCTTTGCTCCTGTTCTGGAAAGAACAGTCCTAGGGTAGAGCAGAACATTTCCTTCCCTAGACCCAGGGCTGCCAAATTTTTCTAGTGAACCTGCCACATTGTCAGCGCAAAATCTGCAGATGCAAATGTTAGATGGGCAGTTGTCAGCTGGAAGTGGAGTAGATCTTCTGTTGTTACTGAGCAAGCAGTAAGTAGTGCATTATGATACTGTTGCATAAATCCTGCTTTCTTTGAAAAGGTAGGACGTGGCTCCAGTTTTGAGAAATCGATGGGCTGTATCTCTTTGGAAGAATTTCTGAGGCAGCATTAAAAAAATTATATATATTCTGTATTCCCATAGGGTTTACAAAACCTGTGGGGTGTTTTGTAAGCCAAAGACTGTTATCTTTTAATGATAAAAATGGGCCATCGTATTGGCATTGATCTTGACATGCTGGAGCATACTGGATTAGCTGTAACTGAGTTCTCTGTGGAGACATGGTCTTTGCTAGTCCGTTAATCCACTCTTCACTTACCAGCCTGTAAAGCACATCAAGTCTTAGGAAAGCCCGCTTGTTTAATTGTCCTGAGATTTGAGAAGTACCAGGGTTGAAGAGCCCTAGACATTAGAGTAAAGTGCCAGTTTTGCATAAATTTTAATTCTTTGAGGAACGATCACAGAATCATAGAATGGTTTGGGTTGGAAGGGACCTCTAAAGGTCATCTAGTCCAACCCCCTGCCGTGGGCAGGGACATCTTCAACTAGATCAGGTTGCTCAGAGCCCAAGGTCCAACCTGACCTTGAATGTTTCCAGGGATGGGGCATCTACCATCTCTCTGGGTAACCTGTGCCAGTGATTCACCACCCTCAGCGTAAAAAATTTCTTCCTTATATCTAGTCTGAATCTGCCCTCTTTTAGTTTAAAGCCATTCCCCCTCGTCCTGTCGCAACAGGCTCCGTTAAAAAGTATGTCCCCATCTTTTTTATAAGCTCCCTTTAAGTACTGACAGGCTGCAGTAAGGTCTCCCCGGAGCCTTCTCTTCTCCAGGCTGAACAACCCCATGTCTCTCAGCCTCTCTCCATAGCAGAGCTGTTCCAGCCCTCAGACCATTTCCGTGGCCTCCTCTGGACCCTCTCTCACAGGTCCATGTCTGTCATGTGCTGGGGATGCCAGGGCTGGATGCAGTACTCCAGGTGGGGTCTCATGAGAGCAGAGCAGAGGAGAACCACCTCCCTTGACCTGCTGGCCACGCTGCTGGTGATGCAGCCCGGGACATGATTGGCTTTCTGGGGCTGCGAGTGCACATTGCCGGCTCATGTCCCATTTGTCACCCACCAGTACCCCCAAGTCCTTCTCCGCAGGGCTGCTCTCAGCCCATTCATCCCACAGTCTGTTCTGAAACTGGGGATTGCCCTGACCCAGGTGCAGGACCTTGCACTTGGCCTTCTTAAACCTCATGAGCTTCGCACGGCCCATTCCTCCAGCCTGCCCAGGTCCCTCTGGATGGCATCCCTTCCCTCGAGCAAATCAACTGCACCACTCAGCTTGGTTGTCTGCAAACTTGATGAGGGTGCACTCAGTCGCACTGTTTGTCATCAGTTATGATATCAAGTATTATTGGTTCCAGAACAGACCCTTACGTGACACCACTCATTACTGGTTTTCATTTGGACTGTAACTCTTTGGATGTAGCCATCCAGCCAGTTTCTTATTCAGATCCAGAGATTTGCTAGAAATCAGTGACTCCTTAGCTCCAGAAGGCCAGATCCAGAAAGGTATTTAGCTCCTAACGCGTGGAAATGTAAGATACCATTGCAGACAACGGGACTTCATAAACCTGGCTGAGGATCAGGGCCCTGAATACCTTGTGTGGACCCAGACCAAAGTTTCTCAAGAGAACGAAACTTGTTCTGAAAATGCTGCCCAGCACTGTGGACTAGCTTGCAAAACGTCTTTTGCTGGTTTGCTGGGCCCTCCAGGTGCTCACAAATGCATTTAAAGCTTCCCCGCATGCTCTTCACGCGTCCTCTGATTTCCAGGCTGCTGGGAGGCATCGCTTCCTCCTGCTCACGCATGTCTTGCTGCAGGGATCCCTGGCACAAGTGTGTCCTCTGTCCAACACCTCCGTCCCTCTTCCTTTTCCAGCCCAGTGTCCCCAGCTCCATCACCTCTCTATGGTGAGGCAGAGGCCTTCAGGATTCTGCGGCTATAGCTTCTCTCTTCCTCGAGCATCCACACGTGTTGTGCCAATGTTGGCTGAGAAGTGGCAGTGAACAGGGACAGAAACTTCTCTCTTCCTCTGCTGCTCAGGAACGTTCTCAGCCAAAATGGAGAAGTCTGTCCACAAACCTGGGAGCTGGTAAATCCTGGTTCAGAAGTGTCCGCTGAGGAGAACGAATGGGGGAACTCACCAGGTGTCCTTCCAGCATCGCAGAATGATTCAGATCGAAAGGCTTCTCTGGAGGTCTCGGGTCCAACAGGGCTAACCCAGAAGTTGGAGATTGCTCAGGGTCTTTCGTAGTTGTGTTTTTGAGCCTCTTCAAGGACAAAAATTGCCCCAGCTCTCTAGATGTAACTGGGCTCCCTTCGCTGGTGTTTAACCGCCCTTGTGATAATAATTCTCCTTACATCAAGTCAGGATTTGCCTTGTTGGAGCTGGTGGCTGTTATCTCTTAGCTGTTTCCCTGCTCTCACTTCCTTGTTTCTCCTGGAGTGGGGTTGGGGAACACACACCAACAGCATCAGTGTACTTTGACGGGTCTCTGGGAGCAGTGGTGGTGGGAAACTGAACGTTCATTTGCTTTTCAAGGGAGGCAGAACCTGTCTGAGAGCTTTCTCCCTGGATCTTGTGTTTCATCTGTGCGGAATATGTGGGGTATCCGTTCCCTCCTAGGAGAGGGTTTTGAGCCTGTGCCCTGGAGTTTCTAGAAACTGAAGTCACTCCTCATCACACATACGCAATCTATAAGTACAGGTGCAGTGCTGGCTGGTCTGAGAGATGTTTGTATGTTCCCGCTGTTTCCCACCCACGTGTATCAGAGTCCAGAGAGAACTGCAACCAGCTCAGAACCTTTCTGTAGCACAGCCCTGTATTTTAGCAGTTGATGTTTTCATCTCGCAACAGGCGATGGTGTCGCCTGTATGGCTTTTCTTACACTTTTGGGCAAGCAGCACTTTTCCTGCCGTTGCAGTGCCATCCCTGGGGCGCCTGGCCAGTGCCCAGGCGCTGGTTCAGCTGCAGCAGACGTCCTGGTGCAGATGTTTTGCCAGGTGGAGGTGGCGTTTCTAACAGAGGATATGTAGAAAAGTAAGCGGGAGCGAGATCGGGCTGTGACCCAGGGGTGCCTCCTTGGGAGCGAGGGGCTGCTGCTGTCCCCATCGGTGCTGGCACTGCCAGGCCTTCGCCTGGCGGCGGTCGGCTGCTGGCGCTCACTTTTGGGGGTGCTGCGGGTGACGGGTGAGCCCAGCTCTGGTGTGCAGCTCCTGCCCGTGCCAGGCTGCTGCTGCCACAAGAAGCACTTGGGATGTTACTGGTGGGCTGCGTGCAGGTGACTGGTGCTTACTGGGAGACACTGGGAGCCAGACTGTGCCTGTAGTGCCCGCTACGCTCATCCATCGCATTTGCACTGGGGCAGCAGAGCTGGGCAGTGATTTTATTTGCAATTTGAGCTTCGAGAGGCCCCTGGGTAAACCCCAGGTTAGGGCCAGGGGTGCCCTAGGGGTTTTTTGGCCTCTTGTGGGTGTTGGAGCTTTTCTGGCTTTAAAAACTGGGGGGTTTCTCTGTGCTCCCCTTGCTGTGTGTTAGTATTTCCAGGTGCCTTGCAGTGCTGTTTTCATCCGCCAGATGTGCGCAGTTGAGCCGTGTTGGCTCGGTTCCTGGGGATGAGGTCAGAGGATTGGGATTGGGAGAAGAGATCAGCTGCTTTCCTGACGAGGGGCTGACGCAGCCCTGCATCCTCCCCTGCATCCCCCCATGTCCCCCCCCCATGACCTCCTTTTCCAGACAAAGAGAGGAAGTGCTGGCTGC
>NW_008825302.1:81432-83715 GCF_000699105.1 Pygoscelis adeliae | reverse complement strand
TCCGTCCCCGTTCTGAACCTGGAAACAACAGCTCAGCTCCCATTTCAAGGAGCCTTTGTCCTGTCAGACAGCCTTCTTTGGGAGATTTGTCTTTCTTTTTTCTGCCTGTGACAAGACCATAATTAGGAAGGGGGTCTCCATCTGCTGCTAGGAGGAATGGGGGGGTCACAGGGAGAAATCACCTGCCCTGGCACACAAAGGCAGCACTTGCCCCCCAGCCGGCATCACCAGCCTTTTGGGTGCTTAGTTATTAGGTAGTTTGAGAGCAGGAGCAGAGATTAGCAGTGTTTTGTGCCATTAAATTGAAACAGGGATCTCTGGGGTGTTATGCCAGCCCCTCTCTACATCCCTCTGTTGCGGGGCTCCCCACAACCTCTCCAGTGCACCCCATTCCTGCCCTGTGCTCTGAGCCATTGCTGTTGTGCTGGTGTAGTGCTCCTCTGTTCCTGCACCCCCCCAAACCCCTTTCCCTGCTGACATTAGAGGCTCAGGTGGCTGCCCAGCAGTGCCAGCATGCCCTGGTGCGGGGCTCTGCCCATTGCCATCGCTCCTGCCCCGTGGCACCGTCTTACCAGGCTGGGGTCCACCCTGATGTCTCGCTTTCCCAGCACTCCCAGGCTGAGTCACCCCGGGTGTGCTGGGAATACACCCGTGTTTAGTAGCCCCAAAGCTATGTTTTACAGTTGTTTTTTCAGTCCCCTATTGCTCACAGGGTGAGATGTTCTGGCACCTCATCTTTTGATGCTGCTTCCTATGCAGCAACACTGCAAAAATACCCGCTCGTCAGCACACCATGATGCTGACCCCCCTGCCCTGCCGGCCAGCTCTGACCTGCCGAGCTCCCTGCTGTCCCAGTGCCAGCCTTGCTTGTCTCCTGCCATGCAGGGGGACACGCCCATAGTTTCTGCAGCTGCAGAGGTGACAGTAAAATCAAGCCTCCCTGGGTGCCCCATCCCGGGTGTCCCACGTTCCGTCTGCACCCAGGCGTGCTGCTACGGCAGGAGCATTACTGCAGAGCTCCGGCTCCGGGTCAGCCTCACCCTGATCCCACAAAAAGGACTGATGTCTCCCAGAAAAGGCCCTTAGAGGGGTTTCTGTAGTTAGTTATATAGCCAGCATGACTTTGTGTGCAGCTTTGTGGCATGTAAGTGCTGGTACCCCTAGAACTGGCGCTTGCCAGGCTCTGTCCTTGCAGGCTGGATGGGTGCAGCTATGGTGCCAAAATATGTGCTGGGCACCCCACACCCGGCTGAATTTAATCCTTCGGTGTTAGGGTATTACCTGCAGTCACCTATATAAGTGCTTTCTCTTTGTCTTTTCCTTTCATTTTTTTAAAACTCCTTGCTTTTCTTCTTCATCCTCCTCTGCATTTGTTTCAGTTGCCGCAAAGGGCTTGGGATCCTGGATGTATTTGTTTTTCATTTCATAGCTGAGTGATGCCTTTTGGCCCTTTTTGAGCTGATTCTGGGAAAACTTCCTGCGAGATTCACGTAGGAATTTAAGCCTCAGATTCAGCTGGATTTGGCCCTACGCTGACTTGCTCCCGGCTTGAAAGTTGGATGCTCAGGGAGCGGCTTGCAAGGTATCCTTGTGCTGGTTTTGCATGTACCCTTTGGTCCCTAAACCTTTCCTAGGGACAGCATCTGGTCACCCCATTTCAGGTGGCTGCTTGTTCTCCCCTCATGTCCGTCTTCAGCCCTTTCTCCCATCCCTGGGCCTGAGCGTGTTCCCACGAGAGGGAACACCAGGCTTCGGGTGCTCACCCTGGTGTGAAACGTAACACAGGTGAAATTTGGTGGTTTTTCTTAAACCTGGAAAAATATATAAATGTGGAGGGCGGCGGCATTAGTTGTTGGGAGTTGTGTGTGTGAAACACGCTGTTTTAATCCAAAATACTATCCTTTTCCTAAGGTTTGTGAATGTAACACAGTGAGGAAAAGCAGAATATAGATGGGGTGGTGGGGAGAGGCAACCAGGAGAGCTCAGGAGGCGACAACGCTGCTGAAGTTTTTTAAGCAAATATTTTGGCTATAATGGCAATTTAAATGACCCAATAAGGGCTGGTTGGAGTCTTTTTTTCTGCCTGGAGCCTGTGGGGCTGGAGCAGGGCTGGAGAGCTGCTCCCCCCCCGAGTGGCTCATCCAGCGGCAGAGGGTGCTCGTGCACCACCGTGCAAATCCTTCTTTTCCCTCAGCCATCTTAGGCAAAGTGTTTTCCTTCCCTGCAGTCTCCATTTTATGTTTCTGACGCAGAAAAAAAAAAGGTTGGCAAAGGGGGGGGAGG
>NW_008825302.1:60060-81410 GCF_000699105.1 Pygoscelis adeliae | reverse complement strand
CCCAGGGGGATGCAGAGCGAGGGGCTCTCTGGGGAGGGATGCCAGAATTGGGGAGGAGGGGGTCTGCAGAGAGAGCTGGTGTTTCAGATGAAATACTGCTTTGAGCCCCCTGCCCCTGCCAGCCCCCAAGACTGGATGATGCCCGCCCTCCCTCCCTCCCTTGCTGTCGCAGGATGCTCTAGCTGCAATATTGCTTTTTTTAACCCACATCTCCAGGCTGAGCAGACCCCACAAACTGCCTGGAAGCGGGATGGAGCTGAGGCTTTGCTGCAGAGCTGCTCTTGTCTGGGCTCCCCAGACGAGAGGGACTTTCCTGTTTTCATTGTTCAGGACACTGAGACCTATTCTTGCTCTTTTTTTTCCTTCCTGCCTGTGCATGTTGCAGGGGGTAGGTTGTTGCCCCAGGTTTATTGCCAACAAATCCTGGCAGCAGCACCTTTCCCAGCTGTGTGGAGAGCCCCAGGAGAGCTGCCAGCATGTGATATTGAGTAACTGTTGTCAGCGTCTCTATTTGTAGTAAACATTTTTGTTATTCGTCACTGCATCCTTCGTGCTGTGCAGTGGAGCGCTTAGGGGCGAGCGGGCATTTCCCAATCCAGGATATGAAGCAAGCCGGCAATCCCAACTGCCGGAGGCTTCTCCGACAGTGAACCAACCAAACAAGGATGCTGCGGGCTCGCAGATGGACTCGCACATCTGTGGTCCACTCCTGGTCGCTGCCTCTTTTCAGGCTCTTGTTCTGAGATGAGCACAGCACATCTCTCCCTTCCGTGGGAGTTGGTTAGCAGGAGACAGTTTTGTGAACCTCTATAGGGGTGCTGGGTTTGTTTGGGGGTTTTTCGCAGACTAAGGAGTGCAGTTTAAGGGTTTTGTTTTGTGGTGTCTGTTTCAGTACCTGAGAACCAAATTGCTAGGTCCTCACCCTTACAGGTGTGTGCACAGACATAGTAGCTGGCATAAATGCATCCAACTAACTTCAAACCAGGTGAAGCCGGCAGCTCCAAAACCTGCTGGAAGTGCAGATTAAACACTTCACAATTTGGTCCAAGTCCGTCAGCGAACTGGAACAAAAATCCCTGGGAAGGATGACTTGTTTAAAGTCTGTTTAGATGAGTCTGCACAAGCAGCTCATCCATCAGTGACAGGGAGGTGGGGGATATCTGTGCAGGACTGCTCAGTCTATAACTCCCTGTTATAGAAATTTCTTCCTTCCACGTAGGTGGAGGGAGTCCTGGTCGCTCTTGTGCTTATCAAGTTCTAGACCCAGTTTATTCTCAAGTTCTTATATCTTTTTGTTGCTTTCCTAGAAATGTGATTTTTGCAGCTTAATGGAGCTTTTTGTTTTGCTTTTACCCAACTGCTCTGTGCTTCTTCTTTTTTCCTTCCCACAGCCATGCACAAGGATGATTCTCAGGAAGATAATAAATGTCATAAGAGCCGCTGTGGTTTCTGGGGATAGTTAGATGAGTATCTTTTCCTTTAAATATCCTAAGCTAAAGCGCCCTTTGTTTGTGATGTTGTGCATGCCTGCATATACGAAAATAGGTCAGCGATTCTGTGCCGGCAGCAGCCGTACTGTCTGCTCGCTGGCCTGGGGCGTCAGCGCGTCTGCAGGAGGCGGCACGGAGGAGCAGCACAGCCATAGGTCAGCTCCAAGGGAGGGATGCTCGTCTTCCCCTGCCCTGTTACTGGGCAGCGCACTGCCTCTGCGACTGGCGAGAGGGGTGCGGGGCAGTGCTGGGGGTCCTACAGGCTCCTGCAGCCCCCTTACCCGAGGCGTTGAAGGGAGAGTGCCCTGCGGAGCGGGTCAGGGTTGGGTTTCTGTGCTGCTTCTCCCCCTCCCCGTGGTTGGGGTACAGCAGGAAGGGGTGTCTTGGCTTTCACGGTCACCCTTGGGACGGGCGCAGACCTCCCTGCTTGTTCCAGCCCGCAGGAAAGCAGTGAGTTTTTAGGCATCTTAAGCAGTGGGATGCCTCAGTCATCCCTCTCGTGGTGTGGAGCTGGCAGAGGCAGCTGGAGTCTCAGGACGGGGTGCAAACCCTTTTCACGCTCCTCTGTGCGAGTCCCAGGAGTGCTGATGGGACTGTTCATGCTCCCGGAGGAGGGGGTGTCTGTGACAGCCTCACTCCAGGGCAACACAGAGGAGGAGGCCACTAACAAGGGGCAAGAAAATCTAGGGACTGTGATGATGTTGGGCATCTTTCCGTCACTCTTCCAGCACCAAACCTGCAAACGTGTCTCCTGAAACGCTTCCCCTCATGCCACTTCACAAATCCTTTGGCATTCGGTGTCTTGCACTGAGCTTTGATGTGCAGGTGCATATTGTCAGGCCTGAAGTCTCTGCATTAATTTAAGGCTATAGATGTCTTTAGCGAGGTTATCTCGCTCTTTGTGGGAGAGTCGCCTGTGTCCGTATCTGTGAACACCAGGGAGAGCAGCGCTCTGGTCTTTCCCTTTGTAAAGACGTTTGCTGCGTGGGGCAGCCAGAGCTTTGATATTTACTAGGAGGGCAGTTCTGGTCAGCCGTTGCGTGAAGAAAAGCTGCGTGGTTACCCAAGGGATAACTCCTTCAACAGCTCGCGGCTTACCCGGGTTTGCTGTACTCAGAAAAGGAAGACTGGGAGGGTGAGAGAAGAAAGAACCTCCAAAGAAAAAAGGGGAAGGAGCTGCACTTGTTGAGTTTGGACAATCCTCTGCCGGTAGGATCAAGTCAGAAACCGCTTTTCTTTGGTGCTCATCAGGGGGTTGTTCCTAAAGCTTGACCCATGCTTCTTCCTGGGCCCTGGCAGATGTTTTCCTGGGGTTTCTCCACTTGCCTTACAAAAAGATCAAGACTGTGGTCCTGGAGCTGGACGAGACTGCGCTGAGCGCTAGCGTGGTGCAGGTGAGTTTCTGTGCCTGCCCTTTTGTGTAAGGATGGGAGAGGCCTATAGTCAGGGAGCTATTTGTACTCTGCATCTCTTGGACTTCGCCCTGGTGCAGGTTCAGGCAGCTCTGTCCCACTGGTTTGTGCACTTCTCTTGCAGAACTTGCTCGAGTTGTCATAGCTGGCGAAGCTCAGAAAAATGCAGGTCTGGCAGAGTATGAGCAGTTTGGCGTTCCAGTAAGTGACTTTTCCTCTAGTCAGACAGATAGAGAACACATCAGCGTCTTCCCCTAACAGAAAAGTTGCATTTTTCACTGTTTTGTTCCTTGTGCGATGCCTCACTCCACCTCCCGCTTCATGCTCCTTGCGGTGTCTCTGCGTTTTCTCTGTCTAGTGTTGCACAAAAGATGACGAGACAGGCTGACGTGCACACAGGTTCATTCTCAGGATCTGGTGCTAGTGGTAAACGTCAACTACAGCAGTAAAAGTTTCTTTTTTTGGAGTGAGGGAGGTAATAAAAGGAAGACAAAAAGAAAAGGGAAAGTGAAAACTGTCCCCAGTGGCCACCTGGGGTGAGAAACAGCAGGAGTCTCCCTGAATAAGCACTTTCTCCAGTGCAGCAAGGAGTCCCCCAAATACTTTTCCTACAGTAACTCTTTGGACTCTTCAGGTCTTGCTCAGTCGCCCCATTGTCAATCCTTAGGCTGAGAGTGTTGATTGGAGCAGGCTTTGATTAGGTGCAGATGTCGCAGCGCTAATTGCCCATTAAGCTTAGTGCTGCCCATCCTTGGGCGATGTTTAGTGGTTGCTTTAATGACCCTGGTCTCCTATTGTTGTCTGCTGAGGGCCCTGGTCCGAGGTTACAGCTCACAGCACAAAGCAAGGGCAGGAAAAGGAAGATCAGCTCTCCCATCAGCGGTAATTAACTGTTCCATTCTAATTTCTTCCCACTGCAACACACAGCACAACAGACCTGGGCTGCAGGGCCATAAGTGAAAGGACGACTTAGGGGAGGTAAGGGAGAGGCTTCGGAGTTACACAGGTTGTGGCACTGTGTGGGCTCAGGGTTAGTCTCAGGCCTAGGTCTCAGGTTTTGTAAGCCCTTACACGTAAATAACTCTGGAAAGTCTCTTCTGCCCGGTCTGTCTGCTACACACCCTGTCTTACGGTAGGGACTTTGTGTCTGCAGTCTCCTTTTCTTCCTCATCCTGCTTCCTGATAATGTTTTTTAGCATCCTTATGACCAAATGGTGATGAATTTAAAATCTGTGCTTAATTTGTCAAAAAAAGGCTATGGATGTCTTTAACCTGCTTGGACAGCAGTAATTCTCTCTGGGCTGCTTAGTACCAGCTTTATTTATATTTATAAGTTTCCAAACAGGCTAACTCAGTTCCTGTAGAAAAGGCAGCTTTATCATCTCACTTTGATATGGGGAGAGTCTAGATTAGTAAATTTTGGACTTGACAGATTTTTAAGATCCAAATGATAATCTGTCCTTATATCTGTGTTCTAGAAAAATCTATGCTCCCTATCCTTGTTCCCTGTGTACAAGTTTTTACAAAGTGTGTGGTTACTTGGGTTCACCCCTCCACACACATCCCTGCTTTTTTTTAAAGGCAAGGAAAAAAAAAAAGGAAGAGTTGAGCTCCCTATTTGTCTTCCCCAAACACTTTGAGAAGGTCTCAGTTGTTCTATTTTTGAGACAAAGAACTCTGGGTTGTCCACATAGGAGAAATCTGACGTTTGAAATGCAAAAGCATCTGGTAAAACTCCAACATAATAAGTCATTTTCTCCTGCCACATTTAATTCCAAAAAAATAAAAAATTGGCTAGGCAATGCCAGTAGGAAACTCCCATTAGGAATTTTTTTTTTTCTCCCCTTTCTTCAGTGCAAGAAGTCTTCAAGTTGTCAGATCTGAAAAGCCTCCTTCAGCAGAACCATTAAGTTTTCACAGTCCTGTTTAGCCTTGCTGCGGGATAACGGGCAAGAAGAGAGCGAGGTGGGGAACGGGAAGAGCAGGACCCCGCGTCTGATGAATCCTGCACCGAGGAGGACAGGCTCTCTAGGAGTTAAGACTGTGACCTCAAATGAGAGCACTGCTGCTTCTCAGAAACAGGGGAGTGGAAAATAAATCTGATCTTGTCACTAACACTGGAGCCTTTATGAAATTTGAGAAGTACAGGAAGGATTAAATACCTCAGAAATGCCTGTTCCTGTAATTTTTTATTTTTATTGATCAGAGTACTATTTTTACAGTTAAGATGCACTTGGGGCTTTAGAAGGACCCTCTCCATGAAGAATGATGATTCTGCCATCACTCAGCCCTTGCCGATGCCCTTTCTGGAAGCATCTCCTCCTGTGCCCAGCTGTGTGTAACCTGTCTAGTGTCTGCAGCCTGAACTTAGTCTCCTTCCTCCTCCTCAACTCCTGGAGATCCTTACAAGCCCATTCCTGGCCATGATAACGTACACTAGGTCTGAGGTCTTCCAAAGAGGGTTGATTTAGATTAGATATTAGGAAGAAATTCTTTACTGTGAGAGGGGTGAGGCACTGGAACAGGTTGCCCAGAGAAGTTGTGGATGCCCCATCCCTGGAAGTGTTCAAGGCCAGGTGGGACGGGGCTTTGAACAACTTGATCTGGTGGAAGGTGTCCCTGCCCACGGCAGGGGGTTGGAACTTAGATGATCTTTAAGGTCCCTTCCAACCCAAACCATCCTATGATTCTCCTTCCCGATAGCTTGCCCAAGGATGGGATCTGGATGCAAAACTGCTCTGGAGACAGAACCCGCCTGTTCAGAGAATCGTTCTGGTTGCTGTCACAGGTTGGGAAGCAGCACAAGTAACAAGCAGTTGTTTTTCAGTAACTGCCTGTGTTCAGTCACGTGGGAGTCCAAAAAGCAGAATGGCCTGCCTCGCGAGCTGCTTCAGAGACGAGCCTGTGCTGCTGCAGGGCCCTGTGGCATGGACGTGCTCGGTGACGGTCCCTTGAGACTCAGTCAGTCGGTGCTCATCTCGGGAAGCGTCTCTTCATCTGTGTTTAAACACACCTTTCTGTGTTATCCTCCTGATTTTTGTGCTTGTCACTGTGTTGGGCTCTGGCTCAGCTCAGCGGGAAACAAGTGCTTGATAGGTCTGAAGTCTGTGGGACAGCAGGCATCGCTTTAATGCTTTCTGCATTTGATTTTACCAGTGGGAGCTGGCGATGGCAAAGAAAAAGATTGCTGCCTGCCAGTCCTAGTGCCTGTGTGCATCCTGCACCTACTCGCCTATCTGCTGCCTCTGGCACTAAGACTTTTTTCTTTTTTTTTTTTTTTTTTTTGCTTGGTAGAGTG
This sequence comes from Pygoscelis adeliae, assembly GCF_000699105.1. Lineage (NCBI taxonomy): Eukaryota > Metazoa > Chordata > Aves > Sphenisciformes > Spheniscidae > Pygoscelis > Pygoscelis adeliae. Next base: position 75,210 of record NW_008825302.1, on the reverse strand, counting down.
GGCCTGGAGCATGATGCGGTGTGTGGACTCAATCTCTTCAGCTAAAAGCAGGACCTAAGGCGTGGGTCTCTGAGGGGGGATTGCTCTGGGATAGCCTGGGGACGCTGGAGCGGGTCTGTACAGAACTAGAGAGATCAGCTGCCTGCAAGGCGAGGACTTTTCCGTGCGCAGCTCAGGGAACTGGCTGGTACCCTCTGGGTTTATTTCTGAGCCACCTGCATGTGGGTGGCTAGGAAATACACCCAGAGGATTTCCAGCACCTGGAAATACCTGCTGGCTAGGCTTTCAACGCCTTCTGTACGGTCCTGTTTTCCTGACCAGTTTTTCTCATGACCAGCTCCGAGACACAAAGTCCTGGGATCAGAAGTGATCCCAGTGAAGGTGAGATGTTTGCTGTGGCATGGGGACAGGGGTTTGGATCTCGGCTAGTCTGAACAAAGACAGTTTTGGCTCATTGCTGTGGCTGCAAAGCCTGAGGCTGCATCCCAAAGATGCCTTATTTGTGGTGTTGTAGTAGAAGCCTTTTTCCTATTAGTGCTGTGGCTGTGCTGTACTGCGCAGGGTGGCAAAGGAAAGAAACATCGATGAAAGAAGCAGATGCGATGCCTGGAAGGAAGGATACCTATTGTTTTGTCCTGTGATAAAAGGCTGGTGGTGCTGAGTCAGTGTCCAGGGAGGAAGGAAAGCAAGAGGCAGCAGCAGGATGCAGACTGCAGATGTTTCCGTCCCTCAGGCAGAGGATAAACGCTCTCTGCTGAACGCCTGACTGCTGCCCCCCCATGCACCCCCGGTGCTCTGCTCTTTGTCTTACCTGGTCTAATATTTACCTTCAGCTAATAAGCCTCCTTCTAACATACAGTAACATCTCCACTATAACTCCGTCCCATCCCTGGTCCCAGGCTGCTGAGCCAACCCCGCTGTGCTGCGCTAGAGTTGGGCAGGTCGCTTCACGGTGTCTTTGCACCCTTCTCTGGGGCTGTCAGTCTTTAAACAGCTTTAAATGGCAGGCCCAAAGTCACCCTTTTATCTCATTTTAGAGACTGGACATTGTTGAACCATGCAGACCTTTCCTGTCGTGTCCCACCCCTTACCAAAATACTGCAAAAAAAAAAAAAAAGAGGGGAGAGCCTTGGTGCTGGCGTGGTGTAACTTGGTTTGTATTTGCACCGCAGAGCTCTCCCATCTGCCTGTGAAATGCACGTGAGAGTATGTATGAGCGAGCTTTGCTCTTGGTCTGAGCGCGTACGCCATCCGGGAGCAGAAAGGACCATATTTCCTGGGAGATCTGCTGCCGAGGGAGCGCTGAGGTGTTGCCTGAAGCAGTTAATTGTCACTGCATGGGGGTGATTTTGCCTGGATCCAAACGGGGGGTGAGCCACGCTTCTGGCAGTGAGGTCAAAGGCATTTTCAGGGGGTACGTCTGGAGTCCTGATGACAGTTGCAGGGTAGAAACTATGCTCCTGCTTAAAGAAAATATTTTAGGAATGTCCTTCTCTATTTTTATGTTGTCTTTTTTTTTAGCGCCTGCTGAGAACTTGAAGAAAAGCTTAAACGTGACAAAAGGACAGATTTTGAATGCGCTCTGTAATATTCAGAATTTTCCAGCCAACGCAGATGAGAGTGACAAATTTGTGGAAAAAAATGACAATATCCTTTTGCTTTTAGGAAGAAAAGTGTTTCGAAGTGGATGTGAGCTATGGCAGAAGGGATTCACGGGTCTTAGCAAAGTTTGGAGAGGGAGGGAGCAGAAGGGTCCGTCATGTGGGAAAAGGCATTTCTGTCATGGTGTGGACCGCGGGGTGTTCCTCTACGGCTGGGGGGGGGATCTTGCAGGGATGCTTTTTGCCGTCAGCAAGGGATCTCTGTCATTCTGAGCCTCCTTGACAGCTTTGGGCAAAGGGATCGCTGCTCTGTTCGGTTGTTGTCTAAAAGTGAAATACCTGGCTGCATTCCTGGAGTTTCTGGGCCGATTTGAGGTTGATGGTTTGCTGGGAGTGCTGTGTGCTTGCCAAGGGACACCCCAAGTTGCTGGGCGTTGTGGTGCTGTGATGAACTTTGAGCAGTTGGGGCTGCACCGTGAAATCTTGCTTTTGCAGGAGGTGCTTGCAGCTGTGTGCCACGGGGCTGCCGTCCAGCCCGTGAGGTGGAGCATGAGCAAGATGCCGCTTCTTTGCCAGCTTGCATATTCCTTCGTTTCGCCCTTGACGCAGGAGGTGTAAGCCTCACCCAAACACTGAGCAGATTAGGCTGGGTTCATCTCAGCATCGCGGTCTGGTGATGGTGGTGTCTGTGTCTTTGAGTGGAGAGGAACCACAGATAAAGTTGAATGTAGCAGTACTCTGTGGTCCGTTGCTCACTCCGATGTTTTCCACCTGATGTTTGCTTTATGGTCCTTGACTTCTGGGTTTTGCAGCTTTGTTAAGGATGCCAAGACACAGTACGACACGTTGCAAGTGATGTACTCAAGTGTGGAGGACCTCTGTAAGGAATGGGGCCAACACTTTCTGTTTGGCCCCCAGAAAATGACTGTTGATAGCTTCTTCATAGAACTGAGTAACTTTAGAAATATGTTTCTGGTGAGCGAGAAGCCCTTTCCTCCTCTTACTCTTAACTGTTTCCTTCACTGCTCAGATCTGCCACGGTTCTTACTCCCCCTTTTCCAAAGAGGGATGTTAATTGCTTTTGCGCATTTTTTTCCCCCCACCCTCTCCATCCTGCAGCCCTAAGCAGCTGTTTCTCCTGTTCTGCAGCAAGCTGTCAAGGAGAATCAGAAGCGGCATGAAACAGATGATATGCCTTGCAAAGCTGGCGAAGGAGGAGGCAGAGAAGAAATGCCAGGAGTGACAGGAGCAGAGAGAACTGCTGGTAGACATGAATGCAGGTATGAGATGCAACTGGGTGTTTGGGACAGCAGAAGTTGTGGACTAGCTGCAAAGCCCTACTAATAACGTGTGCGGAGAGCTACAGGTGAAGAGAGAAATGCTCTGGAGCTGGATTCCCAGAGATGGAGGCTTGGGACAGCATGAGTGGTATTAGTCTCTTCTTTACTGAGAGGGTAAGTCCTGAGAGCAGCAATTTGCAGGTTTGCCTGCAGAGCTTTAAACATAGGTGTTGGACAAGTCACAGTAAACCCATCTTCAGCGATGTGCAAAGCCTACTAAGGTGCAGAGAACCTTGCCAAACCTGAGGGCCTTCTTGAGAGGCTTTTTGCCTATATAAAATGCAGCGATTTGCATGACACACCAAAAGCCTGTACGGCCATTCAGTGCTGTAGTCCTGCGCTCCGTCTCCTCCCTTGTTTTCTCGGGAGGCCTGGCGGGTATTAGCATCAGAGCCCTTCTCCCCCCTTCCCAAACTGTTACGCTGTGCTCTATTAGCGCAGGAGTCTGGCGTTAGGCTCCTCTATTCCAACCACATACGTTTCAGATTTCTTTGCAAATGTGTTTTAAAAGGGGGGAGGGAGAGAGGCCGTAAACAGTCTTACAAGCTTTCCCGGCGCTGTAGCCTGAACCTGGGAGCACCTAAACCAGGCGCAGCTCTGTGGGATGATTGTGCAGAGTCAGGTTCCTCATTCATCACCCTGTCTGTGCCCTTACCTCTGAGTGCATGAATCCTACAACAGCAGGTACTCCTGCATCAAAGCTGTACTGCTTTCTGAGAGCAGAGTGGACCTGACATCCCTCCCTTTGCCAGATGAATGGCAAAATTATGCTCTGATGTTACTGTTGTCCTCTTTCCTTCCTAGCTCCATACATGCTCAGCGACATGGGTGTAGATCTAACCCTGTCGCTTTGTAATAAAACAGCCATTTCCTTCACCTTTTTGCAACATTAACCGTTACATTAAGATGTTAATGAGTTTAAGGTTGGAAGCCTCCTGACCTGCAGCTACTACAGGCGCAGACCTGAAAGCCCACACAAGTGACAAGTGACCCGTCTCAGCAGTTGTGGTTAGTTTGAATTCAGCCTTCCGCTTGGTCCAGGGGGTTAACGTGACTCTGCGAGCGCCCTGTGCTGTCCCCACAGCATGGGCTTTCTTCCTTGGTCTGCTCCCTGCTACCAGATGCATTCTTGGCTTCCAACATATGGACTCAATTACTGTCCCTTGATTTCCTGCCTCTTTGGGTTTCCTGAAACGCATCCCCTCCTCCTGGCAGCTTGAATTCCCACAGCGAGATGCTTTGCAGGCTCTCGCATTCCTCCCTCCCTCCCTCTGCTTTGCTGCCTCTAACAAGGTGGTCCTCATCCAGAGCACGCACAGATAAGGCTGCAGAACCCCGCTGTCGCTATAGCTGAGCCCAGGAACCTCAAGGGCTTGGCTTCCCGCAGCAAAACTAGCCAGCCCGCTAAATGCATGCTCAGTGACTGGCAGGGCTGTGTCCCAGCTCCTCTTGATGGAGGTCCCCACCCTGCCTCAGCATCATTCCTAGATCACCCTGTAGTTTTCAGCCAGCTGCTTCATTTGCAAGACTTTAGGCTTTTTTCCTATTCCCTTCTGAGGCCGTGGGCTTTCTGAGCCTCTGCGCTTTGAAAGGAGCATCAAACTGCTCTGGGTTTCTCCTGGGTGCTGTTTGGCTTCTCTCCTGGACATCTACTCCTGCAGAAAAGCTGTGTGCCCATGGCTTCTGCCTTTAAAAGCATTTGAGGAGAGGAGAGGGAGCCCTGTCTTCTCTTAGTGGTTCTCTTAACCCCTGCCTGCTGCTCTGGGGGAGCCCCAGGCACTGCAGCATCGGGTTGCTGGAAATCTTAAGAAATCTGAGCTTCTTCAAGGGGCAGGAGATGGAAACGGTTAAATCACGCAAACGAACAAGTTAATGATTTCCATCCCCTTGCTGGCATGTTTCAGTTTTCGAAGGGGGTCTGGCCAGCAGCTGTGCCAGCAATTGTAGCTGAAAAAGAGTATTTTCTTTCTGTGTCAGCTTTCATCTGTGGCCCCTTTGGATTCCTCTGACTCCCACAGATGCCAGAGTTTCCAGGGCTCCTGCTGCTGCGAGTCCCTGTGACTGTTTTCCCTCCCGTACCCGGCGATGGAGTTAGATGATGGGGGGATGAAGAAGGCACTGTTTGCTCCCTGCTTGCTTCCTGCCCCATCATTCCCCACGCAGAGGAGAGGCTTTTTCCCAGGATCCAAGTGACTCAGCACCACTTGCAAATGGAAGGAAAAGCTGCAGCTTCTGCACCTTTGAATCCGGGAGCGCAGGGGAGCAACTTAGGGGACAGCTTGGGGGAGGTTCCAAGAAATAAATACCTGTGGCTGAGCAGTCCTGCAGTCAGCTTCAAATGCAGCAGCCTTATTGTATAATAAGGCTTACATATTGTTATATATATATATATGGCTTATATATTGTTATATATTGTATAATAAGCCATATTATAATAAGCCTGGACACCATGTGTCCGGGTTCTGGCATCTAAGGTCACAGAGCCCCAGCGACAGTCTCACAGGAATGGGTTGTCCCTGTGGCTGTTGTTTGAGCTTCCCCTCAAGGGATGGTGCTCGTTCTCTCCTGGACCACTTTCCCCATGAGGAGTAGTAACTCCTTAGGACCTCCTGAGTGCCAGAGCACTGTTTGCCCGGTACCCGGAGAGCCCTTTGTGTGATACCAGACTAAACTCAGCGCTGCTTTTCTTACCCACAGCAGGAACACATCAGTTGAGTTCTGCCATCAGGAGCATCACCTTAAATATGTAGCACCTCCCTACCTTCCTGCTCGCCTTCTCCTGATGCCTTTTCCTATTGCAGGGGGTGGTGGAAGCATGGGGAGGGAAAAGCCCAAACGTCTTGAATCACGTAAAGTATAAAGGGTGTTTAGAAGTCCTTGAGTGTGCTAGAACTGGAGGGGAGTAAATGAAGCACAGAGGTGAGGTAGGGACCCCAACTACCAGTGTCCCGGCATCCTTCCTCTCAGCCTTCCAGTCCCGTTGTCTGGCTTGGGCTGAGTTCAGTTTGAAGTTCCCGTTGGGCCACCGCCCTGCCTCCTCCTCAGAGACCCTTCGCAGCAGCCCAGACCCTCCACTTGGGCTTGGCACAAGCGGATGGGTAAGTGTAGGAAACTAGAAAGCCCTAATAGATGCCAGTGGCTTACTGCTGTTGCTCAAACCTGCCCTCAAAACTTTGAGAGCCCCCATGGGTGAATTTGGACTGGTTTGCACCGAGAGGAGCATCTCTGCCAGCCAAAGTCATAGTGGTGGGTGTTGTGTCCCTCCTCGGACCCCCCTCAAGGCTCTGCTGACTTGTGGGTATATACCCACACCCTCAATCCTTGCAGGCTCCCTTCACTAGGCAAAAAGCCGGGACTGGTAGCCAGGTTTCATGCCCCAGGCTTCCCCCCAGCATGCTGGTGCTGTCCCTGCTCCCCTCAGCCGTGTTTCTGGGGTGCTGGGTGCCGCCGGCTCTGCCCCGGCCTGGGCAATGTGGGTCAGCCTGGCAGGGGGGGGTTGCCGGCAGGTGGCAGCCTGTGCAGGCAGCACAGGCAGGCTCTCGCAGATGTTTAATGGGATTTTATAGCTCTTCGTTTCATCGGGAGCTGTTGTCACGGAAACGGAGATCTGCAGAGAGCCCGTGCATTCGGCGTTAACCGCCTCGGTGCCGCGCTGATGGCCGAGGGAGGATGCGCAGGGTAGCGAGCAGCCCCGGGAGGCTCCTTTTAAAGGCGTGTGGTGAGTGGTTTGTGCCTGGAGCTCACAATCTCTGCCCGGCTTTGCAGAGGCAGCGGGAATTTTATTTAGTTATTTTGTGCAGCTTTATTTAGGACTGGGGTTTTAATGGCCTTTTAAAATATGCTTCTGCGCTGTTGGAGCACACGGCTGTGCCCCGGGGGAGGGGTCCAGGGGGGCTCCGTCTCCTGCCTGGGTGTCCTGGCCCTCTTGTTTTCAAGCTTGGGAGATTCCCACACAAACAAGAGGGGACAGCAGGCGAGGATGGGTGCAGGTCTCCTAGCTTCCCAGCTTGGGTGGGAAAATGTCCTACCAATGCCCGGTCCTAGCACATCTCATCCTACGCTGCGGCTCGGCCACCTCCTCTGGGTCTGTGGCTGGACAGGAGAGGGCACCAGAGCTGCACTGCCACTGGGGCGGTGGCAGCACATGTGTCACCCCTGCACATGGCTCCCCGAGGGGTGACATCCCTGTTGTTAGGGAGGGTGAGCAGCTGAGGCCAGGCTAATCTCCTTAGTGGCCTGAGCACCATCATGAGAGTGAAAGGGAGATTAGAGGGCAGGGTGGCATTAGCAACCCAGGACACTCAGAGGAGACGATCAAGGAGATAACTGAGCCAAGCCGAGAGGGAGAAGGCCCTGGGGGAGATCAGTGGAGGAGCCAGAGAGGCCTCCGTCAGCAGCAAATAGCCCAACAGCTGGGATCTCTGAGGAAGTGAAAGGCTTTAGACAACATGCCCAAAAATCCTGGCGGAGCCGTCCCCACCCCCTCCTCCCCGGGGAGGAAGGTGTTGCCAGGCAGTCTGGGTCCTAATCCATTCCCTCCCATCCAGAGGGGGGGAGGTGGATGCCTTCCTACCCCGCATCACACCCGTGGGGCATGAAAACATTCCCTCAAAGCATATACAGACTGAAGACCCACTGGATTTTACCCCATACCTGAGAGACATGGAGGAACAGGACGTGGAATATTTATTGTCCCTTTCCATGATACAAGAGGCAAAAGGTGCTATTTTCTGTGGCAGAGTAGGGTGTGAGGCTGTTGCTCACAAAGCCTCCGTGAAGGAGTCCAGATGCTGGGCTCCGTTCCCTGTTCCTGCCATGTGGGCGTCACGGGGTCCTGTGTTTTCTTTGCAGGTGGCTAACGGGACCGGAGTAATGGATGTTTTACAGGAAACTTTGCAGTCCGGCGGCCTGTCCCACCGGAGCGGGGAAGCGTGGCAGGATGGGTGCTGCTCGCCAGGCTGTGCCACCTCTGTGCTGCTTCCCTCAGGGAGCTCCAGGGCTGGTAAGGGAAGGAAAAAAAATGGTGCCTACTATTACTACTTGGTGTTTGTTCCTTCTTCTCAGCTGTCAAGGAAACCATGGCATGGTTCACATACCCAGCTGGTATTGCTGCGCTTGATGATGTGTTACGTCCTTTTAATCCATATCCAAAATAGCTTCCTCACCCCTCCATTCGTGCTGGCTTACACAGCACCTTTCACTGTGCGCTCCCGCCTGCCATCATCTGTTCTCCCGCCCAGTGATGTAGACCGGGATGCCAGACTTTTTCTTAGAATCGTAAGATAGTTTGGGTTGAAAGGTCATCTAGTCCAACCCTCCTGCCATGGGCAGGGACATCTTCAACTAGATCAGGTTGCTCAGAGCCCCGTCCAACCTGACCTGGAATGTTTCCAGGGATGGGGCATCCACCACCTCTCTGGGCAACCTGGGCCAGTGTTTCACCACCCTCAGCGTAAAAAAATTCTTCCTTCTATCTAGTCTGAATCTACCCTCTTTTAGTTTAAAGCCATTCCCCCTTGTCCTGTCACAACAGGCTCTGCTAAAAAGTCTTCTTCCAGGCTGAGGAAGCAGAATCGTACCTTTTGCGTGCATGAGTGTGGTCAAGACAGGACTGTTGCACTTCTGCCAGAAAGACTTGCAAAAAGATGGAAAGAGTCGAGGTGGTAGTGGGATATATGGAGAGAGCCCCAGATGCCAGCAGCTACAGGAAAAGATAGAGAGAAGGGGCTTGTGCCATGTTAGGGGGCAGAAGAAAGAGAGATTAAGAGAGTTTGGAAAAGGAGGCAGCTTGGAAGCAGGTTCAGAAACGACAGGGTTTGAGGAGAACAGTGTGAAGAGGTGTTAGAGCAGCTTATGTGCTGCTGAAAGTGATCCCTGTATGGGAGACTCTGGGTAGAGGGGATGTGATGCGCTCAGGGTGGAAAAGAAAGCAGAGAAAAACAGGACCCAAAGTGGGAGTGAGGACACGTGGCGCTAGATCTGCGCCACAGAAGTGGCCGCAGGCCAGTGACCAGACCAGAAGAGTGGGGGAGGAAGATCTCTCAACCAAGCACTTGGAAAAAGAAAACCAGAGTAGAGATGTAGAAGAGACAAAGCTACAACTTTTCTGTCTCAAATGGAGGAGGAGGAGGGGCAGGAGAAGCATGGAGAGAAATCTCCAACTCAATTTCAGCAGCCTACAGCAGCAGTGGGATGTTTGCTCATCTTTTACATGCAGAAAAGGGCAGGGATTTAAAGTAACAGGCTCTTCTTGCCTTTTGGCCTCAGCAGGGTCCAAGGCCAATGCATGGTTAGCGTAGTCCTGCTGCCCCATCAGACCCGGATCAGCTTGGCGTCTGCGTGCCAGACGTGTCTTGGTGCTGTTGGACGTGCAGGGCGCCTGTGGTCCTCCATCGGTGACGGGACCGTGGCTGTGAGCGGCAGCAGCCCAAAACCTGCAGGTACTTATGACCACGGCACCACGTGTGCTCGCGTACGCCGCCTTGGCTGTTGGTGACGACGTGCCCGGTGTCCCACTGACATCTCCCCGACTTGGTTTCACCCCTCTGGTCCTTTCCCAGAGGAGCACTGTGTGCTCTGATCGCAGGAAGCTCTCCTGCTGTAACCAAAACCCGGGGGGGACACTGGCTGCCTTCACAGCTCTTTCAGACCCAGCTTCCCTTGGAGGGGGAGGATTTCCCTTTCCACACCTGCAAAAACAAGGAGCCCTGACTCGCTGCCTACAGGGTGCAAGGGCCAAGAGGGCTCCCCTTATGCCACGCTCATGGGGGTAGGAGCAGGGGAGGGGGGTACCAGGCACATGAGCCTGAACGCTGCCTGTCACCATGGGATTTCCTTCCCCTGCCCTCTGGGTTCTCCCCTTTTTTGCTCTTTTCAGAAGGTGGTTTCAGTACAGTGTGGTATCCATGTGGTCCTGTCGTGGTTTAACCCCGGTGGGCAGCTAAACACCACCAGCTGCTAAATGGCTGAACACCTGCCTGCCAATGGGAAGTGGTGAATGAATTCCTTATTTTGCTTTGCTTGCGCGCTCAGCTGTCGCTTTACCTATTAAACCACCTTTGTCTCAACCCTTACCCTTCCAGTTCTGCCCCCCATCCTGCTGGGGGGGAGCGAGTGAGTGGCTGTGTGGGGCTGAGCTGCCCACTAGGGTTAACCCACACCAAGTCCCAAGCCTGTGCTGGTTTTGGCATTGCCATGTGGTGCTCCGAGAGCCTGTGTTCGCTCCTCTGAGTCCTCCTCCGTGTGAGCCTCCTGCCTGATGCTTTGCCGTCCCCAGGAGCTCTCCCAGTGGGATGTATAGCGCTTCTCCATTGCCCCGCTGCCAGTTGTCAGGACATTTCTCCATCCCCCATCACGGCTGCCGAGGAAGACAGGAGCTCAGCGTGTGAGCCTTGTCAGCTCTGATCTCCAGCTCCCCTCCTGCCCAGGCAGCTGTGTCTATTCAGCCACGAGCAGCTCCATCCCTAGACTGTAAAGGAAGGGGAAGAGCCACTGGGCTTCTGCCTAATAGCTTAAAGGACCCGTTGTGGGGGAGCGAGGTCAGGGAAAGGGGAGTGCTACAGCCAGCTCATTGAGAAAGGCGTGCGGACCGCAGCAGGGCACGCACACAATAGCTCAGTGTCCTCCTCCGGTCTGGCTCGGTGCTTGTCCTGCCCTCAGAGCTTCAGCCAGATGATTCAGAATTGGTTTGTGGTTGAAGTGACTCAACCGGTGAACTTTTCCGTCGCCTTGACGTCACGCATATGCCACCTGCTCCCCACCACACAGCAAAGTGAAGGCAGAAAATCAATCGTGAATCCATCCCTCCTGCCCCAAGCTCGCTGCTGGCCTGGGTATCCAAAGGAAAGAGAGCAAGGGTTGAGCCGGGCTGGATGCAAGGGGGACTCCTCTTCCTCAAACAGGATGAAGCTGTCACCCCTTGCCCCATTGCTCAGGCTGTTGCCTGGTTTGTGGGAGGGAGGAAGATGCTCATCTTTAACCCGGGTGATGCTAACCGCAAACCGAGCCAGGGGAGCAGGGCAGGTTGCAGCCTTTGCCAGCGGGTGTAGTCGTGCCGTGGCAAAAATCTGTGTATGCTGTGGGAGGAGGAAGCGATTTCCAAGTCTTTCTGAAATGTTTTGCCCGTCCTCTGCAGAGCCGCTGCCATCTCAAATCAGATCTGCTGGGGATGACCAGAAATAGCATCTTTGGGCACGGGTTTCCAGCCCGGTGATCCTTTGGTCAAGCCATAAATACTCATTGCCCAAAATACTATTAATGTTCAGCAGCTCCAGTGTTTTCTTGTTGTCCTGATGATGGTATGAGAAGCCAGTTGATAAAGCCCACCTGGATTTCCAAAGGGGTCTCTTGCAGTCTCCTAAAGAAGCTAAGCTCCCATGGGATGAGAGGGGAGGTTGCTACATGACTGCTAACGCGTTATTTAACAGGCTAAAAGGCAGGAAACAAAATACATCAGGAAGACTGTGAATAGTAGGAATATTTCTGACAATATTTCAGTAGGAAAAAACAAAAGGCTAACTGTGAAGGGCTGCAGAAGGACCTCACCTGGATGCTCGGTGGCTTATAGCATCTCAAAAGGGTTGTCTTGCCCTGTATGCCTTTCCCTTTTAACTGCGTGAGCAGGAGGATGCTCCCAGCTGACCATTGCCGCTTGGAGCGAAACATGGGGTTTACGGGGTGTCCACGGCAATGTCAGCCCAGTGCTCTGCAGTAGTTAAAACCCAAAATCTCCATCTGAGATGTAGGAATCCCTGGGAAAGGAAGGAGAGGAAGGAAAAGCAACCACAGCAGTGGCTTTTTTTTTGTTTTAAATGTGTTGTGCTGCCTGCAGTTCTGGTTCCCCTGCCTGAGGAGGGACATCATAAGCTAGGTAAGGTGCAGAGGGAGGCAGCAAGGGTGATCGGGCAGACCTGGGTCTGCTTAATCCAGAAAAGGGGCATGAAGGAGGCATATGAAATTATAAACTGGAGATCTTTAAATGTGTCTCTTCCGCAAGAGCTTGAATGAAGCTGGGTGGGGCAGGTTTTAAATGCCAAGCTGTAGTTTCACAGCCCTCCTCTTTACAGGATGTTGCAGATATTATGGTTTACATGGGTTAAAAAAAGCAACCGAATACATTTATGGAAGAGAAAGGTGGGAGGACGTGAGAAAATTCACTGGCTGAGAAAGATGAAATAGTGTCAGTGGGGGTGTGAGGGAAAATTTGGGACCTGCAAGGGGTGGAGGTGGAGAGAGGGAGCAGTCTGCTGGGTTCGTGCTGTGTGTTGGGAAGGGGTTTGGCCGGGGGGAGAGCTGGGCTGCGGAAGGAGGATGGCTCTGCCTGGAGAAGCGAGAAGCTTCTGCGGGTTGGGGCTTGGGAGAGGGATTGGGAGATGTGGAAGAGCCTGGGGGCAGAAGGGGCTGCTGGATCAGAGAGGGGCTGTTGGGGAGAGGAGGCTTTGCTGAGGGATGAAGACAAGAAGTACATTGAGTACAGGCTCCTGCTTTCTTTCAGCTCTCTCTAGCTATGCTACGGTCCAGCTGGCAGCTGGGGGGACATCTCTCATTCCCCATCACACCCACACCACCCCCTTTTTTCCCCCACCCCCCCACTCCTTTCTGCTGTAGCCCTGAGGGGATAAGTGCACAATGCCTGGCAGCTCTGAATGCTCCCTCTGTTGTCTGCACAAACCAAATGCTTTGTCCCCGCTCGCTGCCGGATCAAGGTGGGAGAGCAGCTCTTGGGCAGCTCTCCTGCAACCCAGCGGCAGGACCCTGAGACCACCCGGAGGGGCTGACCCATTAGCAGCAACCCACACACGGTCCACACGCCAGGGTCCGGCACTGGAAAATGCCCACCCTGCACAGGGGATGTCTTGCCAGCAGACTGGGAAGGGGAAGGGAGATGGTCGATGTCTGGGTTTGGCGGCTGTCGGTCCCTTCCCAGCCAGGCTCCGCATGTGATCTGCGTGCATCAGACCTGCTGCGCGCAGGGCAGAAGTGCTGTCCTAGCTGTCTCCCATGCCCATGTTTCTCTTGCTTTTCTGGTTTTGGGGGTGAGGGACAGACCCATAAATGATGTCTCCCGCCTGCTGCACCGCTGGTGAAAGGGGGCTGCGTGGGGCTGTGGCTGGGGAGCAGGGCAGGGAGAGACAGACCTGGCAAGGAGGGGTAGTTTCAGGGATGCTCCAGGGCATGGAGAGGGTGAGAGAGGGGTGCTGGGTTTGTCACAGTTATTTAGCACAGTCTCTGAAAGGCTTTTAAATCCTGCACGGGAGCCTACAGCTTGTCTCCTCTGTGCGGTTTCATGTGCCTGCCCTTGGTATTGCAGGAGCTAGGGTGACAGCATGAAAGGCTTTCAGTCCTGAAAGAGTTAATTTCTCATGCCTGCAGTGTCTGGGCAGTAATTCAGCTGCTGCTTTATATTCCTGAGCGGGTCCCCTCCCTTCTGCCGTCCCCTCCCAATCGTAAAAATACATCTTCTGAGGCACTGAAGGCAGGAGCTTGTGCAGGCAGTGCCGCGTGGCTGTGCCGGTGCCCGCCCTGCGGCTGTGCCGGTGGCGGGGGTCCGCCCGGCACGCTCGCCCTCTGCCCTCTTCCACGGAGTGCCCCGGTGCCAGGTGGCACTCGGCAGCTGCTCTAGTTCGGGGCGGCCGGTTTGAGCATGGCGTCATGAGCTGAATGAGCTCAGGCCTTAAGCTATAAAAGCTTCTTAAGGGTAGGCGCTGCCTGGGCCTCGTTATTGGGGCGCCAGCACTCGACTGCGTCTGGAAGGCAATGCCAGGCTTATATGGATAAGGCCGAAGTGCGGAGCGTGGGGGGATTCGGGGGGCTGTAATCCTCCGCCGGCACAACCCTGCGAGAGCCTGGTGGGCAGTATCCTCCGTTACATCGCCGCTGTCCTCTCCCATGGGGTGCACGGGGGCCTTCTAAGAAGGTTGTGTCCTGAGGTGTGGAGTCCCATTTGTGTCGTGGTGTTGCCCGTCGGGGAGCTACGCCTGCTGTCGGGAGTTGGGGTGAAGACAGGCGGAGACCTGAACCCTTAACGTGGTGTATTTTGCAGCCCTGGATCCCGTGGTGGGAACTTCTCAATTCCTCAGTGTCCTGAGGTCAGGTAGTTCTTCCAGCCCAGCCGGCCGCTGGCCCTGAGGAAGGTGGTCTGTACTAGAGCTGGCCTGGAGGTGCTTCTACCCCCTGTTTTTTAACAATGCCTTGTTTTCAGAACCAAGCAAAGCCAGCGAGATGACAAGAGATGGAGGCATCCTCGAGGAGACCACGGTGACCATCAGCTGCTCGAGCTAGGCGTTGCCCCTGGACAAAGGCAGAAAACTGCTGGACCTGCGAGAGGTTTCAGTAAGTAAAATAAAGTTTCAGTCTGGGATCTGTGCATGGCTATGAAGGGTAACTTATTTTCCTTCTTGCTCTTGGGGCTGTTTGTGCCAGTTTTTGTGTCGTTTTAGCTCTCCTGTCTGGTCTTTGGTCTGCCCCCGTAGACGACTGAAGGGTCAAAGGCTTCAGCCCAGGGGAGGAACATCATCTGCAGTTCTCATGGTGGAGCAGACTGGGCAGAAAGGCAGGGACAGAGGGTAAAGCCACAGCCCTCCCTACACATAGCTCAGTGTCGGGGTGCCAAAGCAGTGACCCCAGGTCTTGCCTTGCCTTGTGGGGTGCTGGCTCTTGGTGCAGTAGTTTATAGTGGGAACAGCTCTGCCCCAGCTTGTGGCTTCCAGGTGTTGAGTTGTTTTCTTGTTCTAATTTAACACATTTGTAACGTTGAAGTAATGGAGTGATCCATAACAGCCCAGCATCATCTGGGAGCAGCACACACCTTGGCTGCTGTCGCATCCCTGCAGGAGGAGGCCCAGGTAGGAGCTGGGGTACCGGGAGGGCGGGGAAGGACATAGGGTGGCTGGGAATGCTCTCAGAGAGAAGGCAGGTTGGCACCCTCTGACCTGGGAGAGCCACCCAGGGAGAGGTGAGCCAGCACAGGCGGTGCAGCAGGGTCTGGGGGCCTTTCAGCATGGCTGGGGTAACCCAGCACAGGGCAGGCTCTTTCCTGCGGGAGCTTGTACCCGCTCAAGCACTACTGGGAGCACTGGTCCCTCCTGGAGTCACGCCGAGCCTTTGCAGCTTTTAGTTCTAACGCACTTTTATGTTCACTAATACTACAATTCTGGTTTTCGTAGCATTTCAGGTGTTCCTGGGGCTTGTTATCACATCACGGGTTGGAA
>NW_008825302.1:57999-59729 GCF_000699105.1 Pygoscelis adeliae | reverse complement strand
GAGGTTTGTGCCTGAAAGAGAAAAACGCTGATTTTAGAGGGAAGAAGAGTTGCTCTGGTTCAGCCTCGAGCAGCTGGTCAGGCAGGATGGTGCTGGCTGCAGTCCAGGGACCCCTTGCACTCAAATCTGGGTGAACCAGGAACCCACTAGAAGCAAGGCTTGACCCCTTCCTATGCCCGCCCCCCCCGGGAAGTGATGAGGGAGTCAAAAAGGGCAGGTAGGACAATTAAGGCATCGGTCCCTCCGTCTTCTCGGTGCCTGGGGCATCAGAGGGCTCCTTGCGGGGCCAAGAGCTGTGCCACCCTCATGTCAGGGTGGTGGCGGGCTCTGCCAGGCTGGTAAGTGCAGGCAGGAGTTGCCTTTGCGCAGCCAAATGCCCATGGCTGCATTTAGCAGCCTCGGAAAGCTGCAAAATAAAAGAGAAATAGGGATACGTGAGCTGCACCCGGGCCAGCCTGGAGCCTTGCCTGAGAGTTTTCATTTTCCTGTAACGGTTCCCTTAATATAAAGCCTTTTTTCATGGCTTTGCAGCTGTGGGCAAGTGATGCTCTGGTAGCACTGTGTTATTGTGACAGTTTGTATGCACAAAAGATGGAGAAATAAACATTATTTTTGGTACAAAAATGTGATCCTGCCTCCATATCAGAACTTGGCTGAGAGATGAACCTGGAGCCTTGTGGCACTGAGCCGCAGGGACCTCGTCCGGGCTGGGGTGGGCTGCTGGGGAGCTGGAGCAGCATCGCGGCTGCCTGCACTGGGCTGGGTGGCTCGGGAGGAGGGTGGAAGTCCTGTTCCCCGCACAGAAAATCCACCTTGGCAAACCTGGTCTGATGCCTGAGAGCCCGGACGTGGAGTGGGCTCTGGGCGATGGAGGCGTCCCCCCTGCCCAAACATCACCAAGGCTGAAAGCCAGGCACGTGGGAAGCCGGAGAGGACAGGAGCCACCCCCACTACCCAAATACTTGCCATGATGGATATTCCCCGGGGATAAAACACTAAGCAGAGCCCCGGTCTCTCAGCTCAGGCCATTCTTGTCCCCAGAGGTGTACGTACCCATGTGGCAGCTCTGTGCCAGCAGTGTCCCTCCTGGTGACCCCATGGAGGGGTCCACCTGCCCTTGCTCTCGTGAGCAGCACCAGCCTGGCCCCTGGCTGAGTTTAAGAGGTTGACCCAGCCAGAAATCAGCCGGGCTGCAGCTCCCTGCTGCTCTGCTGGGATGAAGGACGCTTTCTCCCAGATGGCCACTTCGGAGGGACAAATGCTTTGCCATGTGCTGGTGGCCCTGGCTTGGCCCAGGAAGAGTTTGTCCTTGCGACCGGTTCTGTGTATGGGGCTGGAGCTGACTGCGAAAGGCTGCGTCCTTCACGCGTGGCCAGCCAAGCCCGGGTTGTGTTCCTCATCCCAGGGCCGAGCCCACGTTGCAGCAGCTGTTCTGCTGCTGAAGTCCTGCTAGCATCTCATGGTAGGAACCCCATGGGGTGTCCGAATCCCCCCTGCGGTCAGCCCCGGCTCCCCCTGCCCAGGGTGGCACTGCTTTTACCCCCTGCCTGTGGCGGGGGGCAGCCCCTGCTCCCCTCCCTGCCACCATGGGTTTAGAAAAGGGGTGGTGGGACATCACCAAGGGGGTCCTGGGTGTCCCCTGGAGCTGCTCCAGCCCCTCCTGCTGCAGCGAGCTGCCAACAGCATCTCCGCCCCATCCTCCGATCCTCCTCCATGTCTTCCCCGTCCAT
>NW_008825302.1:57010-57879 GCF_000699105.1 Pygoscelis adeliae | reverse complement strand
GGCGGGTGTGGGATGGGGCCAGCCGGCCAGTGCTTGCTCCACGGGGCTTTCAGGAGCTGGTCCCTGCCGGCGTGGATGCTGGGGACTGCAGGGGTAATTTAGAAATGAGGACAGAGACCTGATTATTGCCCTAGTTTGTGTCAAATCTCCTTAGTTCTTTTTTTTTTTAGCAGCCTTGTGATGAGCTCATCAACGCCAAGTTGCTAATTGGGGAGCAGGAGGCCCTGAATTGGGGTGGTGGGGCAGGGAGCAGGGTCTCCCGGGGCGCCCCATGGCTCGATGCACCCGCGTTGTCCTGTGAAAACGGGGGGAAAAAAGAGCCACGATAAAATAATCGTCTAAACCTGGCACTGGGCCTGACCAGGGGGATGGAGGAAAGCCAGGCTGGGGCAGCCCCAGAGGGGCATGGGACTGGTGCTCCGTCAGGGGGTGGGGACGCCCCAAAACTCTGCAGGGGCCAGCAGAGACCTCATGGGCTTTAGTGAGGAGAGGTGCCGCGTTACCCCGGGGTGCTGAGGTGGTGGTGGAGGATTTCTGGTTTCTAACAGCGTGAGGTGCCACCAGCATCGTGTAGAGCAGGGGGCTCCAAATTTTTTTGTTGCACCCCCCCCAATGTATTTATTGATTTATAAATTACCTACGCGTACTACTGGGCTAACACGTGCATTGTAAAGCAGAAACTAAAATAGAAATTAAAAAAGGATGGCACAGAGATAAAATAAGCACTATTTTTAAAAATATTTTTTTTATTTATTAACAGTACAAAAAATATTTTCTTCCCGCACCCCAGTGGACTATCGGGCGCACCCCGCTCTGGGGACCATGGGGTTGGAGGAAGCCAGCCCGGCCCCCCCGTCTGGCACCGGCAA
>NW_008825302.1:53825-56226 GCF_000699105.1 Pygoscelis adeliae | reverse complement strand
AAGGGGGAGGTGCTGGGCGGGCAGCGCCGGGCACGGACGGCCCCTGCCCATTGCTGTGTGTGCTGCTGGAGGGACATTCTGGCCACGAGTGGCTTTTCTTGACGCCTTTTTTTTTTTTGGCTGGGGGTTTCCCAAAGCACTGCCTCTGCCCAAACTCCCTGGGGACCGATGTGGGCCGGGCGCATCCACGAGGGAATTAGCCCTTCCTGGCTGTGTGCCCCCAGGGACTCCCCAGGACAGGTTTGGGGGGGAGGCGGGGGCCAGCACTGGGCGTGGAGGGGTGTTTCTGACTTCAGAGGCAGCGTCAGACCCAGGGGCCAAGTGTGTGGGCTCGTTCCTCCACCAGCAACTCGGCGACAGTGACGCTGGCAGGACACACCCACAGCATCGCAGGGGCCCCAGCAAGTTTCAGCGGAGCGTGTGGGCTCCCAGGGGGGACAGCAGTGTCCCCTTGGAGCTGAGCCCCTCCAGCCTCACCGTGGCCCGACAGCAGTGCCCACAGCATCTCTCTCCCCCCTCCGCCCTGTTTGCCTTCGTCCCGCCTGGCATCCCCTTCCTTCCCCTGCCTGCCCCTCCCTGCCCTCCCCTCTCCCCTGCTCCGTGACTTCAGGTCCTGGCTGCAGCTGCCGTCGGCTCCCCAGGGCTGAGCTCCTCCAGTGCCCGGCCACCAGCACGGCTGGGGCAAGGGCTCTGCCGCCTCTGCCCCGCGGGGGAGGACGGACAGACAGATAGAGAGGGCTCCAAGCAGCTCATATCGCTGCATGGCGGAGGCCACCGCAAGGTCACGCAGGCCGCAAAAGGGCGAAATCCCACCACGTTCTATTTTGCCTGGTCTCCTGCAGCCTGGAGAGTGGCTGAGGGCTGGCCCTGCTCCTCCGCGTGATGGATTAGCTCTTGGCAGCCACCGTGCCCCAGTGGGGCCGGCAAAGGGCAGGCAGCGCCCTCCCTCCACCCTCTCCTTCACCGCAGTCACAAGGTTTCAGCCAGCGAAAGGCAAATTTTATTCCGTCTCCGCACGCTGGGCTTCAGCTGTAAAAAAAAAAAAAAAAAAAAAAGGCATCGGGAAGTGGATTTATAGGGCAGGAAGGGACGCGGAGGATGGCGAAACACCTCTCGTTCCCACCCAGGAATGTGAGGCTGTGAGAGGGGCCGGCTGTGTCAGAGGGAAATGCAATCCCAGGGGATGTTACGGCAAGGGGCTGGTGGGGAGCCAGGTGGCGCGGGCTGCGGGAAGGGCTCTCCCACCGCGCCACCCTGCTGCGGACACCCGCTCTCCTCGCCTGACCCCTTTGCACCTGCTGCCCCGGTGAGTCCCTTTTGGGCCTCCTCTATCCCAAGCACCAAGCTTTCCAAGTGCTTTTTGACGGCATCGGCTGCCCTCCCCACTGACGCATGTGTGGGAGGAGAAGCCCCCGCTGCCGCCAGCTGCCCAGCGTCTCTTCTGCTCAGGGCAGGCAAAATCCAGAGCCGCAGGCTTTTGGCACAGGAATGCACGAAGCCCCACTTAACCCTGCAGCTCCCAGGGCCCGTGTCAGACCTGAGGCAACCGCCCTGCAGCTCCCAGTGCCCGTGTCAGACCTGAGGCAACCTCCCGACTGCCTTTGGGGACCCCAAAGGAGCAGGCGAGAGGGAGCTGCGTGAAAACTCAACTTTTTTTGGTGATTTTTCCCCCCCTCCCCACTCTTTGCTGGGTGAGGTCACGGCTGGAGGAGCTGCCTGATGGGACTCAGCCAGTGACCACAGCCTGATGCCAAGGAACACGTCAGCGGGCAGGATTCCAGCTCCCCACCGAGCCCTCTCCGGGGCCAAGCAACCATGGGTCAGCTCGGCTCACAAATCCAGTGGAAAATTAGGTTTGCTCAATTCCTTTTTTTTTTTGCTGTTATTGTTTTGATTTGATTTGCAAGGTCAAAAAGTGACTGCTGCAAACAAGGGCCCCACAAGCTGGTGACATGGGCCCATCACTGCCCGCAGCATCTGCAGGCTCCAGCCCTGCCAAGAGCCGGCAGTGAGTTGGGAACAATCCCTGGAGGAATAACAACAGGAGCTCCAGCCCCGGTATGACCTGTTCCTGCACCACCAAGGGCTTCCAGCGGAGAAGCCCAGGGCTCCCATGGTCCCATGCCATGGATGTACCTGGGAGGGTGACAAGGGACAGCAGGAGCCGGGGGAAGAGGCACTGAGCTGCTCTCAATGCAGAGGGAAAGAAGGAGATGGAGGAGGACGAGAAGCAGAGCGAAGCAGCAGCAGGAGGGCACCAGGGTGGAGGAGGATACTCCTTCTGGCTGTTAAGAGATGTTCAGAGCATCCCAGCATGGACCGTCACACACCTGATGCCCCAGCCTGGACCCAAGGCTCCCCTCTGCTTGCCAGCTGGGCCACCTCTAAGTTTGCTAGTGAA
>NW_008825302.1:52389-53793 GCF_000699105.1 Pygoscelis adeliae | reverse complement strand
CACCCCCTTCCCCCCCCCCAGCAGCCGGCACCAGGCACATGGGCTGTAACCCACAGTCCCACTCCAGCCGCAGAGTCCCTCAGTCCCCACCACGGCTGGAGGTGGAAGACACCCCCCACCCACTCACTCGCTCCCATCCCGCATCCAGGATTGTCCCCTCCTTTCCAAGGTCAAGTCACCCTTCCCGGGAGCGATGCCTCTAATCCCCCGATGGTCCCTCAGCCCAAGTGGCTGCCAGAGGCTCAGTCCTGTCACCCTCTTTGCGTCCCTTTTGTCAGGGCTGTGATTCAGGCCCTATTTCTGTTGGCCTCCCTTTTCTCATCACCCCAGCTCAGGAAGCCCTCCATCAGCTAACCATGCTGCAATGAACATGTTCCCACTCCCACGTGTCCCTGTTAATTAGCGTGGCTGACCGGGTTCCCTTCATCAGCACTAATTGGCCAGGTTTGTGCCTCTGTGCCTTTCCCTTCCTGGTTTTCGCAGTGCCCTTGGGTGATTTTAGTGCAACAGAGAGGAGAAATAAAATGAAACTGAATAAGCACCCGCATATTGCACGCACCCTTACACTGACACCAGCAGCTGAGGACACAGGGACACCGCGGGGCCCAGGGCGCAGGAGAGGCTGCGGCCCCGGCTCCTGAAGCCAGCCCCACACCCGCAGTTCCGCAAAGCCTCTTTGCTCCTCGCCGGCAGTGGCCGTCACCCAGTCCGGGACCCACGGGCCCGACCTTCCCCTCTTCCTCCACCCGCAGCCCCCGTCACCCAGCTCCAGGTGCCCGGTGGCATCGCTGGCAAAGGAGGCGGTGGTGCCCGGTGCCCTGGGACGATGTCTCCCCGGCTGGGGCGGGTGCTGGGGACAGCCCACGGGTGGCACCTGGACGTGCTCAGCCCTGCTCCCCGTTAGGGGTGGGTCGACGCGATTGGTCCCCATCATTGTCCCCCTGGAGCTGCCCCGAATGCGCTCCAGGTGCTCCGTCATGCAAGGGACGGTGGCCCCGGGGGTGGGGGCAGAGAGCACGGCGTGACAGGGGCTCCACTGCAGCAGGTCCCTGCCCTGTCACCACCCTGACCCCTGTGCCCTCCCCTGTGGTCTGGGACCGCCTGTCCCAAAGGAGGGTGCTCTGGTTGGAACCCCCCCCCATGCGGGTGCATGTGGGTGCGCACACGTGTGCGCACGCATGTACGTGCGGTGTGTGTGTGACCAGGGCTGTCCCCATGTGCACAGGGAGGGGAGGAGGGTTGGCTCTGTGGGGTGCAGGGGACTTTGGGGGGGGGGGTGCCTATGAGAGGTGCATGGGGATTTCCAGGGGTCTCTGTGGGAGTGCAGCAGAATTTGGGGGGAAGGGGTGTGTCTCTGCGGGGTGCAGGGGATTTGGGGAGTGTCTGTCAGTCTGCAAGGGGGGG
>NW_008825302.1:47288-52230 GCF_000699105.1 Pygoscelis adeliae | reverse complement strand
AAACCAAGCCCCCTGGATGGGTGTGTGTCTGTCTGTCTGTCTGCCTGCCTGTCTGTCTCCCTGGGTTGCTCTGGCCCCACCCCCTCCACTCTCCCCCTCACATCTGGGCGGCAGCAGCTTGTTTTTTTCCTCCGCGGTTGTGACACCCCGAGCCACGGGACGTTTCTCCCGTAGGGAGAGGGTGGGGTGCTCGTCTCGGCCAGGGGCCCCCGGGCACAGCGCCTAACCACAGCCCCCCCCATCGCCCCCCTCCAAGAGCAGAGTGGGGAGCCCGGGCACTATGAAAAGCAGATCACCCCGGGGCTGGGGAAGGGAGAGTGGATCCCTGCTGGTGATGGGGAAGGGTGACCGGATCCCTGCCAGTGATGGGGAAGGGCAACTGGATCCCCTCGGTGCTGGGGAAGAGGCTGTAGCCATGGACACCGTGGTCTCCTTGGTGGGGTGTGACGGGGTCTGCTCTGCCCTTCCCCAAAAATGCCAGCCAGGAGCACACCGGTGCCACCCACGGCCATGTCATCCTCAGCCCAAAGGCCTGGGGGACCCGAGGACAGGGGTGCCCCAGGAGCATCCCCACTGCTGGAGTCAGGTTTGGGCTGAACCAGCCCCCACGTTGGCACAGCGGCAGCATCGGGATGGACAGGCCCCATCTGTGCCCCCCCTTCCCATTGGAATAAATACCACTTATTCAGAAGAAACCATTTTATTATTTTTTTTTCCCAAAGAAAAAAAGCAATATAAATATTAGAGTATAAAACTTGCGTGTAACACATCGACATTGGTCTATATGGGTATAAGAAGGATATAAGCATATATATAATATATAAGTATAATTCAATATTAGACACATTGGAAGGGCAAACGTGTTTCATTTCACGTACACTCGGAGCACGGACCACATGGAAAGAAGATACAGAGAAAATTGAAAATACTGGTGTCCACAAGTTAGTTACCGAGATTAAAAATAACACGCCACTAAATACACAACACTCACTACGCTACCTCAGATTGCAGATTAAAAAGAAATATAAAGACTACGATTCAGCTACAGCATTTCTAGAGGGGGGCAGGTGGCAGCTGCAGGGGACAGGGTGGGAACCGCTCCCAGTGCAGCCAGCGCCGGAGGTGGCCAGATCCGGATGAAACACGGCGGATGCTTCTGCTGCCCTGGGTTTGGGGAGGGGGCGGCGGCGGGGTGACCGCTGCCATGCCAGAGCCTGGCCGAGAGGGCTGGACCCGCTCAGGTGAGTTACGTGTTAGTGATTAAAAAGGGAAAAAAACAACACACACCCCCGGGGAAAGCCGGCGCGGTCCCTTCCTGGCCACCCTGCAGCCCCTCTCCTCCCTCTGGCTACACAAAGTCCCCCTCTGCCTCCCAGGGGGGACTCAGAGCTGCTTTGATAGGGGAAGCCGGCCTGGTGCAAGGGTGATGGGCACACGGGAAAACTCTATTCCTCATCCTTCAATTCCTTCCGCAGGGTGGAAAGCCCAAAGCCAGCGGGAGCCCAGAAATCACCTCTTCTGGGCTGGCCCGGTGTGGTCCCATGCGACCTCCCCCCGGGCTTGTCACCCCCGCTCACTGGCTTTGCAGCATCACCCCGCGCTCACCGCCAGCTCTTGGGTCCCCCCTCCGGGTCTGGTCCCCAGGTGCCACCAAACCAACTGTTACTTACTCAGTCACCAACTCTGCACCAAAGCCGTGCGCCGGCAGCTCCACAGATCTCACCCCTTTGGGTGAGACCCCCAAAAACCCCCTTATTTGGGGTCCACCCCCCAAATATGAAGTGATGAGTCTCCCCATCCCACTTAAGCAATCCCTCCCCCCCCCGGGCTGCCGGCGCGTTCACACCACGCTGTGTGGGCATGCGAGGACTTCTCTTGGTCCGTGGAGCTAACTGGGCTAGTGCAGGTGTGAGGTGAAGGACGTGCATGCAGATGCGGTGTGCAGAAACGTGAAGCATCGTCCCCCGGTCCCCTTGGCAGGGACTCAGCCAGACGGCTGCAGGGGAGTGAGATTCTCTTAGCTTTAATTCCAGAAGAACATTGACTGTACATATAAATATTTACTGCAAAGAAGGGATGAGATGCGTCTGCTCTTCGGAGACCCCTAGAACCGCTGGGGCAGCTGCCGCACACCTCGGCATGCTCCTCATTGAATTCCCTACCTCTCAGACATCAGGAGGGGTTTTTTTTGTCTCGTATTTCAGGCCATCAGTGGTTGCACTTTCAAAAAAAAAAAAAAGTTTAGGATGCAGCTTTGCCATATTCCTTTTGACTCATGTAATATAAACACTTACTTATTTTTTTTCCGGGTAACAGGTAAGCAGGAACTGAAGCACTCCCTACCAACTTCTCAGCAACAAATCCATCGCTATCATTTTAACTGGGGGTGAATTTTACTAATGGAAAGTTTAAGAGCAAAGATCTGGAGCATGGGCTCTAAGCTAGGAACTTCCTTTTCCTTTCCAAAAAATGATCGAAGGTCTATAAATTAAAAGATCCGTATTAAAATTATTTACACTGGGCAAAGCTGAGCACAAGCCTTGTGCTTTTCTCGGACTATCTGGGAGCAAATCGGATCCAAAGACGTGGCAGAAGACCTTCCACCCTTGCATATTCTAATACCCGAGGGATTGTATAAAACATTAGCAAGTATTCACAGGGCACTTGTTTGCGTTCGGTTTAGCTTCCGGATTGGTTTTCATCATGAGATCTAACAGCAGCGAGACCCTGCTCCTAGCTCTGATGATGATGAGATACATTCGCAATGTTTCCTACTTTTTGCGTCACAAAAAAATTCACATTCGTCCTCCGGCCTGGGCTGTGGTATGGGGGAGTGCTGGAGCCGGCTGCCCTGTAGCTCTAAGGTCTCCTTCTTCTTCTCTACTTCTTCTCCTTCTTCCCGGATTTCTTCTTGTTGCCTCCTGAGGAGCCGGCGCTCTTGGCGTCGCGCTTGCCGGCGGCATTGGTGAGGGTGGCGGTGCTGCCCGGGATGTAGACGTTCTGCCGGTAATCGGGGACGTGCTGCAGGGTGAACTGGGGGCCGTAGCGGGCGCTCAGCCCCATGGTGCCCGTCCCGCCGCCCAGGGTCGAGTTGCCGTCAGCAGCTTCTGTGGGGGGACACCGGAGGGGGAGGGGGAGCGAAAGAGAAGAGCAGGTTGTTAGTGCCGGCCAGAGCCCACCCCAAGCCCCAGCAGCCCCGAAAGGCTCTCGCTGGGTGTCAAACCCAGACCTCGGTGCCACCAGCCTTCACCCTCACCCCTCGGTACCCTTCAGCGCTATCGCTCCACGGGATGGCTGCAACGTGGGTGCTGGGGAGCACGGCACAGCCGGCACCGAAATCCCTTGGGTCCATCTCACATCATTGCTAAAGGTTTGGGGTTTGGGGCTGGGGGCTGGTCAGGGTAGGGCAACCTCTCCTCTGCCCTTGGCAGCAACGGGGCTGCCTGTCCCTCCCCACCTGCCTGACGCTGTCTGCTCTGCCCCCCTCCCCGGCTGCTGCCTCTGCAGAAAAACATTCTTCCCCCCCCTTCGAAAGCAGCCCATTACGAACGTATTGTACAGCCACATCCACTAGTAATGCATTAAGGGAAATCCAATATTTTTTTTTTCTACTGCATTTAAAACCCTGCCCCCGGTATTTCTCCAGCCGGGTTTATTCAGGGAGCAGAGCACATGAGATGAGAAAGAAAATCCCTCCCCTGCAGTACCGCAAAGTGGCTCTAGGAAGCCGAGCACGAAGCAGATCAATGCCGAAGCGCGTCCGACGGTCCAGATCTGGGAGCAGGGGGAGGGGAAGGCAAACTGATTCCTGCCACGCTGCAAAGCTCCAGCAGGGAGAGAGCAAGTGCGGGGGCGGGGAAGGGTGCAGGGACCCCCGGGATGCTGGGGCACTGCTGGAAGGTAGGGACCAGATGGAGACGGGGGGATGCAGAGAGGCAGGGGGATAAATGAGCACAGGGGGAGGGCAGGGCACGAGCGATGCTGTTTTCATGAGCCGCTGCGTGACCCTGCTCCGGCGTGACTGCCCGCGCACAGCCCACGGTGGGATCCTTGCACAGCCCTGCTCAGAAATGAGTTGCTAAACCCCTGTCTTTGCATTGGGTACTGTGGATCCCATCTCAGCCTTTTAACTGCTTCGTGCGTGTGGCTATGGACACTCTCTCCTGGGAGGCTGGAGAAACCCAGCAAGGGCACCTGTAGGGCCCAAGGCAGAGTCCGGGGCTGCTACTCCCTCCTTTCACAGGCAGAGAGACTACGGGAATAAAGAAAAACAACAAGCAGAAAACGTGGGCTGGTCCCCTCGTGTTTTTCCTCACTCCAGACCAGATCTGTGCACACCTCCGTGTTGCCTTTGCTTTCCCCTGAGCAGATGGAGGTGGCTAAGCCAGCCAGAAAGCTAGACAAAAAGCTGGGCTACATCCCACCAACCCCCTGAAATATTGCTGTGTACGCATCCCCTCACAGAGGTCGGAGGTATGAAGCAACTGCAGTCTGAAACGTTACAGCTGCTTTGCTGGAGCAGGCGGAGGGAAACACACAGCGCGTCCGAAAACAGGCGGGATATTGTGCACCGAGGCTGGGGGATGTGCGGGATGGTGTACAAACACAGCGAACCAGTGCGGGGAAATGCCATTTTGCTTTCCGCTGTGGAAGCATTCACCGGCAGGAGGATTTTTCTACAGGCCCCATTAAATGGGTCCCAGACCTGGCAGGGCTTTGAGGACCTTGGGCTGGAGGAGGGCTGGAGGAGATGTGCATATACAGTTAGTGATATTTATCGCGAATCCTTCGCTCACCTCATCAGCAGCTTGTTTCATTAACAACCAACTCAACCCCACACCCATCGGGGTGTCAGGAGCAGGGAGGGGATGGGTAGAGATGTGCTGTCAGGCCAGGCTGCAGCCAGGGACTGGCTCGCAGGTGGACTATGGCCTCTGGTAGC
>NW_008825302.1:46235-47263 GCF_000699105.1 Pygoscelis adeliae | reverse complement strand
CAGCCCGGTTGGGGGCGTGGTGGGCTTGGGCACCCCCCACTCTGCCCTGGGTGCCGCTGCCCTGCTTCCCCTCTGGGCCATCCCAGATGCAGCAAGGCTCCGAGCAGTGAGGCGGCTGGGGGCTGCCAGCACCGTCCAGGACAACTGGTCCCCATGAACTAGTTTGCAGTCACAGCACAGCTTTCATGGGGGAGAAAAAGCCGCCCGTGAAGTTCCCAGCCTGCCAGTTGGTCCCGGGTAAGAGCGAAGGGCTGTTTCTAGGTAACATTGACATTAAGGCTGAAAAGAAGAGAGAACAGGGACAATAGAGGTTTATAAATGGGCACCGAGCTGCTCTTGCCAAGCAGGGCATTTCAGCTCTTGTTGCTGGAAAGGTTACGCTCAGCCTTTACCAGCAGCCAGCCATTACCCCAAACGGACCCGAGGACGAAAGCAAGAATTTGGGCTTCGGCAAAAATAACCAGCTAGTGGCTCCACCGCCCTCATGGGCAGAGGGGAGGAGAGGCCGGCCGGAGGCAGCCCCAGAGCACGTGCTGCTGCAGCTGCTGGTGGGGCTTTCAGGAGAACCCAATATAGTGCGTCTGCCCCTGCCTGCCGGCAGCGGAGCTGGGGAGGAGGACCTCCTCGGGTTGTCTTTCTGTCTGCTCTCCCACCATCTCATGGCACCCCTATAAATTCTCGCTGGAAGCCAGAGTATTTTAAGGACAGGATGTCTGCCCTTCAGTGTCTGGTGTCCTGGAGCATCTGTGTTCCTTGGTCTGTCTTAGCAGCTGCCTCTGCCCCTTCAGATAGCTCAAAACACTGGTTTTTCCTGTTATTCCCAGCTGCAAGGGAGGAAGATCCAGAGGAAGGGAACTCGGGAAGGGAGACAGAAGCCCTACAGCAGGACCACAGCCCTGGGGAGAAACCAGGTCCCCAGGCTCTCTGGCTTGGGAGAGTGATTTAACCATTGGGCAAGCAATTTAATCCTCAGAGCGACTGGGTCACGCCGGTTTGGCATGGCAGGGCCAGCTCTGCCCTCCGCTGCA
>NW_008825302.1:38369-46190 GCF_000699105.1 Pygoscelis adeliae | reverse complement strand
AGGGTGCACGCAGGGCATCACCAGCCCCTTCTGGGGGGCATCCCTAAGCTCACGGAGCAGAGCAGCATCAGAGGAGTTTCTGCCTCCCGGGTGGTCCCTGGTCAGTGCGGACTCAAGCGTGGGCTTGACATGGTGCGGTGGAAGTCAGCATCAACCGGTCTGTGCGGGAGCAGCTCACGCTCGGAGGAGCGGGTGAGCGAAGGGCACACGGTGCCGTCACCTGTGTCACTGTGTCCCACCTGCCACCCCGGAGCTCGAACAGAGCTCAGCAGGTGACAGTAAGAGATAAGGATCATTTAAATAGCCAGGAAGCATTACCCAAGGATGGGCAGCACAAAGCTTAATGGGCAATTAGCACTGGCCCTAACCAAAGCCTGCTCCAATCAGCACTGTCAGCTTAATGAACGAGAGCAGAAAAGGGGGGACAGAGAGCAGGGGAGACATGAAAACGCAGTGCTGGTGGAAAAAGCTTGTGCTGTGCTCCCCACCCGGCCCCAGCCAGCGCAGCAAGGGACCGGCATGGGCAAGAAAAGGATGGAGTGCACAGAGCCATCCCCTCCCTGGGGCTGCAGCAGGGGAAGCCCTTACCCAGCGGATAGATCTGATTTAAATTAACCCCCTGGGCAGGCTGAAGCCGTGGGAGAGGTTAGGACTGTTTGAGATTTGTGGATTGGGGGAGATTCGCTGCAGTAGGGCCCAGGGCTACGTGGAAGTCGGTGCTTAACCTGGAAGGGACCCGCTGAGCTCTCTGATCCTGGGGGCCGCTGGAGCGGCAGTCAGGAAAACAGCTTTATTTGCGAGCAACGAAACCGGATCTGGAGGCACCGGGTGATGATAACCACATGCAGCCCCGGAGGCTATTTTTTCCACGGTCGTTTTTCAGAGCAGAGACACATTTTCGCATTGTTTCTATCTCTTGAGTGTAAACAACTCCCTTGCCAAAGACCTTCGTCCCTTTCCCCCGGCCACGGCAGCTGTGTCTCCAGGCCGCCCGGTGTCTGCAGAGCGGCAAAGTTCAGCTGCAGCAGCTTTCCAAGAAAGCAACACCAAAGCCATCCCTCCTCCCCCAGATTCCTTCTCTCCCAACAGCTCAGAGGAAACATCCTAAGCATTTTGCACAGGGTTTTATGGCTGTGCTGTTGCTTCTATTTTTAAATCAAGGGGGAAAAGACTTGGAGGTATTTATAAATAAAGGCTGCATGAAAACCAGCCTCTTTATCCAGAGCACTGTGCAGAGTGATAACTGCACTTCTTTTATATAAAAAAGCCATGGAGATCACGGGTGCATGGGAACACCCCTCCCTGCCCACCACTTCCACACGGCGCAGCCATAAACCAGAACAAACCAACCCAAAATGACCCCAAACCAAACCCCTGCGACTACAACTGCAAAGAGCCAGCAGCAGCCGGTGGCGCAAACCTTGGTGAGCCCGCGGCTCGGCGGAGGGACCTGGCGCGAGCAGGGAGCACGCGCTGGCGTCTCTGGACACGAGGCTTGTTGGGGATACGGAGTCAGGTGATTACTGTATTCCTGGCCCAGCCTCTAGCCACAAGCAAATCTTTCAGGCTTTCTACCTCCTTGCCTTATGGCAAGTTGCAACACAGCAGACGTTTCATTTACCGTGACCTTCTGGAACCAAGTAGTTTATAAAACATCATCTCAGGACCGGCTCTTTCATGTAACACAACCACATCACGAGCCAGATAACCTTCTGTCCAGCACACAGATAATACAGTTTGGGTGAAAGAGGTACCCCTGTCTACAGCATGCCTGATGCTGGTGGCTACCTGGCATCTCCTCTACCTGAATCCTTCCCAACCCCTCTTCTCTGCAGGGTAACAAAGACAGCAGTGCTTTTCCACCAGCAACTGTTGAAGAAGGACTTTTGAAGCCACCCCAGATAACCCAGATACGTAAGTCCCACCAGCATCTTATCTAACGGCATGCATCTGAGGTGTCCGCGCGAGAGCAACTGCCGTGGTTTTCCCACACGCGATGAAGACCAACCATTTGCTGAAGCCAGGATCATGGCTTGGAGCATCTCCGTGTCAAACTGGTTGTTCGGCCAGGCTCCACCTTCCTCTCCATTCTGGGAGCTATGGGAAAAGAAATAAAAAACAGCAAGTTACTGCAGCTCGGTCAGGAGGAGTGGGCTTGTCAGAGAGCATGAGAAGCCAAGGCTGCGGGCTTGTTTGCTGGTGAAGAGGTGTTTGCAGGCTTTAAATCCTTCTATTAAATAATACTCAAAAGTCAAGACACTTTCAGAGGTCTCCATCCCTCTCCAGGCTTTTGAAGAATAACCACTTGGGGTTAAAGCACCTGGGGTCTCAGTGGTGCTTCCAAGCAACACCTGCCTAACTCCTGCTGACTTCAGAGACAGCCAGCACCTCATCACCTCAAAATCCCACCAATGTAATATAATACCACGGAAAATGCTGGTCCTAAAGTCCCAGAGGTGCATGCACCCTTGTACGACCAGGTCCTCTGTTCCTTTGGCAGGCCATGTGAGTGGATGCACCTTTCAAGCTATTTCAGGCTACAACTCCATTCTGCAGCTTCATTCGTAAGACAGAGGGTGAGAAAACTCTGTGGTGTGGTGGGCTTTGGGATCAGCATGGAGCCAGCTGCCTGGCACTGCAAAACCTGCTCTGAAGGGAGGCCAAGAGCAGCTGCCAGCTCTGCAGAGGCGGCAGCAAACAGTCCTGGGGAGGCTGGAGCAATGGGGAGAGGAGAAAAGGGAGGTGGGCACCCATCTTGGTTCCCCAGGACTGGCTGATGGAGCGGTTGGGCACCACAGATCCGCCTGGGAAACCTCAGGGAATGCTACCAGGCTTTGATTAGGGAGAGTTTGTGACCGAGATAACTATCAGCAGTCTGTGCGCAGTCTGACAAGCCCCGCATTCATGTTTGCCAAGTGCCAGCTGTGCTCGGCCACTTCTCACTAGCAGCAGCACTTCCCCTCCGGAGAGGTCAGGGCTGTGCTCCCAGAGCCCCTCCAGAGCCTCCCTGCTTCCAGCAGAGAGACCTAAACATCTCACCAGCTTCCTGGGTCCTCCTCTGCTCTGACCTTAAGTGACCACATCACTCAGACTGCCAGTCTCCCCTCTCCCAGCTGAGTGCTCTGACCACCCGCAGCTCTCGCTGCCCACTGGGATGCCAGCTGCCCCTTGGCTGTGTGCTGGCTTGCCTGGGGCGAGGGCTGCCCTGCTCTTGCAGCTGGAAGCTCTCCAGAAGCGAGATGGGAGATTTGAAAGCCCTTCCCCTTGGAGAGAGCTGAGCCTGTTTCTCAGGCAAGCGTTCAAACCACCAGGCTGCAATGCACGGAGGTGGCCTCCTCCTCTACCACTGTGGTCCCAGCCCTTGCACCCAGGAGCTGCCAGCCCCCGAAGCCCTGGTCAGACCCAGAAGCCCTGCTCAGACATGCTCAAGCAGCCGAGATCTTCCCCAGCTCTGGGGTCTCCTGCCAGCAGCTCCGTGCTTGAGCACCCGGCAGCCCGCGCACTGCAAATGCCAGCGCAGGCACTGCCGGTGCCAACTCAACGCCGCATGCTGGGTGGCAGATGGGCTCTTTGCCACCCTGCTGAGCAAACCACTGCCCAAGTGACCCCGACGGTTGCACCCGCTGCAGCCCTCACACACAGGACAAGCTCAATATGGCCATTTCGGAAATGGGATGGACCCACAGGCACGTCCTTGAAGGTGGTATGTGCCACGATGACCTTGTAGTGCGAGCAGGTCCTGTGTCTAGGTCAGTGCCCCAGCTGCAATAAAGCTCTGCAAGGAGGGAAGCCCTGAATGCACAAGAGCTTTCTCCATCCTGCCTGTGCAAATGTCCTGCACACAGAAAGAAAAACTGCAGATGCACGGGATAGATAAGAGTGCCCGTGAGCTCTGATCAGGCCCCACATGCTCCTGCTCGGTCACACAGCTTGGTACGGACCCAGTGAGGGGTATATATGGGCAAACTCCCTTTGAAATACAAGATCTGAGTGTAAGGATGCATGTATGGACACTCCCAGGTACTCTGCTGAAAATCTGGTCTTAAGCAACCTGCCCAAAGACACGCAGGACCTGTGCCGGGACCACACGACCATCCATCCCTTCCCCTTCTGTACCGCCTGCCTGATCCATCCCCAGCCAGGTGCAGGGCACTGCTCTCACACCGGTTTATTTGTGGAGGATGCAAACAATCACTAATGTAGCAGAGGCTGCCCCAGCACGACACTGCCAACAGCACCGCTTCTGAAATACCTGCTGACCGCTGCAACCCAGGGCATTCCGAAAACTATTTATATCGCTCCTCCGCGACATGTGTGGTGGCACAGCTTCAAGAAGGCCAGAAGCGAGGCTTGCCCACCTCGCAAATTGATTTCAGCACTGGCATGATGGCTGTGCTGAGACTCCTCGGACGTGGGTACTGCTGCCCTGCACTCGGTGTTGTGCCAGCGAGCGGCGGTGCAGGCAGTCCAGGCAGCGAGGACAAAGCGGGGACAGCCCTGGGGCTGCAGTGACCCGTTAATGTCACAAGCAGGGCTGGGAATAGAGCCCTGGGATAGATCCAATAAAGGACTTAGGAAGCTAAACCCCATTGCAAACCACAACCCTTTCGGCCACCAGTTAACCCCGGCAGCTCCTGCCCCACCAGCTGGCAGCTGAGGTTCCCAGGTTTTTCAGGGCTGCAGGAGAGCTGCCCAGAAACACCCCGGTGCCTCCCAGCCGCTGGTCCTGGCTCGGGGGGCTGCCCTGGCATGCTGATGGGATCCAGGGATGGGGAAAAGGAAAACACAAGGAAGTGCCAAATCTTTTTTTTTTTTTTTTAAATTGTAATATTCCAGTGGTTTGAACTCTGTTTTGAAATCGGAGGCCCAGGTTCAACTCCCTCTTTGACGCAGCAGTGCCGGCATCACATTTTCCACCCCCCGAAAGACTCTTTCCTCCCCTCCCACCTCTCCTTCGGGCAACGGGCTGCACTGGACAGAAGCTCCTCCTGCCTCGTGTCAAAGCCGTGCCTCCGTGCCCTAGGACAGTGGGAATGCATAGAAGGAAAGGCTCACCCTGTGGTCAGGGCATTCACCTGGGATGTAGCACCAGGACCCCCAACCTCACTGAGCTCCCTAACCAGGTGGTCCTTGCTCTCCACCGCAATGACCCTTGGCCCCACGGCTGCATGCAGGCACAGACGGGAAAGCCGGCCACCATCGAGCACCAGACTTGCCCAGGGCTGGGTTGGAAAGCGGGGGGAAGAAAGGCCATGGTTAGTCCCTGCAGCCTGGGAGGGTGTTGAGCGACACAGCCCAACCCCTCCGGTGCACAGCACAAGAGGAGCGGCTGTACAAGAAATGTGTGGATCTTGTTCAGGTTGTTTTGACCTAGTGTTTTAGAGGTGTGTGCCCCCAGGGAAGGGTGACCCTGCAACACCAGTGAGCAGAGAGAGGTTCATCCCCAGAGGATGGGGAGACGGGCAGTGTTTCAGACCCTTTTCCTTTCTTCTGGTTTTAGAGAAGGAGTGAACACATGTGAACTCACGTGGTGGACTTCACTGGTTACGGTTATGCCCGAGTGTCAGGGGGACAGCCAAAGCCCGGCATCCCCTTAATGCCCTGTGGGATCACAAAAATCACAGACTGATTCAGATGGAGAGGGACATGAAGCACCCAGCCTAATGAAGGTGGGAAGGTTTCTGGTCCAACATCCCACTCAAAGCAGGGCCAAGCTTTCAGCTGGATCCAACTTTATATTAGATGCTCAGGGCTCTGAGCAGCCACATTTTGAGTATGAGATTTCTCCATCTCTCTGGCCTCCTGTTCCAGTGTTTGACCACCCTTGGGTGCAAAATGTTTCCTAATACCTACTCCAAATTTGTCTTGTTGCAACATGTGCCCATTGACCCTTGTCCTTTCACTGTGCACCTCTGAAGAGAGCAATGAGACCCTTCTAGCTGTCATACCTCCAAGCTGAAGGAGCCCTCTCAGCCTCTCCTCCCCTGCCACAGGCTCCAGACCTCTGATCATTTTGGTGGCTCCCATATGGCCATGTCTTTGTTGCAATGGTGAGCCCAAAAACCGGGCACAGTGCTCCAGGTGTGGTCCCGTAAGTGCCGAATTGAGGGCAACCATCTTTTCTCTTGACTTGCTGACTACAATCTTCCCAGTAAAACCCAGTACACAGCGTGTCTCCATCACAGCGAGGGTGCACTGGTGACTCGTGTTCAACCTGATGGGCCCCAGGTCCTTTTCTGCAAATCTACTGCACCCAGTGTTCCCAAATTTTGCACAAACATCCCCGAAGTTGTGCCTGCTCCCCATGATGACACGCAGAAAAGTTACTTTAGAAATGCCTTAGAGTTGCAAAAAGATGGTCTTGAGCTCACTTCTTTTAAGCAGAAAATTCAAGTGCCTCAATTACTTGCAGTGCAATCATCCAGAATTCAGAGGCACAGAAAAAAACAAGTGCTGTAATCTAAAAACACCCAAAAATAACTTCGAGCATTGGAAAAAAGCACACAGCTGATGACCAGACCTGGCTGTCTTCCAGGGCTATAGGATGGAGTTGTGAATCAGAGCTGTGAATCACTGATTCAACAGCAAGCAGCCTGCCCTGCCCTGCCCTGCTCCCCCTGCCTGGGGCGGGCAGACCTCAGCCCCCCTCCCTTGCAGCACTGCTCCCTGCTCGGCTCCAGCCTTGGGCGCTTCTGCGGGGAGGCTGCCCTGAACCGGAGGGCTGGTTCCTATGGAAGTGACTCCAAGGACTCACTGTTTTTAATACAAATGCCATTGACTCAGTAGGTTTTTTTCTAAAAACCCATCCCCCATAGGATAGATTTTTTTTTTTTTCTCTGTTCAATTCTACTCCACACTTCAAAGCTCAGAAAAGAGCTGGCTTTCGTTTTTGGGAACACTTCCAGCACAGCTAGGACTGGAGGGAAGGAAGCAAACCCACGTTTGAGACAAACCCAGGGATGCAGCATCTTAGGGGGCTCAGGGCATGGTGGACTTGGAGCACGGGACGGGGGTTGCGCCAGCAGAGGCACATACAGCCGGTGCACGGCCTGCAAAGACCTTCATTAAACCTGGCTACACGGAAATCGGAGAATGCCGAAACAAAAGGCTTGCCCTGCAGCCTTGACACAGCCCCACCGCGTGCTGCGTCACCAGGCTGCCCCATTACCAAGGGCTTCCACAAGCATCCGCCCGAGCAGCGCAGGGTGGACCCGGGTACTTTGCTGAGCAGCTATTTTGTGGCACCCCCAGCCACCACATCCCTTTTTAACTTCCACTTCGAGCACAGAATTATTCATTTCCTTGCAGGGTTGCTATGGAGCTCGTGACTATGGCAGCCGAAGGCCTTGCAAACATTTATTTGCACAACTGCCCGGTGGATTCCTGAAAAATTGTTTTCCTCGCTCTGCAGCTGGAAACACGAGCTATAGCAGCGCCACAACAAACTGAAGAAGCTTATTTGTGCTAGAGCAGTGCTCTCAGAGCCCCAGGGGCTGGAGAGGACAGCCCCGCACCCCATGGACGAGATCCCGGCACCCTGGGGGGTGCCTGGCAGGGCTGTGGGCAGCGTTTGGCCTGGGGATTTTCCCGGGACACCCTCAGCATCCTCCCTCCTCTCTCATTTGGGGCTTTCTGGCTCCTAGAGCAGCAGCCCCCCAGTCAGCACCACTCCCACCCCACAGCCCTGGCTGCTCCCAGGCTTCCCCGCTCCGAGGAGGAGGACATGGCTGGGGTCTGTTTCTCCTCCTAGCCTCGTTCCCTTTCACTCCCGGTTGCTCCTCACTCTGGCTGCCTGCTCCCACCCTCCCTTCCCCCCCCCCC
>NW_008825302.1:25000-38159 GCF_000699105.1 Pygoscelis adeliae | reverse complement strand
CACTGCTCTTTCCTCTCTCCCAGCTTCCTCCAAGCCCTCCCCACCCCCCACCACCGCCTCCGACACACAGCTCCAGCCGGAGGCAGCAGCAGAAGTAAAATCTCAGCCTGCATGTTTCCAGGCTGGCACAGTGACAAGCAAGAGGGAACAGATCCCTTCCTGCTGGTGCTGAGCTTCCGCCGTGCTCAAGGTGTGCTGGGGACACAGCCCCACGGATGGGGATGCAGCCCCAAGAGCCAGCATCCCTCTGTCCCACCACCCACGCCAGCCTCCCGCAGCTCCAGCCCACAGCCCAGCACTCTCCTACCCTCCCCCAGCCTCCAAAAAAATGGAACCAGTTCCAAAATTGCCACAATTTCCTGCCCTCCTCCCTTCCTTAACAGACGATGCTGCCAGCCCTTCCCCCACGCTCCCCTGGCTCCACACATTCCCTGCCGCTTCTGTAATGCAATTACAAAGGCTGGAGAGGACCTGGATAAGGCTCAGCTTTAAGATCATGACTGTGCAAAGATGGGATTGAAAAATGTTAGCAGGCAAGCAGGGGGAAGATTTGCAGCCTCCCAAAGCACCCACGAGTCGTTACTTCCAGCCTGTGGAGATGCTGGGATGCTGCTCTGCCAGGTGGAGGCAGAACAAAAGGCCACGATGTCTCTAAAACGGGGACCAGGGGCAGTCCCCCCTCCCAGGGATTCTTCCAGCCCTCCTGGATGAGCTGGAGCTGAGACCAGTATTATTTCACGCAGCCCATCCTGCCGCCACCCATGCCCCACACACGTCGGGGAGGATATTTTGAGAAATTCTTTGGAAAGGTTATTGTCCTATTTGTCAGATCCCTGCGCCCCTGCAGCCAGCCGTGGCATGTGCTCAGCTGCGCAGGAAGCAGATGGAGACAGAAAAATTAAACTAATATACATAGCACCTGCTAAATTACCTAAAATAGCATTTCTATACATAACGCTGTGATGATGAAACTCCTGATATTCTGGGGACTTTCCAGAATGAGAAACGCATCCCATCGCTAGGATATTTCCCTTTCTCCATAAAAGACTCTCCAGCTTTTGTCCTGCCTGGCAGGATCTGTGTGGCTCAGACTTCAAGGGCCATGACAAATGCAGATAAAGAGATTATTGGCCCAGGATGGTCAATAAGGGAAGGAAACATTCAGCTGAAGAGGGTTACATGATCTAGAAAGAAGCCCATATACTGAATCTGCTGAGATTTGGGCTGTTAATAGACAAAACGGTGAACCCTGCAAGCAGGAGTGCTCACTGGCATCGTACACAGCACGGGGGGCCAGCTCTGTGGCCTCTTGGCTATGGAAGGGGAAATGGTGTAGGACCAGGACACATCGCTACAAAACCTTCAGCTTCCAGTCCCAGGATGGAACAGCTCCGCAGGAACAGGGGAAAGGAGAGCAGTTATCCAGGGACAACTCCTGCTCCCAGCGTCAAAACAGCTCCTGCCTGTCCCAGCACCCCAAATCCACTCCAGAATTGCACCATGGGGCTGTGGCCCACGCTCAGAGCAAAGCCAGGCTCTGAGCAGCTTCATAATGCTTTAAAGCAGCGTTTTCTCTGCAGCATTTGATAGGAAACCACAGTCCCGCCTAAAGCCATGAGCTTCTCAGTGGTCTTCAACCTTTCCTGTTTCAAGACCCACCAGGGCAACCCCAAACCTGGCAGATTAAACCATCTGGCCCTTGCTGGGCTTCCATGGTTTCCTCCGAGGTGTTGAGCAAAAGGTACACAAACAGGCTGGGGGCTGATGTGGGCTCCATCATTGGGCATGAACAACCACCTCAAATACTCCCCGAAAAGGCAACTTCTCCCCCAGGCTCCCCAGGATCTGGCACAAGCTGGTGATTTGAGCTCTGCAGCCCCAGAGGCTTTGGCAGGAGGAAAACCCTCCCTTCAGAGCAGAGCCCCTTTACTAGCACAACTCCTCCTTCACTCAGGGGTCTGTAGCCCACACTAAAGCACAGCGGCTCTCAATCTTAGGAGAGCGCTGTGTCACTTAGATTATGGCTGTTCCTACAAAGCAATGACCCCAAAGGGATCTCCAGAGGGTGCTGTGATTTTTTCAGGCTGCCGGGCTCCACTCACACCTTCATGAGGCCCCGGGGTGGAAGTTGAGAGCAGCTCCATGCTCCGCAGGCTGCAGGAGCCATGGAGAAATCACTCGATACTCAAGCATCAGAACAGGCAGATGAATGCAAACCAGCCAGAAGCAGCAGTCATTTTAGCCCAAACACTGTTGCACCTCTTTTGATTCACCTGCAAAACATGTGGAACCTCACCTGACAAAGCGAGTACCACTGCTGGCTTCAACCCTTGAGTGCATTTGAGATGGAAAGCCAAGAATTACAATTATTTCCTAAACTTCCCAGGGTGGAAGTTATTTCTACTGCTCCTCCTGCCCCTGTCAATGAGGAGCTGCGAGTGGGAAGCCTGCGCAGCCCAGAAGTGCCAGCAGTTGCTCTCAGGGCTCCTGGCCTTCCCCAGGAACCGTGGTGACACCAGCTGCAGTGCACGTCCCACTAGCTGCACGTTCTCCAGACGACACCTGTCCTGATGACTGTCTCCTTTTCCCTTTTTCAACCTATTTCTCCCATGTTTCCCATCCACTCGTTCAATTACCCCCGGCTTCTGGAAGCTGCTGAGTGGTTTCAACCAGATCTGATGGCCAGGTGGAAGTTTCTGATATGCTGCTCTTCTACCATTTGCATGAAAAGCAACAGAGAAAGACCCTCAGTGGTGTCTCCTACTAGGGACAGGCTCAGTTACCAGCCATGCTTGGCCCACTAGCTCGCCTGTAACTGCCCGTCATCACACGGGTGGCTGGAAATTGTAAAAGCTGCTTGTTCTGCTGCTTGTTCGGAGCTGGGCACAGCCTGGGATGCTGTGTGGGATGACAGTGGTGCTGGGGAGGGGCTCAGAGAAAGCAGGAGGCTGGAGATGCAGTGGGGAATGGAGAAGAGGAGCAGGCTGGAACAGCTCTGCTATGGAGAAAGGCTGAGAGAGTGGGGTTGTTCAGCCTGGAGAAGAGAAGGCTCCAGGGAGACCTTATTGCAGCCTGTCAGTACTTGAAGGGGTCTT
Source organism: Pygoscelis adeliae (assembly GCF_000699105.1). Classification (NCBI taxonomy): domain Eukaryota; kingdom Metazoa; phylum Chordata; class Aves; order Sphenisciformes; family Spheniscidae; genus Pygoscelis; species Pygoscelis adeliae. The sequence continues at coordinate 35,064 of NW_008825302.1, read as the reverse complement.
ATAAGAAAGAGAGAGAGAGACTTTCTACCAGGGCCTGGTGTGGCAGGGCAAGGGGCAACAGTTTTAAACTGAAAGAGGGTAGGGTTTGGGTTGAACATAAGGAAGAAAAGTTTTACGCTGAGGGTGGTGAGGCACTGGCACAGGTTGCCCAGTATGGGGAAGTTGTGGATGCCCCATCCCTGGAAGTGTTCAAGGTCAGGTTGGACGGGGCTTTGAGCAACCCGGTCTAGTGAAGGATGTCCCTGCCCATGGCAGAGCGGTTTGAGCGGATGATCTTTGAAGGTCCCTTCCAACCCAAACCCTTCTGTGATTCTATGAAAAGATGCTGGAAGAGCCATGGTGGGACATGAGAGGGACGGAGGGGTCACAGTCACAGGGACCTGGCTCTGCAACCCAGTGATAGCACTGGAGGGGAGGGAGAGGACTGCTGCAGGCTGCAGCTTGGCCGGCACCTCTGCCCAGCACGTGCCAGTTTTCACATTTTCAATCAAAGAGCGGACAGAAGGTAAATCCGTCAGCGTTTACCCGGACATCCCCGCTGCTGCAGGTGTGCGTGTGCTTTATAGCACTTGCTACTGCATGCACTATAGCGTTACACAAACTTGCAACGTAAATTCCTATGGGGTTACTACGCCCTGTGGCTGCTGGGTTAGCAAGTATTTTTTTTTTTAGGAAGGACGTGCTGAAGTCTGCATCTGTGGCCAGTTGTCTTTCTGCTGTGTATCCGCCCCCACGCTGCATAAGCCCATGAACGTCTGCGTCTCCCTCTGCCTCTGGCCTCTGGCCCCAGCTGCTGCGTGCTCTGAGATGTCCCACCCAGACATGCACCCTATGGGGTCCCCTTGGCGGGAGCGTGTTCTGGTACACTGGGGTGCTGCTGTCACATGGGACCTCCTGACCACCCCAAACACACACCAGAAGCCTCCTGAGCTGCAGCCACTCTTTGGCGGTACCTGCACACTCTGAACGCCAAGAATGCTCCTGAGAGCTTTAAGGCCTATCCTTGGAAGACCTTTTTTCCCCCTCCCTGTCCCCCACCACGCACAGGCAAGCTGTCGTTAGTCCTGCCAGCCCAACTCCTGGAGCTCAGGCGTGAAAGTGAAACAATGAGTGAAAAAAACCTCCTTTCCTTCATAGCTCTCCTATGGGCACCTCCACTGTCAGCTGCACACCCCTTTAGCTGCACTCTCCTTCCTCCCTCTGCACAGCCTGGGTGATGATGGCCGGGGTCAGACAGGGTGGCCGTGACGCTGTTTAACAGGCAAGTGAAGCAAACATCACCATTGACTGTGTTCGCCCTGGGAGAGGGAGTCTGGCTCGCAACAGCGTTGGAAACAGGGAGATTTAGGATTAGAGAAAATAAATGGAGGGGGTGTGTGAAATGACACTCCATATCTTCTTTGCATGCTTTGCTCATCCCCCGAAGTGACCGGGGATTCCCACACTGCTCCCCGCCTCCTTGTGAGTCCCCCGCCACAGTCTCTGGGGTGCCTCCTGCCTGGGACCTCCTTCTAGCCTACCCACATGGCCTGAGATGGTCCCCACTCCCCACTCCTCCCATGAGCTGCCCAGGACATTCCGGCTTTTCCCAGCCTGGGATGTCTTACCCTCCCATGCCCACCTGTGAGCAACACACAACCCTCTCACTCCTCCAGGAAGGAAATCCTGACTTGAGCCCGGTGTTTCCCCGAATCACACAGAGATCAAAACAAAGGGCTACCAGGGTCAGGCAAGTACTATGAACGTACAGGGCACAAGCACGGTCTCTGTTCCTTTGATGACTATTGAAAAAGCAACAAGATATGTCCCTCGTACCAGTCCCAGTCCCTGAGTTCTCCCCCCATCTGCCACCCCCCCAGGGAAACCCCACGCTGATGATCCCACAAGGATGTCCTGCAATGCTGCTGGACTGTACGTCTACTCCACTTTGGACAATTCATCGCTGTAATCTCCACTCTCCACTACAGCCACTGATCTGATTTGTCTGGGAATGCATCTGCTGCTCGGTATCATTCTGTATTCATTTTGTATTCATTTACATTTGCCCAGAGACAGCATGGGGGTTTTGGGTTTTTTTTTTTAGAAAACAAAATACAAACTTCATTAAATGAATTAATCTATCCTCCTGTTTCTCCCAAACAAGATTAACTGAGAATCACTCTACTCAGGTCTGACTCCCTATCACATTTTCAAAGGATATTGTCTGAGCTTTTATTTCCTGAGCATGCGCACCAGAGCTTTCCTGTGTTTCAGAACAGAGGATAAATTCTTTTTGTTGTCCCGTAACAGCGCTCTGAATGCAGTGATGTACAGGATCGAGAGATGGTCCCTGCCTTATTGAGCTTACCCTGAGTTTTGCCTGGTTCCAGGTGCTCAGAGACATGTGGGATTTGTTTTGGTGGGCAGGGCTATGCTGAGCAAAGACAGGATTGTTCCCTTCTCCAACTCCCATGAAGACAGCAAAGGAGAAATCACAACATGGGTTTAAGCCTGCTTTCTGGCTTAGGGTCAGTGCCGGACTCCCTGTGGGATCCCTTCAAACCGCTAGCCTAAGCTGCCTTGTCTTTATCGCTATTTAATTTGGGTCAGGCAAATGCAGTTAAGAGCACATCCTTTCTTTTTCTTTTCAGCTAAGAGGTGTCCTGTGTTCCCCAAGCACCAAGCAGAGCCCTGCAGTTCAGAGAGCTCACGGTGCTAGAGAGGTTCGCCTGTCGGCAGGAGACATGGTTGTACATGAACAAATACTGGAAAGAGTAACGGCAGGCAGAGCTCAGACAGCTGCCCTTGCACCCTCTTTAATACCTGTACTACCAACCGGTGCCTGGGGAATTCACACACCAGACATCGAAATGCTGGGAAGAGCATGGGAAGAGCACAGTGGGGAGCAGACTGCTTTCCAGGATTTGCCTGTTTGATCACTAGAGAGATGTCAGGGCTGGGCACTGAACATATGATAGCGCTTTCTATTTCCATCCTTTAGTATTGTAACAAGGGTTTAGAATAAAAACATCTCCCTTGATTTAACTTAAAACAGGTTAAAAGAAACAGAAAAAAAATCAGCGAGAGCTGTTTCATTGCAAATGTGGAATCTGCACACAGGACGGTGGGGGAAACCAGCACGACTTAAAAAATGATTTTTTTTCCACTGAGTTATTTCAGTACCAGCCTGCGCTTGGGCAAAGCCCCTCTCCAAACCCAGGGCAGCCCGTGCTATGGGAACCTATGCCACAACCAGCACTGACACGAGCTGCTGGTAGCTGTTTCAGGGACTGCCGTGGGCACCCAGGTCACAGCTCATCAGGGGTAACATCACGGCTCGTGCACCAGAACCAGCATGTCGTGCTAGCTCAGCTCCCCATGAACAGAGTCTGAGGCTGCCTTTCCTCCTGCCCTGCCCTCTCTCTTCCCACCCCAAGTGCTGCTGCTCCAACTTAGGCACTAGGAAGGGGCTGGAGCTTGTAAAGAGCTACAGGCAGAGCCTGAGGGCTGGAGGGAGGGCCACTGGCCCATGACCTGAGAAAAGGTCCCCGTCACTGAGTTAAGTAGGTCTGCACTGCATCAGCGCTGTGCCTTGAAGAGCTCCGGCATGATGCTAGAAGAGGGAGCAATAGAGCTTGCTCTGACGGGGCTCATTTGCTCACTTCTCATAGCAAAACTATTACAGCTGCTCTGGCGCACTTCTGCATTAACAGGGCTTTCCAGTTAATTGTCATTTGAACTAGAGCGTAAACGGTTAGAAAGATTTTTCTTGATTAAAATGTTGTCAGTGATGGGGAATTCAACAGAGCTCTGAGGAAACTGTTGCAGCGATAGCCTTGTTTTAAAGTCCATGGCTGGTTTCTAGTGGGAATTCTTTATACACTTTACATCAAACCCTCACTCCATTTTGCCTTTGTCAGCTAGAAGAGCCTAGTAACAAAGTTTAACTGCTGCAACAAGTTAGCTATAGCAGTCTCTTAATTTTCTGTTAAGCTAAATTATCGAGCCAGACCCAAGGAAAGACTCAGACACAACCAGCTGCTGATGTTTAACTGCAAGCTCCGACACCAAAATCCAGGACCTGATGCTCCCTGTGGCACCGTTTAAACCTTCATGGGAGCTGCCCGAGTGGCCACCACGAACGACAAAGCACAGAGGTGCGAGTTCCTCTTTTCCGCAGAGATAAGGTGCCTGACCCCGCCAGCCAAGGAAGCACAGCATCCGAATTTACTCCTGGTTGCTCCAAGGGTATAATCTTTGGGTATGCCCCAAGAGATATAATCTTTTCACATATAAATTATCCTGGAGCCAGTCTCCTCATACACAGTAGCCTCTGGTTGGGGTATTCTCAGAGGAAGGTGGACTCCCAGTTTAAGTCCTTTCTTACCCTGATGGTACTTAAGGAAGTTCACCCTCTGAAGAGGATCCCTGCCCCTGCCTATGAACCAGGAAGAAAGACGGGAGAGGCGAAGGGCACCTGCTCAACATTTTCTTGTCGACACTTTCTCACTGTGTACCAAGAAAAGCAAACTTTGTTGGGCCAGAGGCAAGAGGGCGCACAGTCAAGAGGGGGTACTCACTTGGGAGGCAGGTCTCTGTTCTGCTGCCAAGGCTTCTTATCTTTTTGGCATCACACGTAAATTGGGAAAAATTCAGCCATGGTTTTGAGAGCAAGACCAGACCTTAGGAGACCTCCTTCCTGTGAGTCTCCTGACCCATTAGGTTTAATTTCTTCTTCCTTAGCCTCCCTCTGGCCGGTTGCCCAGCTCCAGTGGGAAGCGTGCAGAGGGCTCCTCACCTGGATGAACCCTGTGTTGGTGACGGCCCTTCCCAAGGAATGCAAGAAAGACTCCAAACTCCCCAACAAATGGAGTTGGATCTGGGGCTCCCAACCCCAATTCAGACAGACTAGCCCACAGAAGAAAGCACGTACAGTGGCATTTCATGAGGGACCTGCTCTTGCTGACGTTAGATGTGGCTGGGACGCATTTCTCTAGAGGGGTCTTTGGGGACCTGAGACTCATCTAGTCGACTTCTGGCTTCCATGGGGGCTTACACAGTGGCTTGACGCTAGGTGCTCAAGCCAGAGCAGGCAATATGCTTCAGCAGCACAGAGCCTGAGTCTCCATGGCTGATAAAGGGACTCACATAGTGATTTCCAGTGGCCTCCATGAAGGGGAGGAGTCATAATTTTGAACTCAGAATCTGCCTAAATCTAGTCTAAAGGCTCAAAATCTGCTTTGGGTAACAAGCCTTTCACTGAGAAGCATGTTTTCCAGTCCTTTAACCATCTCACAACTTCACCTGGAACTCCCTCTGGTTCCTGACTGTCCTCCTTGAGCTGTAGACACCAAAACCAGACACACCATTGCAAACAACAGCTGTCACATCACCATCAAACAGAGCTGACACAGAAAGAGCCCTACTTCTGGCTCTTTGGCTGGACAATTCTACCAATGACAGGGAACACCCCTCCTCAGAGCTGCCAGTCGAGGACTTGCCAGCACTGAAAGTGGTACGCAAAGGAAAGAAACCTTCACCGGACACATACATGGAGAAAGATGCACTTACCCACTCGTTCCAGGTCTCTGGGTCTGAGAGAAGCGCCAGTCTGTGTTAGGCTGAGCTTGCTGCAGAGAAAATAGAAGAGTTTTAATACCTCCATTCTTGCCTTTGAAAATGAAGACGAACTGATCCTGGATTATTTCAGTCTGGAATATCAGCATGTTCCTTCCAAGTAAAGCAAATCAATTAGAACAAAAAGAAGAAAGCCCCCCCCTCCCCCCCCCTTCCCCAAGTTCCCCCCCCCGCTTCCCCAAGTATTTCTGAACCAGTATGAATACTAAAAAGCATGACAAAAACTATTCAGCGAATAATCTTCCAAAGCAGCTCAGGAAACCAGGCTGTGAAAGAAATGAAGCATGAAATAAACTGATAAGGGCATCAATTCAGCAGAAGCAATGGTACCAAAGTAATGAGCTTAGAGGTGTGTGGGGGTGGGGGTGGCAGAGTTAATTGATACTGGGAAAGATGCTTTTAATGCCAGAAGGTAAAATGATAACAGACCTTCCTAATCTGTCCTTCTTCTGTCCTTAAAAAGGCCTGCCTGAGATCTTGATTTCACACATTGTATTTGAATGACTTTTCCTAGATGCTGTGGCCTCAGAGCATTACAATATTTTTCTGTCCGTGGAGAAAAGAATGAACTTCCGACAGCAAAAGAAAAAAGCATTATTTGTTTAGGAGACAATAAACTTCGGACACAGCAGCACACTTTGTAACTTCATTAGTAAGCCCCCGTATCGCTTTCTGCCCGTGTTATTTTACCACCAGACAATGGACATTTTGTAAATAAGGAAGGACACGAAGCAGGCTTGCATATTCCTGTCTGAATCACGCCTTTGTGAAGAGCACTAAAGAGCAGAACTCTTTTCTGTCTGGAAGACGCATACTTCCGAAAATCGTAATCTTAATTAACTCCAGAATGATAACATGCTACCTGGAAAGGACAACATTTCTCTCGGTTACCTTAGGAATGAGCAGTTCATAGTCCATACAGCGAAACATCAATTTTATAGGATTATTCTGCTTGTACATGCAATTACTAAGGAGAAGTGAAGACGGGTACAGCTGACCTAGATTTTTATTTAGGAGATGTGATTTCACTAATTTCTCCACAGCTTTGATGATTCTCATGGAAGAATATATTAGAATAAATTACTCCCCTAAAATAGAGGCCCCACTGGTACCCATGCTGCATGCAAATTAAGCTGTGTAAATACTTGCCCTCCAGATTTCAGATACACATTTTTGCACACGCTGACACACAATCCTGCACTAGATAAGCCCTTCCCAATCTATATTTTGAATTGCTGTTGTAAATACCACTTCCAAATTTAGGGCAGGCATTTATGACACAAAATTACTTTACCTTTTATATCTCAAAGTTATAAAAGCTACAGCTAAACACAATCACCTACATCCATATTTAGACATCTGAATACAAGTGCTTAAACTTTTCAAAGCACGCCGCTGACTAGGTCTCTGCAAGCCCAAGGGCACCTAAGGTCACCAGGATCTTTGTGTAAAATATCACTACGTTCAGTGTTGAATAGTGAATTCAGCCCCTTGCTCAAAACGACCAAGCTGGAAAATGATCCCTTGCCGGGGCACAAACAGTAATTAATAACACTTGGGAGTTAAGAAATGAGAAATTCCTACAATGCACCTCTAAAACAGAGCAAAAGAAACACCGACGAACTTCGCTTTCAGATAACCTCCTCCCGTGTCACGGTTCATATGCCATGCAGAATAAAGGGGTTAAACAGAATCAAGAAGTTGAACACCCAAAAACCATGTTCCTGACCGTGCTAAGAATCACTTTAAAAAGAAAAGAGTACAAACGGGGCCAAGGGAAAACTCTCCGCTTCTACGAACACACAGTCTTTGATTTTATAGTGCTGCCCAGCCCCTTCCCCCACCTCCATCAGGCCGAGCCAAAGCTTTCACCTGCCACCTCCCAGGAGGTGACGGTGACACACGTTCCCTGAAGCCACCTTCTTAGGTGGAAGGACAGGCAGAGAACAGCCAACTGGCCTGGATATTACGGACCGTTGCGCTTAGCAGACAGGACAGTAAGAAACACCCATCTCTTACCCCATCGCAGGGACTCGCTAAGGTGCTGGTCACCTGCTCATAGGCAGCCACGGTCTCCGCAGTGCTAGAATGGCTGAAAGGTTTTACAAAGAGGAAATCACTCTGGTCAGACATGGGCGAGAAACAAGAGGTGTAATTCTGTGCCTGGGAGGTCAAGCCCGCTCCTCCCACGTCCAGGTACTTGATGAAGCCATCTGGCTTCATCTGCCCACGGAAATGGGAGGTGGGCTTGCGGCCAGTCCCTCGGCAGCAACCCATGAAGGTCCAGCTGGCAGCGCCAGCTTTGAGACACCGGGCAGCCACCACAGCAAACATCACGCAGGACACAAGGGAAATGGACACCAAGGAGATGATGAGGTAAAGCGTTAGGTTGGTATCCTTGGGAGAAGATTTGGGGAGGTCCAAGGACTTGGCGAAGTCCTGCACACTGTTTTCCTCTGGAGAAATGACTATTACCACAGAGGCCGAGAGGGATGGTGTCCCATTGTCCCTCACTTCGACCACCAGCCTGTGGGGATCTTCTGACTCCCTGAGAGCCTGTGCAACCCTTATCTCTCCAGAGCGGCGTTCCACTTGGAAAGGCAAAGCCTCAGCGGTCTCCTGCAGCTGGTAGGACAGCCAGGCATTATGGCCACTATCAGCATCAACAGCTACAATTTTGGTGACCAGATAGCCAGGTTCTGCCAAGGCCGGGATGGTTTGGTGGAAGGCAGAGCCCATGGGGACGGATGGGTAGACAATGATGGGGGCATTGTCATTCTCATCCAGGACAAACACATGGACCACAGCAGTACTACTCAGCGCTGGAGACCCAGCATCCTTCACCTCCACGGGCACCTGGAACACCTTATCCTGCTCGTAGTCCAGAGCTCTCACGGTGTAGATGGTGCCATTGTCCTGGTCTATTCGGAAGTAGGTTGAGATGGGTACATCCTGCATCCCATTGAGCAGGATGGAGTAAGACAGCTTGGCATTGCTACCCTCATCGGGATCAGATGCTGACACTGAAAAAACAGAAGTTCCAGGAAGGGAGTTTTCCTGAACGTGAGCTGTATCAAAAGGGCTGGAGAAATTTGGCGCATTATCATTCACGTCAGCAATTTGGAGGTAAAAGGTTTTTTGCGTGGCCCTCTGTGGGGACCCTAAATCCACAGCCCTCACCGTGATGTTGTATCCACTGGCCTTCTCCCGATCAAGGGGACCATTTGTGACCAGCGAGAAATGCTCTTTAAAAGACGACACCAGTTTAAATGGGAGCTCTTTTGCTATCTGCAGACGGACCTGCCCATTCTCACCAGAATCACTGTCCTTCACACCAATGAGGGCAATCACAGTGCCCGGGGTTGCATCCTCCTGCACTGGGCTGGAGAGAGAGGTCAGCACGATCTCTGGGCTGTTATCATTGATATCGATTAATTCCACTCGCAGGTGACAGTGTCCTTCCATGGCGGGGGATCCCTTGTCCCTGGCTCGAACCGCAATCTCATAAGCGCTGGATTCCTCATAATCCAACGGGCCTTTGGTTCTGATCTCCCCTGTCCGGGGATCTAAGGAGAACAGCTTGGTGAATTTACCAGGTGCGTTATTGCTAGTTTTGAAAGAATATTCCACGTCCCCGTTGGGACCTTCATCCAGGTCGGTGACATTCAACTTGGTGACCAGAGTGCCCACTGGCACATTCTCCTCCAGATGTACCTTGGATATGGGTGGGTCACAGACAGGAGGGTTGTCATTTGCATCCAGGACATGGATGGTAACCTTGGCAGTGCCGGATTTCACTGGATTCCCTCCATCCAGGGCTGTCAGTGTTAGGTGATGAACAGCCACTTTCTCTCTATCCAGTGCTTTTTCAAGTACAATCTCAGGCATTTTAACACCATCTCCTCTCACGTTGATACTGAGGGCAAAATGCTCACTGGGGCTGAGCTCGTAGGTGGAGATGGAGTTGGAGCCCATATCTGGGTCTTCTGCTACCTCCAAGGGTAGCCGAGTCCCAGGGTTGGCTACCTCAGTGATCTCCAAGACCACCTCCGGCTTGGGGAACTGGGGCGCGTTGTCATTCACGTCGAGGACGTCCACCTCAACACGGTGGAGCTGGAGGGGGTTCTCCATGACGAGTTGGAGGTGCAGGGAGCACGTGGGGCTCTGCCCGCACAGTGCCTCCCGGTCCAGCCTGCTACTGAGGAGCAGCACACCCGCCGCCAGGTCCACCTGGAAGTGCTGCTGCCCACCCTCGCTCACCAGGCGCAGGCTGCGGGCGGCCAGGCTCCGCACCTCCACCCCCAGGTCCTTGGCCAGGTCGCCGACCGAGAAGCCCGGCTCTCGGTCCTCGGGCACGGAGTAGCGGAGCTGGGCGCTGCTGAGAGCCGGCAGGCAGGAGAGGGCTGCGAGCAGCAGCGGGAGCTGCCATGGCAAACCCCGTCCCCCGA
>NW_008825302.1:21860-24437 GCF_000699105.1 Pygoscelis adeliae | reverse complement strand
ATCCCGAGCCGCTCCGGTGCCGAGCCCCGCAGACGCCGGGGCTGCGGTCAGGCTGGGGGACACGCTGCCGAGCTCACCTCGCTGCACAGGGTGGGATCCGGCGGGTTGGCACCGGCTGGACCCGCGGAGGGTTTCACAAACATGAACTCGCTGATGTCCGAGACTGGCGAAAAGCAGGAGCGGTAACGTGGGGCGGGGGGTGCCGTGGCTGTCACCTGGACGCCCATCACCGTGTCCCCTTGCTTAGGCTCGTAGTGCAAGTGCCCAAAAATGTGGCTGGGAGGGGGCTGAAGCGTGTTCACGCTCTCCACACAGCAGCCCTGGTTGGCAGGTGCAGAGCCCCGCCGGAGGCACCGCACGCCCAGTGCTGCCAGTCCCACCAGTGAGACGGTGGAGATGAGCACTAGGGACACGATCAGATAAAGCGTAATCGTGGGTAAGCCCCCACCGTCGGCAGCCTGAGCCTCAGAGCCCTGCAAGGCCTCTGGGCCCTTCTCCTCCACCAGCACCACCAGCGTGATGGCTGTGGAGAGCGGGGGCTCCCCAGCATCCCGGACTACCACCACCAGTTCATGTGCAGAGGCATCCGTCTCCTGCAGGGCCCGTGTGATCCGGATCTCCCCGGAGCGCAGGGCCACACTGAAAAGCCCCGGGTCTGTGGCTTCCACGAGGTGGTAGGAAAGCCAGGCATTGCGCCCCGAGTCCGCATCTATTGCCACCACCTTGGTGATGAGAGCAGGAGGGGTGGTGGAGGGGGAGATTCGGAACTGGGTAGCGGAGTCCTCCCCGGCCCTGGGGAAATGCACCTGCGGGGCATTGTCGTTCTGGTCCACTATAAAAACATGAACCAGCGTCCTGTTCCTCAGGGCCGGGGAGCCACCATCAGAAACCTCCACATGGAATTGGAGATAGGTGGTTTGCTCATAGTCAAAGGGGAATTTGGCAGAGACCTGCCCACTTGTGGGATGTATGGAGAGGTAGCGAGTTGGATCCAGGCCTGGATCTGTCCCACCAGCTAGCAGGATGGAGTAGGAGAGGCGGGAATTCTGCTCCGAGTCAGGGTCCGCAGCAGAAACTGTAACCAGCACGCTGCCCACCGGGTTGTTTTCTGCCACCAGCACTTCGTAGGATTCTTGCTCAAACTGGGGCGCGTTGTCATTGACATCTGCGAGGGCAATTGGCAAGATGGTGTGGCGGGAGAGCGGGGGACTGCCCAGGTCCGAGGCAGAGACAGTGACATTGTAGTAGGCAACGTGTTCCCGGTCCAAACGGGTGCTGGTCAGCAGCGAGTACTGGTGCTCATAGTCCTTACGCAGCTGGAAGGGAAGATCTGGAGACACGTGACACTGGACCTTTCCCTGCTCACCAGAGTCCCTGTCTCTGACGTGTATCACGGCCACCACTGTGCCCGGGGGTGCGTCCTCGCTCAGGGAACTGGAGAAGGAGGTAAGAATGACCTCGGGGGCATTGTCGTTCACATCAGTGATTTCCACCACTACACTGCAGTGCTCCTCCATCGTGGGCGATCCCATGTCCTTGGCTTCCACTTCGATCTCATACACTGTCGCCTCCTCGAAGTCCAGGTTGCCCTGGACGCGAATCTCCCCAGTTTGCTCATCAATGGCAAAGATCTGGCGTAAGGCAGCTGAGTTGTGGCTGCTGAGGGAGTAGCGGATGTCTCCATTGGGCCCTTCGTCCACATCGGTGGCATTTAACTTCACCACGAGGGTGCCCAGCGGCGAGTTCTCCACCAAGCGGGCTCCATACGAAGGTCTGTCAAAGACCGGGTGGTTGTCGTTGGCATCCAGGACCTGAATAGTGATGTGTGTCTTGCTGGACTGGGGGGGAGAGCCCCCATCTTCAGCGGTCAGGACCAGGTGGTGGAAAGCTCTGAGTTCCCGGTCCAGGGCCCTCTCCAGCACCAGCTCAGGGAACTTCCCACCATCTGTGCGCGCTTTCACGTTGAGGTTGAAGTTCTCATTGGCACTCAGGTGATAGGTCTGCAAGGTGTTGGTGCCCACATCAGGGTCCTGGGCAGGCTGGATGGGGAAGCGGGCGCCCAGGGATGCCAGCTCGTAGATGCGCAAGGAAACCTCATCACTGGGGAACTCCGGGGGGTTGTCATTGATATCCAGGATCTCCACCTCGATGCGGTAAAACTCCACTGGGTTCTCGATGGCAAGTTTCAGGTGGAGGAAGCAGCGGGGGTTCTGCCCGCAGAGCTGCTCCCTGTCTATCCGCTCGCTGACCATTATAACGCCGGTGTTCACATTGACCGAGAAGTACTGGGAATCCGAATCGGACAGTACCTGCAGATTAGCTGCCGCCAGTTTCGCCACATCGGTGCCCAGGTCCTTCGCGATATTGCCCACGAAGGCGCCCCGGGTGAGCTCCTCCGGGATGCTGTACCGGATCTGAGCAGAGGAGCTGTGCAAGAACAAACAGAAAGAGAAGACACGCGGCAGTCCCAGGGACCGGCCCGCCTTCCCTGCCCTCGGCATCCTTGCCGGGTGGGCGGCCGGGGAGCGATGCCCTCCGCGCTCCGGGGCCGCGCTCAGCGCTCGCCGCTCCCATTCA
>NW_008825302.1:14747-21352 GCF_000699105.1 Pygoscelis adeliae | reverse complement strand
GGCCGCAGGAAGGTGAAGTCGCTCCGGTCGGAGCCGGGGGAGAAGCAGGTGCTGTAGCACTGGGACTGGGAGTCGGTGGGTCGCAGGGTGACCTCCATGTACTTAAGGGTGCCGTCGGAGCTGAGCTGGAGCTTGGGGCTGGAGTGCTTGAAGAAGTCCCGGGAGGGCGACTCGCTGAGCCAGCAGCAGCAGCAGGGCGAGGCGGCAGCACGGCCTCTGCGCCGGAGGCACCGGGCAGCCAGGAGGGTGACGGTGGCGAGCACCACAGTGCTAACGGCTGCCAGCGCGATGATCAGGTAGAGGGTCAGGTCCGGCTTCTCCTTGGCACCAGCCAGGAAATCCCGAGGCTTGTAGGTCTCCTCCAGGGCCGCCTCCTCCAGGGCCACGGTGAGGGTGACAGTGGTGGAGAGCGGTGGGTCACCGTTGTCCGTCACCTGGACAATGAGCTGCTGTGCTGCCACGTCAGTGTCCTGGAGGGCACGTGCCGTCCGCACCTCCCCGGTGTACAGCGACACATGGAACAAGGAGGGGTCGGTGGACTGCGGCAGCAGTTGGGATGAGAGCCGGGCATTGTGCCCGGCATCCGCGTCCACTGCTGTCACCTTGGTGACCAGGTAGCCTGGTGGGGCAGACAGCGGGACCCTCTGGAGTGCCGGGACGTCGCTGTCACTGGCAGGGTGCAAGATGGTGGGGGGGTGGTCATTCTGGTCCAGCACAAAGATGTAGACGGTAACATTGGCACGGAGCGGGGGGGACCCCGAGTCCCGCACGGTCACAGAGACCGGCAGAACCTGCAGCAGCTCGAAGTCAAAGGTGCGCTGAGCGTAGAGGTTGCCATTGTCAGGGTTGATGTGGATGAAGGAAGAGGTGGGGGCACCCTGCACTTGGCCACTCTCTATGGAGTAAACGAGACGGGAATTATCCCCATCGTCGGGGTCTGAGGCAGAGACAGTGCACAGCAGGGAGCCAGGTGGGTTGTTCTCTGGGAGGAAGGCATCGTAGGAGGGCTGCAAGAAGTGCGGGGGGTTGTCATTCACATCAGATATGTTGAGGAGCAGCGTGAGCGTTGTGGTGAGGGCGGGAGACCCACCATCTTGGGCGATCAGCTCCACTACATACTGTGAGGTGGACTCTCGGTCCAGGCTCTCCCGGGTGATGAGGGAGAAGTGGTTCTGAAGAGACCTGATGGCGAAAGGTACATTGGGAGAGATCTCCAAGCTCACATCCCCATTGGCCCCCGAGTCTCGGTCCCGTACATTGAAGAGCCCCACGACAGTCTCCAGTGGGGTGTCTTCCGGCACCTTTTTTTAACACCTCTGGGGGGTTGTCATTGGCATCCTCCACTTCCACCTGCAGTATGCAGTGGCCCTCCATCTCTGGGACCCCTCTGTCATGGGCTCGCATGTAGATCTCATAGAAAGGTGATTCCTCGAAGTCCAGGGCCCCACTCACCCGGACCTCGCCACTGCGGGGATCCAGGGCGAAGAGCCTCCGGACTGAGTCGGAGGTGTGAACCCCAAAGGAGTACTGCGTCTCCCCATTGGGGCCCTCATCGGGGTCAGACGCATTAAGCCGGAGGAGCAGGGCCCCCACAGGTGTGTTTTCCGGGACTTGCACTTTGTACGTGGTGTGGTCAAAAGTGGGCGCATTGTCATTGACATCCAGGACCAGGACTGTTATCTGCGCCGTGCCTGAGCGGGCTGGGCTTCCCCCGTCTATGGCCGTCACCACCAGCTGCAGTTCTGGCTGCTCTTCCCGGTCCAGGGCATGCTCCAGCACCAGCTCCGGGAACAGTTTGCCATCCTGCTGCTGCTTGACATCCAGGGAGAAGTGGGAGTTGGGGCTCAGCCGGTAGGAGCCCACGGCATTGGTGCCCACATCAGGGTCCTGCGCGCTCTCCAGGGGGAAGCGCGCAGCCACTGTGGCAGACTCGGCAACGCGCAGCGTGCGGTGAGCGGTGGGGAAGCTTGGGGAGTTGTCATTCAGGTCCAGGATCTCCACTTCCAGGCGGAAGAGCTGCAGGGGGTTCTCTGTCACCACCTGCACTGACAGCACGCAGCTGGCAGCTGCTCCGCACAGACGCTCCCGGTCCAGCTGCTGGCTCACCACCAGTGCGCCGCTGTCCAGGCGCACGGTGAAGTGGCGCAGGCTCTCCTCTGAGCCCAGGCGCAGCCTGCGACCCGGCAGCTCCTCCACCTTCAAGCCCAGGTCCCGGGCCACATTCCCCACCACGGTTCCCACCTCCGACTCCTCAACCACCGAGTAGCGGATCTGCCCGGAGACCCAGCCCCAGCCGCAGAGCAAAAACAAACTCAGTACTTGCCATTTCCAGGCGGGTCGCTGGAGGCTGACGCTCTCCATGTCTGTGCGCGTCCGGCCCAGGACGCAGCAGGCGCTAGGGAGCTGCGAAAAAAATCCCTGGGTCTCTCTTCCAACGGCTTGGAAAACAGCTCCGGGGCTCCGGCAAGCTGCGGCTCCGGCTGTCGGTGGTTGAGGGGAGCTGCATCCAACCCCCGGGGCGGAGGTGGAAAGGGGGGGGAAGAAGCAGATTTCCCCCCCCCGCTTCAGATCAGTGCCCAATTGGCCGAGAGCTCCGTCCCCTCTCAGCCAGCGGTGGCTCCCCGGAGGTGCGGGAGGCAGGGGCCTGAGCCGGCATCAGCGGGGCTGCCACCCCCGGCCTCCCCTCCGCCAGTCTGAGTCACTTGCTCCGACAGCTCGCTTCCCGTTCGCAGGGAAACTGCACGTCCTGGCAGCCTGGAAGCTAGGTACAAGCCCTCCCTGTGCGCTCCCCCTTCCACAATGGTGGCTTCACATCATGCCCAGAGACAAAGGGCAGCTGTCATGAACGCAGGCCAAAGGACTTTTCATGCCCGATGAAAAGGTGCTTGTTAGAGCCCTGAGGTGCCAGGGGCTCTTCTCCCACCCCTTTTCTCCCCCCCAGCTAATGCTTTGGCTGCTGCCCGGACCCCAGGATTGCCTCTGTAAGTGAGGCATCACTGCCACCAGTGCCACCATCAGCCAGGAGAGCTCGCGCTGAGACAGGGATGCCCACCCCTGCCAGCCCCCCGTGGGTGTTGGAGGCAGAAGATGGGAAGGCAGAGGTGGGAGATCCATTCAAAGCTGGAATGCAATTGCTCCCCACACACACCCAGCTGGACGCCCCTTCCCCACCCTGAGACAAGGAAGGGGTCAACCTTCACAGTACCCGAGTCGCTGCAAACGCACGGAGCCAGCCAACAAGCCCACTAGACCACCACCAATCACAACATCAGGTCAGGACGTCCGACTGGGAAGGAGGCCTGAGCCTCCCCCCTGGCAGACACACGTACTGAAATTCTGCAGCAGACACGGCTTTGCGGCCAAGCGTTCTCCTGGAGGGCAAAAGCAGGGGTCTCAGCCTCCCCAGGGGGAAGCGGAACAGTCATTTCGCCCTCTCCCTGTCCCAAAGGATGGTGGCAAACTGCATGGTGTTAACTCAGTTCACATCCCTGCAGAAGCCTCGTGCAGTCATGCCCTGGAGTCCTGGCCTCGGCGCAGTCAAAGCCACCTTGACCTCCCTTGGGTGCATGCAGACCCTCCAGGGCTGGGGTCCACAGTGGCGTGGCAGGCAGGGGAGCCAGCTCCTGCTGGGGACCCTGCTCATCCCCACCACCCGGGCACCAAGGGGACCTGGGGGAATAGGTGAGAAAGGCTGGGGGCACCTGTGCCTGGCAGGGTGGATGGTGACAGGGACACTGTCTTTCTGGGCAAGGGCAGAGATGGTGGAGGTGCTGTCATCGAGGGGCCTCCATCCCCTCTGCAGCCCTTCCCTGCCCGTTCCAAGAGCCATAGGGCGGGACCACCCTGCTGCCTGTCAGGGAGAGACGGAGCAAGGAACCTCACGATTGGTGCAGAACACCGCCCGGGTCCCACCTACTGCCTGCTCCGGGGGAGGGGAGAAGGCATCCTTAAAGGGCCAACCCAGAAAAATGCTAGACAAGCGGATTCCGCCGCGTCCAGAGACCGATACCTGTTTGGACGTACTCATTCCCTGAGGCTTTCAACGGTGCCACCAGCAGGAAGCTGTCACAGTAACCTTGTCTCTGGGATGTGCCCTGTCCCGGTCTCAGGCAGGGCCCCAGACAGCACAGCTGGGTGACAGACATTGCCGCTGGCAACACGGGGTGCTGCGCCCCTGAGAATGGGTTTGGTGCTGCTGTGCTGTGGTGCCTCAGCAGAAGCCCCCTGTGAAGCCCACATGGTCTGGGAGAATCCATGCAGTGTCCCAAGGTGGCTCTGTCACCAAGGGGCTGGAGCAAGGGACGGGCTTCACACAGGGGATCCTGCTGTTGTTTGGGTCTGCCAAAGCCCGGGATGGGGATGGTGACAAGGCAGGAAGGGTATGGGGTGTCTAGGATGGAGAAAGAGATGTCCCCATTCCAGAGGGCCAGAGCTCACCCTGTGGAAAGGTGACCCAGAGAGCTGAGAGATCCTGCAGGGCAGGATCTCTCATGGCAGGACACACCACCTGCCACAGATGGGGCCAGCACCATCCCCACTGCATCGGTTTTGGGGTCTGGCTGTTGCCCTGCAGAGCAAAGAGGTGTGAAGCCTTTGCAGGCTTAACACAGTCCGTGGCATTGGGCTGGATCTTCTTTGACCACAAAGACTGAAAATCCAGGGCCCAGAGCCAGCCCAGCTGGTTTTTCACTGCCAGTGCCTTTCCAGTATAGTACTGGGGAGCAGGGGGGAGACATGGCTAGGGCTCGGGCTTACTGCCTGCCCATTATCACCTTCCATACCCACTCTCAAACCATGTACTGCCCCCACCCCCAGAGGCATCTTGCCAGGACCCTTTGGTAGAGGGGACATCCTTGTCCCCAGCTGTAGCATGACCCACACAATACAGAGGAACACTTGCTCCTGCAGCTGCTGCAGCCGTTCCCACCTGCCACAAATCAGAAGTGCTGAGTCTGAGCAGTGACGCAAGAGGAAAAAAAAAAAAAAGGCATAAAATAATTCTGGGAGGTTTCTGCCTCTGCCTGTGATTCAGCCGCAGTGAGCAGGCGGCACACGCAGCCCCACACCCATGCACAGCTTCCGCTGCACCTCACTTCCTTCAGCTCCGAGGAACCGGTCGCTCCTAGTCACAGCCTCCCAGGAAGGGACACATTACTGGCACCCAGCACCTTGGAAATCCATCAGATCCCCCCCTGGCCTCTGCTGGATCCACTGCCTGGCCTCACCTCTGAGGATCGAAGCGTTCCTGTAATTGAAAGCTCTCAAATTAAGCTGCACAATTCCCACCGGGGAAGAAGAACAGAAGCTGCCTGCCATGCGTAAATGCCTTCCTGTCTGCAGTTTGTTCAGTCAGGACATTAGACATCACCTGGAGATAGCATGTTACAAATGGTTCAGGGCTTGTAATAGGATTGTTAAAACAACACCTGCGTGGAGGACTCCCCATCCTGCTCAGAGCCACAGTCCAGCTCAGCGGAGTCCTGCAAGTGGCTGGAGTAGTCTGCAATCCCACCCCCCCACCCCGAAGCGAACATCATCAAAAAACTTCCATGGAAACAAAACTGAAACCATCAGGAGTCAAACATGAAGTGAAACACGGATGGGAGGGACTGCTCTGTGGCCACGGTCTATCAAACGGAGGAACCAGCAGCATCCTTCAGCTTTGCATGCTACACTGTAGGAAGCGACGCCCCGATCCCCCACTGGCAGCTGGTGGCTCCCAGCCCCACTTGCACCACCACCTCCGCAGCCCACACCAGGGCACGACGCAGAGAGGCTGTGTTCCCGTCCCAGTGTCTGACCCTGCAAGTGCCCCCCTCGGCTCTCATTTTGCAAAGGGAAGGAAATACCATTAGCAAACTTTCTGCCAAGGATTTGCAAGTGGTTGCAAGATGACCTCAGCTTTTGCTGGTTGCTCACGCAAGGCGTACCCAAAACTGCATCCGAAAGACATATGTTTGCTAACCTGAGAAAACGGACTCTCTTGACGCTGCTCACCACAGTGCAAATGTCATTAATACTCAGGACGGCTCATATGACTCTGAAGGAGACCAGTTCAGCTATAGCTAACCACTCTTTAGAGGCACGGCGCGACTGGATATTCCCCCCAACCCCAATGCGCTACCATCTGCGTATGGCACGAATGAACCATGGCTCTGCCCGGTACTGAGATATGCCAAGGAAGGAGCTACATTACCTCGGCAGGGGTGGGGAGCCGGCTGGTGGTGCCCACGATCTGGTGGTACAGCCCTGGCTCACCATTCCTCATGGTGCTCTGGCGGCTCCCCAGGGGGCTGGAAGTGAAGGGCTTTTTACACAGGAGATCACTCTGGCGAGAGTCCGTGGTGAGATAGACCTGGTGGTAGAAGTTGGGTGGTGTGAAGCCACCCCGCACAGCATCAATGTGGTGGAAAGGCCCTGGTGTCCTGTACAGGGTGCTCCTGGAGCTGTTTAACAGCTCTTTTGACTGCCTCCACTTGTAGCACTTGAAGATGCCCACTGACAACATGGTGATGAAGAAAGCTGCTGACACCAAAATCACAGCCAGGATGAGATAGAAAGTCACATGCCTTCTGGGATCATTGGCAGGTGCCATGTCAGTGAGG
>NW_008825302.1:12783-14547 GCF_000699105.1 Pygoscelis adeliae | reverse complement strand
GGGCCGTGAAGATCTCCCCACTGTGCAGCCCAACTGAGAAGAGGCTGGGGTCAGTGGCCTGCAACAGGGTATAGGAGATCCAGGCATTGTACCCTGCATCCGCATCCACCGCCACCACCTTGGTGATCATGTGCCCGGCAGGGGTGCCTGGTGCCACCACATCAGTATAGGTGGCAGTGGTGTTGGGGTGAGGGTACAGCACGGTTGGGGCATTGTCATTGAGGTCAGTGACAAACACACTGACAGAGACATTAGTGGCCAGAGGTGGAGAGCCACCGTCCTGGACCTGCACCATCATGCTGAACTCCACCTGGTCCTCGTGGTCCAGGGAGGTGAGCAGGTAGAGGGTGCCATTCTCCCGGTTGATGGAGAAGATGTGGCCTACAGTGGGGTCACCCTGCAAGAGGGTATAGGAGAGATGGGCGTTGCGCCCAAGGTCCGGGTCTGTGGCGCTCACGTTAAGGATGGGGATGCCAGGCACGTTGTTCTCCAGCACGTAGACATCATAGGAGTCCTGGGAAGACTTGGGTGCATTGTCATTGACATCTGACACCTGCACCAGGATCTGTTTTACTGCAGACAATGGTGGTGAGCCCGAGTCCCTAGCTGTGATAGTGATGTTATACTCTGATGCCTTTTCCCGGTCCAGAGCTGCTTTTGTTTTCAATGTGTAGTAATTTTTGAGGGAGGAGCTGAGCATGAACGGGATCCCAGGAGAAATGAAGCAGTTCACCAGACCGTTATCATGGGAGTCCAAGTCCGTTACACTCAGCAGAGCTACGACCGTCCCTGGGGCTGCATCTTCAGGCACGGGGCTGTACACAGAAGTCACTGTCACCTCTGGAGCATTGTCGTTCACATCCACAACTTCCACCAGCACTTTGCAATGAGCCATGCCAGGAACAGCGCCCTTGTCTTTCGCCTGTAAGTAAATCTCATACAGCTTCGTTTCCTCATAGTCCAGCTGTCCCTTGACCCTCAACTCCCCCGTGGCTGAGTCCAGAGCAAAGAGTTCTCGTACCTTGGCAGGTGTGTGGCTGCTGAAGGAATAGACGATGTCTCCGTTGGGCCCATCATCCAGATCGTATGCACTGATCCTGGCGACCAGGGTACCACTGGGCGTGTTCTCCCTCACGCTTGCCTTGTAGGCGGACTGGTTGAAGACCGGGGCGTTATCATTGGCGTCCACAACATCAATGTGGATCTGCACGTGGGCCGACCGCGGCGGGCTGCCTCCATCCAGCGCGGTCAAGACCAAGTGCAGCTCCCGTTGCTCCTCCCTGTCCAGCTCCTTCTCTAGCACCAGCTCCGCGTACTTGCTGCCATCCACCCTCGTCTGCACGTCGAGCGCAAAGTGCGGGTTGGCGCTGAGCTGGTAGGTCTGCAAAGAGTTAACCCCCACATCGGGGTCTTGCGCGCTCTCGCGGGGGGCGCCGGCCCCCGCCCGCCACTGACTCGCTGATTTCCAGCCTCGCCTGGCTGCTGGGAAAAACCGGGTCGTTGTCATTGATGTCCTGGATCTCCACGGCGCCGCTGTACAGCTCCAGCGGGTTTTCCACCACGATCTCAAAGCTGAGGGAGCAGGGAGAGAGCGCGCCGCAGAGCTCCTCCCGGTCTATCCGCTCGCTCACCAGCAGCGCGCCGCTCGTCAGATCCACCCCGAAGTACTTCTTGTTGCCGCCGGACACCACCCGCAGCCGGCGCCCCGGCAGCCGCCCGAGGTCCAGCGCCAGGTCGGCTACCCCGTTCCCCCCAGCGGAGCCC
>NW_008825302.1:7524-12002 GCF_000699105.1 Pygoscelis adeliae | reverse complement strand
GCCAGCTCCGAGAGTCCCTCGGGACCTCCGGGATGCCGGTCCTCCCAACCAAGTGCTTGGGCAGCCCCTTCCTGACATCCCACGGCGTCGCGCCGTCGCGCCCCCGCGTGCCACCAAAGCTGCGTCGCCGGCAAAAAGACACGGATTTCGTGCTGCCGAGCTGCGCGCAGCTCCTCCGGCCGCAGCACACAGTCACCCCGCGGGGCAGCTCCCGCCGCAGGGTTCCCACGAGCATCGCCCCTCCTGCTCCCCACCGCCACCACTGTCCCAGCAGGCATCTTCCCCGACAACTCGTAGAAATCTCGGTTTAACACGTCCTCCTGCTCTCGCCACCTCCCAGTTTGCTCCCCGGTACCTGTTTCCACCAGCCAGGCGCAGGGAAATCACGGTCTGCGACGTTCACCGCGGACAGGAGCGGTTCCCGTTCCCCTGCAGCAACAGCCCGGCAGGTCACGGCACCGGCAGCGCCTGGGCGAAAAACAGCCCAGGGCTGCTTGCCTGCGTTTGGGGTTGTTGCTGTCAACAACAACTCGTGATACGTCGGTTTTCCGACGTTTCGAGCGCCCATACAGGTAAAAGCACCGCAATTTCGGCGTTCATTGTCCGTCACCCGCGCAACTGCTCACCTCACGGTGCAATGGGAAGGGGCCAAGGGAGCTTGATAAGGGAGCGCCAGGAGCCCTGTTAAAACCCGGCTGTGGCCGAGAAACATAGAAGCACAGCGTCCAGGTGTGTCCCACAGCCGAGACTGGTAAGGAAGGGACGGCGATGTCTGGGAAAGAAACCAGACTGGGAATTCCGGATAAGCGTTCGTTCGCTTATCGAGAGAAACGACAAGGTTCTCCATGCCCTGCAGAACTGGCTCGGAAATGTTGCGGCTGGATAGCTGTTACCCCGCTGCTTGTCGTGGCTGAGCGCGTTGTGGAAAGGCTGCAAATCACCCGCCCCAAGGTGGGAGGCAAGGCAGCCGCCAGGGCGACAGGGACCTCGACTCTGGCTACGTGTCCTCGCCCTGCACAGTCCTATTAACTGCCGTGAGCACACGGGATCCACCCAGAGACGCAGTATTTCTGCGCTTATATGAAGGGTCAACAATATCAACTGCCGGCACAGTCTTTCCTCTCTACATGCCCAGCTATTTCCTTTCCTACCGAATAATCGTTGCCGAAAGATAAACCGTACCAGCACTACTTACCATTCTTACCACCAGTCCACAGAATGATGAAAGTGTAGGCTTCACACCGATAAAATCCAACGTTAGTCATCTGGTTGTATTTTAACCCAATTTAATTCTGGAGCAATTTAAAGACTGAGAAGGAAAACGATATGCTTTACCCACCGCAGCTGCATCCTGCACGTAAGTACACATTATGCCTCTCCGTTTTGGAGCACTTCTGTAACAAGCCGTGTCTGCAGGCTCACAGTGCTGGGAGCAGATTTCTTTTCTCATAGGCCCTTAAGCAACAAAATCCCAATTACCTTTCTTTCTTTCTTACATACAATCTACAAAGAAGAAAATCTGCAGCTTTCTTGGAGATAAATCTTGAAACAGTCTTCAGCCACTTACTTTCTCTGAAATAAGCTCTGAATCTCTTCTCCAACCACTGCCCATTTCGTGTCTTTCCTAAACTCTGTGTACTAAGCAATTTCTCTAACGTGCATATCGCAAGGAGTTCTTCTTCATATGAGTGCACACATGACCCGTATTCACAGTACCTTGTCCGCTTAATCCCAGCAGCAGTAGGATGGGCAAGCAGTGGAGAGCTGAGTACAGTGAAGAGATCTCGGGAAAGGCATGGAAGACTGAACACTTCCACCTCCCGTATGTCGACTGATCTGGAGACATTACGTCTCCTTCACTTTGAAGAGAAGCCCGAATATTGAAGGCGACGCCTCGAAGCTCCTGAAAGCACCATTTGCAGGGAGAGGAGTGCAAACGTGCTACAGCTAAGGGGAAAGGCACCTGCACCAGGAATTCCTTCGGGGACGGGTTCAAGCCAAACCCCAGCCAGAGCCGCTCACTCCGGCGCTACTCCCGGCTCCGCCGGGGCTCCAGAGGAGCCTCTGGCAACAGTGGGCCCAATGCACTCTCTGTTCGGCTCCGGGCTCGGTGCTACAGTGAGGCACCAGCCCCGGCTCCCCAGACGGAGGTGAAATGTTAAGTCACGGGTGTACACAACATCTTCCTTTGAGGGAATCAGAATATGAGAAGAACCGAGCTGAAAGGGAAAACAGAGGACTACAGGGTCGCTGCCCTCACTGAGTGAACAGGCCGGGATAGATCACACATCGTTACCACAGGAAAGTGCTTAAATCTGTCAGAGTCAATAAATTAAGCAGTCACTAGAGCAAGATGAAAGTGTTGTCTCAGCTTCAGACCCCAGGACACTTTTGCCCCCGCTCCACCCCATGTCCACACCACCATCCCGGCTCGGTGAAACTCGCACCTGGAGTAGGACAGACAGACAGCAGTACTGACAACATAGCGTCGCTCCTCGGGGCACAACCGACAATTCGCGGATGAGACTGGGCAGGTAAAAAGGCAGAGTCAAGAACACACACACACCCACACCCACACACACACCCCACCCCCGAGCTATTGAGCAGTGCGCCCGGAGAGGACGTTGAGCTCTGCCGGTTTCTCACCGATCCCCGGCGGGGAAGAAGATTCACGCAAGTCCGCAGAGAGGGACCCCAGGACAGAAGCTCACCTGTGCCGAGCTCTCTGGGCTGGGAGGGTCCTTCCCGGAATGAGTGCCTGAGCCGGGTTTCCCGGCCAGGAGACGGTCAGACAGCGCTGCCGCCCCTGGTCTCAGAAATGTGAAGTCCTTCTGGACCGATTCGGAGGCTAAACACACCTCGTAGGAGTAGGGCAAGGGCAGCGTGCTGCTGCAGTAGTTGTACGGTGCTTTTGAGCCCAGGCTGGAATACAGTTCCTTATCAGAAGTTATAAAAACGGGAGGGCTCCTCGATCGTCGGCATTTAAAGAACAATATCAAAATGACTGTCGAAACGAATAACAATGACACGACAGTTTTTGCTTTTTCCTGTGTGACTGGGTCTTCGAGACAGACTGTTGCTAACAGAGTGAGCGTCTGTGCATTTGCTCCCAGAGTTTTATACACGTTATTTGCCATAACCATAGCTTCACGGATACTGTTGGATGCTAGGTAACATTCGATGAGACCTGATGATATAAAAAGGAAAACATTTCAGTTTTTGAGTTAGCACTACAGACACTCACCCCTCCTCAATTATTTGCACTTAGTAGCAACTCAGACTCCGAACAACTGACACTCCAATAAGCAAATGCAAATTGCAATTGAGAAAGTGACTATACATTTTAACATATCCATTCTACAGATAATTGACTTCATCACTTTTATTCATAGGCAGGTACTAAAAAAGCCTAAGACTAAGTACACCTAATCTAAGATTTTTGTCCAATTCCAGTACTGAGATATTAATGCTTCACCTGGTCTCTTCACAACTCACTATGTACTTGAAGCTGCTATCAAGATCAACAAGACTTAAATAAATATGACAGAACTATGACAAAACGAAGCTCCCAGTGGAACTAACCATACAGTTAACGTCATCATCCAGAAGTGATCTGCTCAGAACACCCAAGTCTGTTTATATCCAGATTAAACAAAACAAACAAAAAAAGCCCTGTTTGAAAATCATTCTTATAAATACATACATTCTTTAGTATCCCTCATCTGACCTCTTCTACCAGAGCTTTCTAGGTTTTTGGGTAATAATAATTTACTTACTAGAAAGTCAGCAGGAGAAAAGAACTGCTGTCTATTCCCGCGCACCACCGCCGCGCCCGCCGCGTTGTTCTCCGCCACGTAGGCGCTGTAGGCGGCCTCCTCGAACACCGGCGCGTTGTCGTTCACGTCCGACACCTCCAGCACCAGCGCCGCGCGGCTCGACAGCGCCGGGCTGCCCCGGTCCCTGGCCACCACCGTCACCCGGTGCTCGGCCGCCTGCTCCCGGTCCAGCGCGCTCGCCGTCACCACCTTGTACGAGCCGCCCGGCGACGCCACGATCGACAGCGGCGCCTCGCCCCGCAGCTCGCACGACACCTGCCCGTTCTCCCCGGAGTCCCGGTCCCGCACTTTCACCAGGGCCACCACCGTGCCGGGCGGCGCGTCCTCGGGCACCGGGCTCGACACCGACGTCAGCGTCACCTCGGGCGCGTTGTCGTTCACGTCCAGCACCTCCACCTCCACCTTGCAGTGCGCCACCAGACCGCCACCGTCCCTCGCCTCCACCAGCAGCGTGTAGCCTCGCGTGTCCTCGAAGTCCAGCGCCTCCCGCAGCGTGATCGTCCCGCTCTCCGCCTCCACCACGAACTTCTGAAGCACCTTGGCCGGCATTTCCCCGAAGCCGTAGGTGATGCGGGCGTTGGTGCCGGCGTCGGCGTCGGAGGCGGAGACGCGCAGCACCGGCGAGCCCGGCGGCGCGTCCTC
>NW_008825302.1:2378-6490 GCF_000699105.1 Pygoscelis adeliae | reverse complement strand
ACAGCGGCACCCGGAGGCGCCGCGACGCCACCGCAGCCGGCTGACGGCGTGCGGAGGTTCGGTCTCTACGCTCCGAGCCGCACTGTCAGCAGCTGCCGGGAGTCGGCGCCGTCGGCTACCGAAAAGCGCGATTCAACTTTCAGTTTGGCGAGTTTTCTCATACCCGCGGAAAGGCGAACCAAGCAGCTCCGTTCACCATTGGAAATGAAGAGTCTGCCTGGGGAACGTGTTACCGAGCAGTGGAGGAGCGCGCAGACTTCGTACAGCAGAGCACAGGTGAGTACAGGTAAGTACAAGCAAGTACAGTATACAGCCAATGCCTGACATGTTCCAGCATCTTCTGCGTTTGCTGCGGGTTGTCTTTCCCCAGCTCTTTCATTTAATTTCTACGAGCTCTGAGAAGCAACAGCTACAAAAAACTTCAGAGGAGAAACTGAAAGGAAGTGCCAGACCCGCCGTTTTCTTTGAGGAGATTCTTGTTTATATCCCTTTTAGTTTATATACCTCTCAGAGTGACTGAGACTGGGAGAAAATGGCAAGCCTTATTCTCTACAACAGCAGTATCAATATATGCTCCTAGTTTAACAAATCACGGAGATCACAACAACTTCTAGCTCTAGAACTGGGAACACAGACCTATCAAAGCATTTCTTCAGAATTGCTTCTTTCGGTGAACGGGGTAAGTAAGCAGATACAAGAACACGGACGGGCAGCAAAAAAGTACCCATGCGCCCAGGATGCTTTGATTATCAGTGTGCTATTCCGATAACTGAAAGAGGAGCGGTGTACTCCTCCGTGGTGATGCCGAAGGTGTATGCGACGTGTCAGCTACCTTTCCCAGAGACTTGTAGGAAAACGGCAGCCAAAAAAGTCACAAGAAGAGAAGTCAGACGGGCAGCACTAGAGAAGGCAGTTTACCCATGACACAAACACAGCGACGTGTATTCTGCACCGACAATACACAGAACGCTCCAGGGGTGGGCTGGTCTGAAAACGGAAAGGATAAAACCATCCTGAGTGCAACGTCTGTGGAAAAGTACTCGATCCTCCTCAGTGCCTGTCTGTAGGATAACACCACCTCTCGGCAACAATCAAAGGAAATCACGGAATGCGAGACTCTCTGCAAACCAGCAAGTCTTGGTTCGTGGCCGTGGAGAGATCAGGACACATTATGACCGGCTGAATCATTTCAAGCGCCACACAGACCACGAGTTTTGAAACTACAGGTACAGCAGATTTTCCTTACGCTCCTATTGCTCCAAACGAGATAACGCCATGGATAACTACTGTGTCCATTCACAGGGTCCTGGCGATAACTCAGTTCCTGCTTATGCGGCTCTTGCTGCTCCCTCAAAAGATACAAAGACACGGACTACAGGACTCAGTTTCTCCTTCACAAATCTCTTCCACTGTAGCAGTGGCCGATCGCTTGGCCACAACGTTGCTGTGAGAACAGGCTCTTCCTCGCCAGCAAGACCATGCTCACGAAGAAGTAGCCACGCTCTACTTCAGCCGCAGAGACACATACAAGAGGGTCACCTACCCATACTGAGCAGGTATTTACGCAGAATCTCACCCTTCCTCAACGTTTGTGATCGCATTACTAAGGTACTGCTTACATGCATTTCAAACAATTAACACGAAACCAAAATCCTGTGTTGTAAGGCAATAGTGACAAATAAAGCAACGAACGATAGACTTTTAGAAAAACCTAATAAGCCGTTCACCATGAAAATACCTGTGTATGTCTAATAGTCCAATCCTATGAGTAACGCTGCCGAGCAAGAAATGAAAATTATATCGGCATTAGGCACATTAGGACATACTGTCGCTACACCCTCGGCTACACCGCTACCTCTAAGTACACCTCTCTGTAAAAGACGCGATGAGGAACAGTAAAGCAGATGAAAGTGCCCATAGGGCAGTAACGATCCCTCCGAGATTAACCCTCCTTTGGCAGAAGAGGCCACAAGATTGCTGCGTGAACACGCTTCTCGTGGTCAGCAAGGTCATTCTCACAAAAGCTTTCCAGGTGCAGGCTCTGGATGTGCTCACCGGCTGGTAAGGAGCACAGGAGGAGAAAACCTCTCTAACGAGTAACGCTGATAAGAATGCGTGTTACTCTGTTCCTCACACACCGTTTGCATCGATTTTAAACACTTAGCATCGAAAGATCAAGCGCTGCTACACGAGGAATAACGATAGGAAACAAGCTGTGAGGCGACATAAAAACCACAAACGACTAACCACAGCAAGAGTATCTTGACATTTCTTGAAGTGCCATGCCATCTGTAACGCACCCCAGCAGAAACGGTGACAATACTCTACTTTCTAGCACTTCACCCATAGTTTGAAGGCCTAAGAAGGGGCTTATAGAATCTCAAGGCACAACATTCGGTCTGGAAACATCCAGTTCTTCAACTCCACTCCATCTTTGGAAGAGCACAGCAGTGGATCACCACCAAGGTGACCAGCCAGTGCTCACGTACACACAGGTATTTTAGAATTTAACACTTACCAACAAGTAATTTCGCTCCTCTTCCACCCTCTTCCTCAATCCGGAGTTTGGAGCTCACTTTGACCCAACCAAGGAAATTCCTGCAAGCAACAAGGAATTCGCAGGACCGTCTGGGAATGGTCTCCCGGTTGAGGAAGAAGAACCTCCAGCGTGGAAAACACACACTGCATTCTTGTACACAAAATTGACGCTGCTGACACTCCTGGCTGAGCAACACGCTGCGTGAGGAACTTTCACACATGAAACAAGTACAAGACCCGCCCCAAAGCAGGCACAGGCGGCTCTACTTTCATTTCCAATAATGGCTTACGTTCATCTTAAATGACTGTTAAATGAAAAAGATGCGTAACAAGGGAAGATCGACAATTAAGTGAACCAAAGATGGACTTGAGAAAAACACCTCAACTAACACGCCGTGCGCGATAAAAATAATTTTCTATCTGTAATAGTCCCATCCCGCAAGTAGAACTGCTCAGTGGCTGGGAATGAGCAGAGGAAACGAAGAGAACCTTTCTAACGAGTACCGCTATTAAGAAAACATAATACTGTGTTCCTCACACACTACTTTCAACGAAAATAAATGATAAAGAGTATAAGATCAAGTGCTACTACACGCGCGAGCAAGTAATGATACGAAACAAGCAGTAAGGCCTCATCAAAAGTACAAAGTATTAACCCGTCGCGGAAAGTTCTACACGTGACCATTAACGTTCCGTTTCAAGAGAGTCTAATACTACTCAAGCACATCTGCTGCCGGGAAGATATCTGACCCTGCTCCTAACTTCCGTTTGCTAATGACGCAACAATTCCGTTCAGAAGAGCTAATACCGACAGGAAAAACGCTATTACACATGTCAGGGGAGAAAACGAGAAACGACCCGGTGCGTGATAAAAACACAAAGCGCCGCTCAAACGAAACTCCAGCCAACAGCAGTCCCACTTCTCCTGCCTCCCACACCAACTGTAACGCTGTGACACGTTCCCACCTTCAGCCCCCCGGAGCAAGAGGCACCAGCACTTACAGAGGGAAGTACTTCACAATTTCAAGGCAGTGTCAGAGGAAGACCTCGAGACCAACCTTTCCTTGCGCAGTCGCACATGCAAGGCAAGCTTCCAGCCTTAGAGGAAGCTAGACACGAAGAGCTCTGCCCAGCCGGCACAGAGCACGGCACGTAAAACCCACACGTTGCGGAGGTGCCATTCACGAGCTGGCGACCATCGCAAATGGCGATTTCCAAAACTGCGAACGGTGCACTTGGAAACGTCCGCGGCTGCCCCAAGAATCCTAAGCGCCGCGTTAGACAAAGGAAGGGTAAACAAAATGAACGTACCTGAAAGGACACTTGGCCGCCGTCCTCGGCAACGTGATCGCCCGTGGCGACGAGCTCACCTGAAGCCTCAGCCGGCGGCCGGGCCGGGAGGGTGTCGCAGCAGCTGCCGGCCGACAAGCGGAGCTGGCTCTTGCGCGAGTCGGCCGTGAGCGACACCTCGTGCGAGTAGGAGTGCAGGAAGGCGCGGACGCCGTCGATGCCCACGAAGTGCGAGGCCGGCACGCCGCGCAAGGCGCCGCTGCCCGCCGCCAGCAGCTGCGAGC
>NW_008825302.1:1711-1934 GCF_000699105.1 Pygoscelis adeliae | reverse complement strand
GGCGGGTACAGCACCTGCGGCGCGTTGTCGTTCTCGTCCACGATCACGAGCCGCACCGACACGTTGCTGCTCAGCGCCGGCGCGCCGCCGTCCTCCGCCCGCACCCACAGCCCCACCTCGCGCACCTCCTCGTAGTCGAAGGAGCGCAGCGCGTACAGCGCGCCCGTCTCCGCCTGCACCGACACGTAGGACGAGAGCGGCGCGCCCCGCACCCGCCCCTCCG
>NW_008825302.1:0-386 GCF_000699105.1 Pygoscelis adeliae | reverse complement strand
GCGCCCCCCCCCGTCCCGCGCCCTCAGCACCAGCTCGTGAAGCGCCGCCTCCTCCCGGTCCAGCGCCTTCGCCAGCACCAGCTCGGGACGCTGGTCCCCGCCGGGGCCCGCCTGCACGGACAGCGAGAAGTGCTCGTCGCCGCTCAGCTCGTAGCTCTGCACGGAATTCGCGCCCGCGTCCGGGTCGCGAGCCTCCTCCAGAGGGTACCGCGTTCCCACGGCCGTTAACTCACTGACTCGAAACTGCAGCTGATCTTCCTGGAACTTCGGACCATTGTCATTAACGTCTATAATTTCGATCTCTACCGTGAAAAATTTGGCTGGATTTTGAATAAGAATCTGGGAATGGATGAGACATTTCTCCAGCGGCCCGCAGACTTTCTCTC
>NW_008825301.1:866279-907994 GCF_000699105.1 Pygoscelis adeliae | reverse complement strand
CCCCCCCGCCACCCCCCCCTCTCTTTTATGTGGGGCATGGCTGACTGGTTTCTGGGCTACCACTCTGTTGGCATACTTTAATTTTGCCTCGTCTCACTTCTTTTTTCACCTTGCTCTTTCATTGCTGCTTTTCTCCCATTCTCACCTACATGGAACATGAACCTTGTAGACTCCTTGAATGGGATTTCCAGTCTAGGATGCCCCAGCAGGCTGGAGACAGGGAAAAATGTCATCAGTTTGGGTCAGCTTTCTCCCATGATAAGGGACACTGCCTCTTGCTCATAGCCTGCTCTGTGTTCAAGCAAGCACATTTGATTAAAAAGAATCCAGGACACATCCTGTGCTGGCATAAACCATCATCTTTCTCTGGAAATCTGTGGAGTACGGAGCGTACAGACAAGTAAAGAAACCCCATCCCGCTGACAGGACAAGGTTTGTAGGAAGAGGCAATATCTTTCATTAGCTCAACTGGTACAGTTGGACAAAGTAGCAACCTTTAGGCAAGAGCCCCTCTTCGAGCCCACAACAGAAGCAGCATCTTTCAAAGCTGAATGCCAGTTGAGAGTACTTATTCAGAGTTTAGTCCTTCTGACAAGCTGCATTATTTATGATGTCAGTGAGTTAAGAAAAGCTTCTTATGGTCAAATGTTGCTGATGCAGTCTCATGAATTTGCTGTCCTGAGAAAGTTCACCTGTAAGTCAGTGAATTGATCAGCAAATAAACATACATTTTATTCTATGGGATGGAGATTCAGCTGGGTAAAAATGGTTTTACCAATTAGGAATATAGCATTGTCTCTGATCTCCTTTGCTATCAGTATCCGGCAGCCTGCAGCTACCTAGGGCTAGGATATATAATAACAACACAAACCTAAATGATACTCCAAAATTAGTACCTCCTTTCATTTAGGATTTGCTGCCTCTGCTGCAAGTGTAAAGTTAAACGGCATTTGTGGGCAGAAAGTAACACGTTGGCTCTATGTAGAGCCCAATGAGCCTCCTGTGGCAGGCACAGCACCATCACCTTTTCTGGTGTACAGAGCCGTGTGGGCTTCGCTTTGAGATCTTCTAAGAAATTATTGATTATTTCTAGCCGTGTTCTGTTCAAAATTAAGGTCTTTTTTTATCAAGGCTTCCTGGAGAGGCGGTCAATGCCCCAAGCCTGTCAGTGTTTAAGAGGCATTTGGACAATGCCCTTAATATCATGCTTTAACTTTTGGTCAGCCCTGAAGCGGTCAGGCAATTGGACTAGATGGTTATTGTGGGTCCCTTCCAACTGAACTGAACTATTCTGTTCTATTCTATAGAATTGTGAGTTTGATGGTACTAATGAAATTAATGGCAATTAGTACTATTTCTGTTTGGGGGAAGAGAGGACAGAATAAATGGCAGTTCTTCAGAACTTCTACTTACTTTTCAAAATGTTCTTCTTTTCCTCAAAGAAGCAACATGAATCCTTGGGTATGGACTAGTCTTTACCAGAGGATGTTATGAAATAACCATGTTTCTGCTAAACTTTACTGTCTACTGTACTGAAATATGTCTTTGCATAGTGAATAGTTAAATGACATGCTTTGTTTTGAGTAGACAGGCATTTTAGATAATGTGGATATTATCAAACTAACAGATAAATGTGATTTGTAGAATAAGGTTTAGTGGCTGGTATTTGGAACAGGTATAGAAGTAATTGCAAAACAGTTTCTGACTGAAAATGTATATCAACATGGGATAGTCGGAGAGAAGCAGGTTCACTGGAATTCTTAATGTGGAGTAAGTCTGCATTCGTGTTCCTGCTGTAAAACTTCCTAGTCCTTTCAGTACTGTAACTTTATAAGTGTGGAAACCTGATGCAAGTTCTGTTTAACTTCAAAGTTTGTCCACTTGCCTAACGGTGTTTATAAATTCTAATTTGTGCATGACTCAGAGGAAGGGAGGGAGCATGTGTTACAGAGTTGAGACTGGTACTTACTGGGAAAAGTCATTGCACAAATCCTGACACCTCTCAGTCAAAGTTGGGTAAACAAGAGGGTGAGAATGAGAAGTAATGAAGATGCTCAGTTGTAAATCTGCTTGAAAAGATCTTGAAACAGGAGTGAGTGCAATACAACAATTTCTGTCTATTTTTATATGCGTTAATGATGACACTGATTATCTCAATCTCCTATTCCCACTTCTTAATTTCTCTGGTCGTGTGTGCTCTGCTAACATATCTTTAAAGGAGATTAGGCCCAGCAAAAGGCCTGTCAGCTTTCCTGGTCCCATGGCTTACAACTGAGAACCAGAAGACATATACCTTGGGTTGGCTTTGGAAAGCCATGGGCAGGAGCGTCCTGGGGTTGCTTGCCAAGCAGGAGCAGGATGGCAGTAGCCTGCCTGTGCTTGTGCTTGGCCTTGTGCTTGGTTTGGCCCGCAGCCAGATCCCAGAATGAGATGGTGATTGATACCGGCTTGGTTTGCCTCTGATCGCTTGCTCCCTTCAGCAGAGGCTCAGCTGGCAAGGTAGTTTCTGTCTTGGTGCAGGTCTGTTACCGTTCTCATGACGTTGCCCAAGAAAAGCGGACTTTGAACTACCTGAAGGCTGTTATGTTGACCTAGACATTGGCCATCCCTGGCTAGTCTGCCTCTTCCTTGGCTGTGATGTGTGTGTTGGCAACTCCCTTCCCCACCTTTCCTTGTCCCCTGTGTCCTTGTGTCCTCGTTTTTGCCTAGCGGTGTGTTACAGAACCCGTCTGCTTTTCCTGTTGTGCTTTGATTGGCTGTGTTCTCGCAGACTTGGGAGTTGGAATAGAAGAGTGGGAAGGGTTTCTCTTTCTGTTTTGTGGTTTACTGAAAGACAGCCCATGCAGGAAGAGACAAAGTTTTGTTCTTGAATTTCAAAAAGTTATTCCCCCAGCATTACAGAAGTTTGGCTGATGTGATTTGTATCACAGGATGTATAGCTTAATCTTCTGAGTATTTTGCATAAACTTAAATTTTCTGTGTGTTTCCTTGAAACTTTTGCGACCTTCTTAGTCAACTCTTTCTAGAAGCTTTAATTGGAAAAAGATTCTCATGGAGTAATGTAGTGACTTGTACATCAAACTGCTCCAGTTTTATAAGAAATTTAACCTGAATTTTTTTTTTTTAAAGCCTTATAGTCAGAAGAGACTTAGGGTAATTGCATTACTTTTAACCACTGGGTTGCATACAGTTTTTTTCAGAGAGACCCTGTCTGGCAATGTAAGTTGTTGTAGCAAATGAATTTATCTATAGAGCAAATAGCAGAGTATTTGCTTTATAGAATGATTACTGCAGTATTCAGGGTTTTTAATGGACTTCTAATCTTTTGGTTGTGTCAGCTCTGGATGTGCTGGTAGCTAACACGGCTATTTTTCAGGAATTGTATGCGGAACTTCCTTTAAGTTGGCTTCCTGTTAATAGCATTTAAATGAGAATCGGAAACCTTAAAGATGCACAGCGTCATGCTCTTTATTCATTCCCATTTAATGATCTCACTCTAACAACGTGGAGAATGGAGCTTTCTAAATCTAGACAGTGTTCCTTATTCCCACCGGTCTAATTGAACATTAATTCACTTGTTTCACAAATCTGTGAGATGAAGAGAGCCTAGATACATCATATCTTAGAAACAATTTTTAGAGCCTACTTGCCAAATTCTCTTAGTTGTCAGTTTAGCAAAAAGAGAACTGACATAGTAAGATGAAATTACCTACTGGAATTCTGGGGGTTTGGTAACTAATGTGTTTTGGTTTTGTTTGTTTGTTTAGAAATTCTTCCTATATGGATCAGCCTGTTAGTGATGGTGAAACTGGAAGACGACCACTCTAAGCAAACCCAGGATGAATCGGGTGCCAGGTGATGCAGAAAATGCTCACAGTAGCAGTGTGGAATCCTGTCCTTCCTTGCGGGATGTCCACTCCATCAACCCAGTGCAACTGACGGCAAGGATTGAGTCGTATGAAGGCAGAGAGAAGAAAGGCATATCAGATGTCAGAAGGACTTTCTGTTTGTTTGTTACATTTGATCTCTTATTCATAACCTTGCTGTGGATAATAGAATTAAATGTGAGTTGTCTTTTCAGTACCCTTAGAGTTTATTAATTTATTAATTCACTTCAGGAGTGGTTAATAAGTTGCTCTTTTCTATCCCAAATTATATGCTATTTGTATTTATTTAAATTAAACCTTCTTTCTTTTAAGCTTTCATGAACATAGTGTCTACTCAACTGCATCTACTCTTAGTCATTAGGATACATGGTTTATTATCTTCTTATCATTAAACCTTTTGATGTTCCTGTAGTCTATGAACCATGCTGAAGAAACCATTGGAAATCCAGTGATCTTTTCAGAGAGCAAGTAAACAAAAATGTTACTGTACGTCTTTGAATTTGGCGAGAAGTGTGAATTTTAACAGGATTCGAGAGTTTGCCTTCTGAGTAACTCAGTCAGTGATATTTCACTGAGGTGTTAGTCCCTGGAAAGACTTCCAGTGGCCAAAACCTTTATTTTGCTGTGATGTATTTTCTTTGAGACAAACTTAGTATGCTATACATTGTGTACAGCAGGGTGCATTTAAACAACATAATCCCCAGAAAGCAATAGGGTAGCTGATTTGTTATTATTTCATAAGTAGCATCCTAGTTCTTGAGCTGGGTTTTAAGCTATAATCTAAAGTATGCATTTAAGACAGGAAAAATGGGAGGAATCCCTTTTCTGGACAAGAAAGATCTTGAGTAAACATTTTTTGTCAGCATTCCTTTACAAGATAAATAACCTTGGTTATTGATCTGCTATTATGAAGTTTCAGGAGCTGACTGTTCAAGTAGTTCATTCATATAGTGAAAAATACATTTCCAATTTAATCTGAGAAAGCAGACTTTGCTTGCCTGAATGCTGTAATTTTGGGTGTAGACTTCTGTTGTCTCTCTAGGTGGAAAGACTGTTGTATCCGGTGCGTAAAGTTAGCTTCGAAAAGCAGCACAATGTTCTCATGCATTTCTTTTTTTTAGGCCAGTTTCTCAACAGCTTGTTCGATTAAGAGGAGCAGTCTGGGTTTGTGTCTCTTGTTGAGGATTCAGAGTATAGATTTTCATATTAGCACTCTCAGAATATTTGACTCTGTATAGAAAATGCTGCCAACTCATGGTGTTATATTTTGAATGCTTCAGCATTAAGGGACCTCAAGATCCTAGCAGTTTTCTTTGTGAAAAGCTTTGTTTTAAGGAGAACATATTATGAACCAGAGTCCTGTACTGCCAAATGTCAGCAAGAATGAAAAACAGGGTTTTTTTGTCTTCGGAAGTCATAATATTAGAAGCTATCATTTGGTATCTGGGATCTGATGCATGATTAGGTTTTTTTGTTCTGTTTTTTAAATTAAGTTTTGTTCATTAGGAAGTTAAATAGCACTGTATTAGGACTGTCCGTCACTGATACATAAGTAACGGGACTTCAGAATTGCTGCCAGAGTTCCTGTAAGTATTGTTTTCCCTTTGTCACCGTTATCCAGTGTGCTTAGGTGTAATTTATTTTTAAACACTTCAGGGAGTAGCTCCATGGCTGTTGAGCAAACCCTAAATCAAGCCTGTCATGGTTCTCTGTTTATCCTTATGTTAACATGGTGCTCATGCAGCCACACAGTGAACAGCTTGGAGGGGGGGAAGTTGATCTTCCTTATTTATGCTGGAAACAGATGATCACACCTGATGCAGTAGAGCAACCAAAGGGAAGCTATATTTAGAAAATTGTCAGGTAGCCATAGAGGGGAGGAGAAGAAATAGAAGCAATTTCCAGTTGGAGTGAATAGTCTCAGGAAAACACTGTGCAGCAGTGTAGTTGGGAAAAGTGTGGAAGTGTCTAGATTGCATTGCTTTGAGATGGTGAGCATATGTTGTGGGCGTGCTTTGGTACCGCCTTTCTT
The DNA here is from genome assembly GCF_000699105.1 of Pygoscelis adeliae. Lineage (NCBI taxonomy): Eukaryota > Metazoa > Chordata > Aves > Sphenisciformes > Spheniscidae > Pygoscelis > Pygoscelis adeliae. The sequence goes on along the minus strand of NW_008825301.1, from coordinate 902,075 downwards.
TAAAAGGATAGCAGTAGTCAAACTCAATATTAAAGCCTTCTGTCGGTGTTGTTTTCCAGTGCTTTACATAACTGTTTCATGGAGAGCTTAATTATTGAATTTAATATTAAAAACAATAGGATATGGACAGGATAAGGTTTTTAGCTCCCAACTAAGTTATATACTCCTCTCACTCTCTGACCCAATACATCCCAAATAATTTTCTTACTAACCCAGTTTGAACAGGAAAGTGATGAATCCTTCCACTGGAAAGAAACACAGTGGCTAAGGAAGATGTCATTTTGAATCCCCTCAAGCAAACGAAAGAACTAAACTTGGGCACTAGTTGTTTGTGGGAGAATGGTCTAATAGTTGCAGCTTCTGTGGTTTTTACAGTGGGTTTTTTTGTTCAGCTCTCTTAAAACAGATAGTATGTATGCTGATAAGGAAAAGATCTGGAGTATGAATTCAGTTACTGTTTTGTTTCCTGTTTGTTAACATGTGACTGACTAGAGCTAGTTTCTGGGTGGCTTTTTGATCAGCTGTTTTGATCCTCCTTGAGACATAAAATGCTCTGTGAATTTGTGTAACAGACCTTACATTTAATCATTTCTTCATCTCTCAACAACTTGTTTTCTTTTATTTTGGGACAGTCTGAAGTGTAGCTTGCATAGGCCAGGTGATAATCCTAAATGTTTTCACTTTGAAAATCGTATATAATCATGAAAAACAAATAAGGACATTAATCTTGAAATTGACATTCTTAGCATATATGTCCTCTGTACTTAGTTTAATGACCTTTTTGTACATCAGTGGGGAACTATTAATTTCACCCTGCAGATTTGTGTGTATTTTGGCTTCAGTAACTTCTGTTCTAAAGCTGTGTGTGGTGTTGTTTCTTTGTAGGTAAAAGGAGGCATTGAGACTACCCTAGAGAAAGAAGTCCTACAATATGACTACTCTTCTTCATATTTTGATATATTTGTAAGTGTTCTTTAAAAAAAAGGAAAGAAAAAAAAAAGCAGCAAAAGTATAGTTTTCCCACGTTCCTCCTTCCACAGATGTTTCTTAGTTTGAGTCCTGTGAAAGCGTTGATCCTTTCTTGATAATTTAAACTGGAAGGACTTGTACCAAATTTCACCCATCTAGGGGTTGCCCGGTCCTGCTTTGGCAGCAGGCTCATGGAGCCTGTGAATAGATGCTTAGGCAGACTTAAATTGCATCTTCTGCTTTGGGGGGGTGCGGAAAAGCAGGTTAAAAACTCAGTCAAGAATGTGAGACTGATGTAACATAAAGAGAATTCATTAAGAGGACAAGACCAATAGTCCTCCAGCTGTAAAATCATTTTGTTTAAACCGACGTTTTTGTCCCTCCACAGAAATAAGTCAGTTGCAGTGAGGAGAAACTTGTTCCCAGGTTGGCCTGTATAGGTCAGGATTTTTTCAGATTTCTGTGTTTTAACTCAAACAGGTGGTTTTAACATGGTACTAAAAACAGATGACGTGAAGTATAATTCTTCTTTACTATGTATAATCACCTTAGGCACATGGGAGGAACTCTACTGCATTAGGAAATTTCTCTGTCTTTCAGCAACACTGTAGCTCTGTAGTTGCAATGCATTTTGCACTGCATGGACCAGGTTACTGATCTCAAAGGAAAAGCTGTTTCTTTATGGTTCTTCTCAAGGGCCCCATGTTTTTGCAAGATCATTAATTCTACCAGATCTTGTTTGCCTGGCAGACATGAGGTAGTTTGGTATCAGTCATTTTATGTTGATGACTATACAGAATCATAGAATAGGTTGGGTTGGAAATATCCAGAATCTCTCTTTGAAACTGGTGTAAAAACCCATCCTTGCTTCTGCATTGGACCATTTGCTGTGTCAAATGGAATGAGGTACCGGATACAAAAATTCCAGAAGCTAGAAAACTATGCTACTTCTCCCTTTCTCTTTATTTTGCTGGCAGGTTCTCCATGATATACACTACTGCAGAAAGCAAAAAATGTTATCTGTAAATGTTGATGCTCTGGCAATTATTTTGCCCTGTAGTTGAACCAAGGGTTAAAAACATGTAATGCAAAATAATAGACTTTTATTCCCTGGGAAGGGAATAAAATTGGTCATTGAATTCTGCAAAATGATTTCTGGGCTTATACAGGATTTCTTCTGTTTCTACTAGACGTCACTGAAACATGTATTTGCATAAGATTAAATGGGTTCATTATACCTCTGGCCATGTCTGTCCTTGATTTCTCTGCATTTTTAAGTGTTTGTTTCACATTTTTTAGATTCTGAACACATCTTTTAAAACAAGTTGGAGGCAATCTAATATCAAGGAATGAACAGGGCAATCGAGGGTTAGAGTCCCTGATTCAGAAATATCGTCTGTCTGCTATTGATTTCATTTTCTGGCCTAGAAATACCATAACTTACCTTTCTTTACTGCAAAATATTTCAAACGGCTTGCTATTGCAGGCATCTCCATAAAGAATAATTGATTGTTGCAATGTTAATATTTCAAGAAATACTAAAAAAATTAGTAAGTAGAAAATTGTTTTTAAAAATTCTTCCCATTTTTGGATTGCATTTGTGAAGTCTTTACAGTTTTTAATGATATTCTTGCGCAGTAGCACACCACTAAGATCGGTGAGATGCACAGTAATGCTCAAGGTATTTGCTGGATTAACTGCATCTAGATTTAACTGCTTAGATTCCAGTCAGGTAAAATGATCGTGAACATACTTTGTGTAGCTTTCTTATGTTTCTAACTTACTTGCGGAATTGCACATGCTTGCATATTTGAGCCTATGTAGGCATGTGAGTAGTGCCATTTGCTTTACAAATGGGAAATTATGTTCTATGTCTGTTTTATAAGCACATTCAAATTTGTTTCTCAATAACAAAACATAGATTGTCCTGTTTTAAGTTGTTTTGTAAGCAGTTAGTATTTTCAGTGAGCTGAGAATCTTGTGGTTCTTCTGTGTTCTGAATTAACCAACAAATATTTTTTTCCTTTCTCTATAGCTACTGGCAGTCTTTCGATTTAAGGTGTTAATACTTGCATATGCAATGTGCAGACTGCGCCATTGGTGGGCAATAGCTGTGAGTAGTAGCCAAGCATAATGGAGTTTTAATTAGAATGGATCGAACAGACAAAATTTTAGATGCCTCTTAACGCTTGTATGTTAAGAATCATCTTGATGCTATATATAAAAATTCGCTCTACAGTTACAGATTAAAAACTTCTGTTCTGGAAGATTTTCAGCCTAAAGACAAGACTTTAATAGCACAGTGGGTGTGGTCCTTATTAGGTATCATGTTAATACAAATTGAAGACTTACTTTGAATCCAGTATGGATGGCTAGTCGTAACTGCTTGTTACCTCTAACTTGTTAATTAATGTTTGAAATATATTTGCATTTGAAATAGTGAACTGTATTCAAAAAGAAGAATTGGCATTATTGTACCAGAGATCCAGCTGTCCATTAACTCCCACATTCTTAGCTTTTTAGAGTTTTAGGTGCCACCCATTGAGCACTAGCACCTGTATTGCTTCATGCTCCAATACAAAATGTTGAATATGCATCCCTTCTTAGAAAGGAAGTTCTTGAGAACTGTAGGCAATCACAGTAGATTGGAGCAAGTACCTTTAATGCAGCTGTATTGTGTGGATGAGAAAGAATGCGAAACGTGATGACAAATTCATACTTCCAGCAGTCAATACTATAGATTGTAATACAATAGGCATATTGCTGGCTTAGCGCATTGTAGATCTTAGACTGTTTTTCCCCTTACGCTATGGTAGGTGCATGTGTTCATGTATAACTTTCTTCAAGTGAGTAGCATGCAGTTTGTTTACTAGTTTGAGATTACATGCCATGATTTTTTTGAATTTATGTTATTAGCGTGGCACAAACACATACATAATAGTAACTGCCGCTCTGATGGTGTTTATTTTTAAGTGCACACCTCTCAAAATCCCTTACTCTTAGTTGTGTAGCTTTAGAGTATTTCTTCCAATGACATCCTCCAACTTGATGCAGTTGTTTGTGAGGTGGTGAGAGTGAACCCATCATGGTAGTAAGCAATTAGATATATAAAGCTTCACTGAAGGTTTTGCAGAAGCCATTAGTCTTAACATCCTTCCTGTGCTTACCAGAAGCTAGTTAGGTTCTGCTATGATTTAAAGAATTGCTGGACCCAAATGCACTAATAGAGTTAGAAGCCTTGCTTAAGTGAACAGTACTTGTCCACTGCTTTTTTTGGGTTTTTTCCAACGTTTTACGCAGCCTGCCATTTTTTAATTATGTCAGGGAGTATCAAGTCTTCAAAGTGATTCATTTTTCACAATATCAGTACGTGAATTAAAACATTAATTCAAATTTACTCCTGCAAAGATGTTTTGTTATTTGAAATGGATCTTTTGATTTGGATGGTAGTGAAAAGCATTTGGAGCAATTGCTGTTTGCTTTTTCCCAAATACATAGATAGGTGGGATTTTCTTAAGGGACTTGGTGAATAAAATACTGCATCTTCGTTATACAGTAAGATCACAATTTATATAACTCAGCATCTGTGTAGCATCTAAACTGCCTATCTGCTGTGTGGAAATCAACATTTGGAGATTCCGTATTAAAAGTTATCTTTATTAAGGAGATTATTTTAATAACACTTTGAGTTAATTGTATCATACTTGTTAGGTTTTATTAATCTATGATCTTGCTGTTGTTGGTAAATATTTAAAGTTGCAACTGATAGATAATGGCAGAAATGAGAAAGTAAATCCATTTATTAGTCTTAACTGTTCTTACCCTGTCTCTTTCAGTTTACAACAGCAGTGACCAGTGCCTTTTTATTAGCAAAAGTAATTATTTCACAGGTATATATTCTAATCAAATGTTTGTTTTACTTTGTTCTTTTCTTGAAAGCAAGATTCTTCAGGGTGATTTCTGTAATGTTGTGTGGTTTTGTTTCCTTCAAGCTGTTCTCACAGGGTGCTTTTGGCTACGTGCTGCCCATTATATCCTTCATACTTGCCTGGATTGAAACTTGGTTCTTGGACTTTAAAGTGTTACCACAAGAAGCTGAAGAAGAAAACAGTAAGCTTTTGATATTTTCCCTCGATCGCTGCAGTTGGCAACATCCGGTCCCATGTTATCTGGCAGAAGAATGCTTCTTTCAGCTTCTCAAAATTTGAAGAGCTGTGGGAAAAATTAACTCATATGGCATAATATTCCTTTTTCTGGAAAGGAACATATGCCTTCAAAGAAGTGGGTTTGTAATTAATTTAGGGAGGCAAAGTCAAAAGTTACAAGGGACAGATCAGCAATTTGTCAAGCACTGAGAAACGTATATAATTTTGTAAGCTTAAGACATGAAAATTTAACTGACTTGGGCTTGTAAAATTTTATTTTCTGGGTAATGCATAGAATAAGTGTCTGGTTCCTCTTTTAGGAAGAGTAGACACAATAATTAACTCAATGTCACTAACTCTTGAGGTAGAAAAGGGAAAGCAAAGAAGTATTGTGGAGAGTCTGCTTCATGCACAGACAGAATGAGATCAGAACAAGTATGAATTTCAACCTCTTCAAGATGAGGCAGCAGGTCATCTGACGCTCGATGTATTCAACTAAATGGAGGAAACCCATTGGTTTAGTTGAAAGAGAATATTGCTTGAGTGATGAGGAAAAGAAAGCATAGATTTCTGCTACAGACGTTTTGTTAGTTTCAACAGCAGGAGAGTAATTATGCAGCGAACCTGTTATTTGTGCATCGTTACCTGAAATACAGTCTGAAACTCTGTTGGAAGGGCATGTTTGCCTGTTAGATAAAAACAGAAACTTTACATGGGCATGGATGCCTCCATTTTTTTAGTGCTCTGAAATGCAATCTTTCTACTTTGATCCCTTCCCTCTTCTTTTCCACCATTCCAAGAAAGAAGTTGGTTAAATGAGTACACTGGGTTTTGCCTAGAGAAAGGGAAACATAGGCTAACTTTTTTTTTCTCTTTTGAGGGGGTGAGGAAATACAGCTGCATCACACTTTTATCTCAATAGATAAAAAGTCTAACGACTTCAGAGACTTTTGCATTTTTTTAATACTGAATATTCATAGACAAAGAAAGTATTTGATACATACACATGTAAATACTTGATGATCATATTCATAAAATTGAGATATTATTGCTAAATCCCTATGGGATTCAATTACAGTTTCTTTTTGTTCATTCCTACTGAGCTTGAAATAGATGGTATTTATTTAGAAATATGTGCTTTTTAGTTGAGCTCTGCATATTTCCAAAAAAGATGGGGTTTCACTGGAAAATGCTGATTTTAAGTAATTAAGTCAGACAAATGATAGGCACGTTTGGATTGTGTTTATTTAGTGCCTTATTTGCTTTTAAATCTGAGGCAGATAATGAAAACGGATTTTAATAGTTTTTGCTTTTTGACCAGGTATTTTTCTCTCCTATCTCTAGTGGGAGTGGAAGCTGACTTTGTTCCATCTTACTGTTTTGTTTTAAAAAAAACAACCAAACAAAAAAAACGCCACCACGGCAATTTTCTGTCTAATGCAACAGTGCTCAGAATTTGGAGATGTTTTGTCTGTAACTTAAAAAAAAAAAAAAAAAAGAAGAAAAAAGGGCAAAACTGTCTTTCCACTGAAGATTTCCAGCTCTAAAAGTTTCCTTCTGTGAGCAGGATTTAAAGCTAAAATCCAACCAGTATGTGTCTTCTAGTATCTTGTGACTCATTGTTAAGTATGGAGACTGACCTTCCTCTCTTGGACAGAGTGGAAATATAAGTAAAATAGATGTCTCCTTCAGAGACTTCGAACTGGTTAATAAGATAAATTGGTATGTAGAAATAGTAGTTTGAGTTGGAAAGAAGTTTTTTTTAATAACTGCTGGCTGCCTCAGATAGCTCTCCTGATTCAGTAAAACATCAAGGTTTTCTTTTTTTTTTTCTCATCAGTCTTCATGTGGCAGAGGATCAAGGATGGAAGTTGAACAACAGCCTTATGTTGACCTAAAATGCCATCTTTGCCCTGTTATTATCAGAAGACCTGTTGATGGCAGTAAGGATGAGATGAATTAGCTTCTCTTCCAACTCCTTTTGTTTTTTGTCCTGTATTAAACACACCAGAATAGCCCCATGTCGTTTCCAAATTATTTTCCTGATTTTAGATGAAATTGAGCCCAAAGGAGTTGAAGGTTGGAGTAACTAGGTATGTTGAGACAGATAGGTGAAAGCAAGCCATTAATGAGGAGTCTTATAGTGGCAAAGTGAGAAAATAATTTATTTGGTTATGCGTGGCAGCTCACTGACGATTAAAAATATATTTCAGAGTTTTAGTTAGCCATTGAATATTGATGAATTTACATATGACATCCTAATCATGCAGTTGCACATAGTAGAAGGAAGGACTCCTGAATTCATGTGTACAGTACACCTGTTTTGCTGGAGTGTGTCTCCTTAGCTGCCTGAAGTTATATAGAAGACATAAATGTTAAATTAACAGCTTGCTTTTTTTCCTGAGATATTTATTTATAGAAGTAACTTGTTAGGAATGCTAACATCATACATCAATCTTTAAGATTCTTCATCAATACTTTATCTTTAAGATGCTATGCGATAGCACTGAGGGTTTGTTTTTTTTGTTTTTTTCCTTTTAGGATTTTTGATAGCACAGGATGCTTCTGAACGAGCAGCTCTTCTTCACCCAGGAGTCCTCTCTGATGGGCAGTTCTATTCTCCTCCTGAATCTGTAGCAGGTAGTTATGTTCGCATAGTGAATGATTTTTCGTATTGACATTAAACTCCTGCATATTTCACCCCCTTCAGAGGGTAAGGCAGGGGAAGGGTGAAGGGAAAAAATATATTTTCCTTTTTAAATGAAAAGTGCAATTTATAATCCTGAAATGAAAGATTCTTTTTTTTATTCAGTAATTCAGTTTAGTTACTACCTGTCAGATGAATTACAATACATGTAAGTAGTGGGGCTTCTGACATGCCCCAAAGGTGTTAAAAACAAGGTAAGTCTGAAAGAAAACGGTACCGCAACTGAAAGGAGGCGGTTGTTGTTCATTTCGGCCATCGATGATCGTTACGGGTCCCTTCCAACTTGAGATATTCTATGATTCTGTGATCCCTTATCTGCTAGCAGTAGTGTTTATGCAGCAATGCACTATTTGATCCAGCCTAAACTTGGAGCTTTACAGTATCTTAGGATAGACCGTGAACCTGAAACTGCTCTAAAACAAACTGAAATTTCAATCACAGGCTCTTTTCCTTTCTCATAACAAAAAGAAAAAGCCCTCTCTGCATAAAAAGGCTAGCTGTGTGGGTATATTAAACTGAGGGCAAATGTTAATTACATCTTAACTCTGCATATCATGTGCTTTGTTCTAGTTGAGGTACGAGCCGAGTAAGCCAAAAAATAAATGGCAATACTGCAGGAGTTAAGAATGTGTTTGCAGGCATTTCAAGGAAATAAGTAATTTCTGTATGGGTTGAGTGGATTTGAGTTATTTGAGGACGCAGTGTGAACCCCTATGTCAGTCTTTTTACCCTAAAATGTAAATCTCTTCTGTAAAGCTCTGCTGTATTATGCAATATATTTAAAATATTAATATCTGGTAATTGCTACAGATTCTTTGCCTGTCTTGTGTTATAGAGTTATACATGGTGATATTTTTCAGTTTAATGGCTGTCTCTGGTTGCTGAGCATCTGGGCATAATGAATGACTTAGAGCTCCATCTAGGGGTGAGAAAGCATTAAGACAATGTCGAGCGTAACTAATGATTCAAGGTGAAAATGTGTTTTAGTTAAAGCTGTGAGTCTATCTTGAGGAATAATGGTTGGAAGTGTTATACTGGATTCAGCTTGGGATTTTTTTGGCAGTAGAATATACAGTGCGAGAGGAAGTGTAAGTGGAGGTAACATGTTTTCCTTGGCAGTTTGGCTGGGTCGATGTTGCATGTGCAATGAGCTATCGTGCCTCAGCATGCATATGGTGACTACACGTATATGACTGTGCCATTGCTTTCAGCTTATCGAATGGCTGCTTGTCACCTGGGTTTCAGTAACTGCTCACGTGCCTTCTAGTCTGCCCTAACTGCCAAGTAAATTTGTCTGAGCACCCTTTACAGGTATGAGAAGCAAAAGAAACAGTCAAATGTATTTGAACTAAAACACACACACTGGTAGTCACAAAGCATTCTGAAACTGTTAGATTATGTACAGTAAAAATAGCTCACAATTAAAAATATTTTCTTCAAAATTCTGCGTTTCTTTCAGGTAAGACAAACTATGGATTGTTCTAAGTGAGCAGGTTTTGGTCAATTTGCCTTACATATTGATTGGAAAAAAATTTAGAGATAAACTACTCCCCCTGATCATGCAGATGGGAATAAACTCCTCTGCTGACATGGCAACATGTCTAAAAACAAATCTTTGCTGTCAGGAGGTGACATTTAAAACAGGCTCTGTTGGAATTTTCAGCATATTTATTTTTTATGTCTTCCTTGAAGATGCCCACATCCAGGGCCATACCCTTTTCCATCCACTTCTTTATATGGGTTGACCCTTCATCTTCAACATTAGACTTTGTTGCCAAGTAGTCGTTCTGGAGGTAGCAAGTGAAAAATCAGTGTGGAAAGAGTAAATTTCTACAGTTTCTGTACAATTTGAGCTTCAAAATGAAAGGCAGGTATGCTATTCCAAGAAAGGAAAGGACTTCAGAGTAGTTTGGCCAAAAAACCTGCTTAACACCTTTGTCTTTCTTTTTTTTTTACTTCTTTGTGAGAGGGAATGTGGGTCCATAGTTCAGCTTTAAATTGATGGCAAAAGCCCAAGTAAGTCTCCCAGGCATTTTATCAAAGACAGTTCTTTACTCACCTGTTTTTTTGTTTTGTTTTGTTTTTTTTCCCTGTGGGAGTTTCATTTAAACTGCCCGAGACATGTATGGTGAAATGCATGGGCTGATAATTTCCTCAGTCGTCCCTGAGAAGGGCTGACTGCCGCAAGGACTGACTGCCACCTCAGATGTGGGCAGAGACATCTGCAGCTTGGATTGGATCTCCAGAACTGCGGGTCAGCACTGCTCACCCTGCTTGCTTGGTATCTTCTCGCTCTCCCTGAAATGACTGATCCATCAAGCCACCTTCCTGCAAAGCAGTGCCTCCACCAGGAGCTGCCTCTGGGCACATAGCCCTGTGACTAGCTAAGGCCTCTCTAAGGCCAGGGCTTTGTCAGAGCAGAGAGCTGAGAGCAGGCAGGGGATGAGGAGAAGAGAACTGGGCAGGGAGAGGCAGAGGGTTTGGTTCCAGGCTTAAAGTGAGACAATCTCTTGCCAGAACACTAGATAAAGAAATTAATTAATTTGTAAAGCAGTATTTCTGGCTGCTTTGAAAGTGTCTTCTGAAGTTGTCTTCCGAAGGGCAGGATGTAGCAAGTGGGAAAATCTGGTTATCAGTGAGCAAATGTGGAGTTGGTTGTCCTGAGTGTGTTGTAGTGAAAACTTGAAGCACTTGCTAACTGAATCCGTTGACAGGATAGGTATTTCAAGAATGATCCCAGTGCTGGGTTTTGGGTTTGATAACTGTTAAAAAAACCCTTCAATGTCAAACATCTGAAAAGATAAGAAATCTAAAATAAAAAGTAAATATTTTTATGGGAAATAGTTGCTTTGAATTGCCTTTTGATAAGCCATTAACCAGTGGTGGTCTGCTTCTTTCTTTTCCTTTTTTTCTTCTTCTCTCAACTGATCTAATAGCATTCTTGTCTTCCTTTTCAGGATCCGATGAAGACTCTGAAGAAAAGCAAGACAGTGAAAAACCAGTTGTATAGCAAATATGAAAAAGCAGGTAAGTTCCTTTGCGTAGAACCTGAATATTCCTAAAAATATTTTTTTCTTCTTAGTTCCTTCCCAAATGATTTGAACAGTGGGCTAACTCTTAGGAGTTCATCATCTTTGAGCCCAGTCTGTCTGTCTTAGCAACCTTCAAGCAGGAAATCCTGCCAGGCTCTTGAGACCCTGTAGTTGGGGTCCTCTGCTGCTGAGTTCTGGTTAACCCAGGCCCAGGGGTCTGAGAGCGCTGTTCTGGAGTATGGTGTAAAAGGCTGCAGGCTCGGGATGGAACACCTGCAGCATGTTGGCTGTCCTGGAAAGGACCATGGTGGACCAGATGTGTAAAAGCTCCTTTTTTTGGAAGTGGGGAGAGATATTTCTTTGGAGATGGCAATGCAAGAGTGCTAGGAAGAGATTTTCTTTTAGTTTAGGTCTAGGACAAATAACTCATCTTGAAGATTGCACGGGCAGAACTACTTCGATATTTCCCCTCCTCAGTCTGTTTAATAGCTGCCCCTCAGAGCAGCTGTGTCTTAAGATTTTTGTAGTGTACTTCGGTTAAATATGAGAGATGATTTCCTTATTTTGGAAATTACTTCATTTACTTTTGGAATTCTCTCACCCCATGCTTTCACTTCACCGCACATGGCAAAGGTCAAGCTAGGGGAGGTACTAAATGTTCTTGAGAAGCTGAAGCTTCTGATTTGAAATCTTCTAGTGCTCGTCTGGAAGAGTGGATGACCTTTTCAGCCTCCCCATTTCCAATATCTGTTTTCTTGACTTGCATCTTCATTCATCCCCATTTGTGTAATCTGTTACAGAAAGAAAATCTCTGAGGGAAGTTGTTGGGGTTTGGAGACTGGCAACAGAGTCTGTGGCTGACTTGCTTGGTGGAGCTGCTGACAGGAGAATTTATTCATTAGAAAGCAAAGGGAATGGTTCCTATGTACTGTAATACCTCACAAAGATGTACCTTGTTGACATATGTATATTAGGTTGCCTCCCAGGTGGTATGAAAATATTTGTCCATGATGTATTTTGTTATTCAGTGATTCCTGAAGTTGATCTTCTAATGACTAGGTAATTACTGGAAAGTGGTGTCTTGTGTACCTAATCAAGAGACTGGTAATATAATGAAGTAAAACTTCTCTATGGTGGAAGTATATTTAATGATTGTTGGGACTCACCAGGTAAAATTATTTTATGTTACTGCAAATTTGTCATTAGTTTTATGTTTACTTTTTTTAACTTCATGCATTTTCTTTTTTAATGGATATGTTCACTTTCTAAAATAAAAATGTTAAAACATGGGTAATGCATTATGATACTTTGTTGCTTTATCAACCGAAAATCCGCATGTATCACTCCTTTATTTCTTGTGGGGTAATGAGGATGCCAGTTTGCATAGATTTTGTGCAAAATGTGTTATAGTACTGTTTGGCTGCCTGCAGGGATGTAGTGTAACTGGTAGTGGAACGTCATTTCTTTGTTGCATATGTGATATCAAAAGGATGCAAGGAGCTTTTTGAAATAACTTAGTTCCCACTCCTGTAGTGGTGGTGGATGTTCTTCAGGTTCAAGGAGAAAACTGGAGTAAGTGAGCTTTTGCAAACACTAATATTACCCCAGTAGTGAAAGGAAGGTAGTCAATCGTTTGATTTATGTGTCTAAGTATAAGATGTGTATTTTCAGATACGGTGTTAACCGATGCTTGATCAAAAAAGTTTTAGGTAACACCTAATTCCTACCTAAAGAGGAATGTAAGTGTTGTCGCTTTCCTTATATAGCCATTAGGTTTTATTAGCAACCTGCACAGCAAATATTAAGTACCAACGTCTTCTTCACATGTTAACTCATGCATATGGACTATATTGCTTTGTAATATTTCCACTGCTGTGGAACAGAAGCATGGTGGGTAGAAGACAGGATGGGCTGTGGTCTGTCTCTTCCAATCACAGGTATTCCTTGAAGCAGTAGCGACTGTTTCAGTTTACAGGATTCTTCCACTAAAAGCACAAACCGAAAGCCGATCCTCAAAGCATTAAAACATACATTGGCTTCCCTTTATTCAGTCTCAACAAATCAATAAACTAGCAGCAGGGGCATGTAAGCCACTGCAGCTGTCAAACTCACAGCCATGAACTTGATGGGCCCCGGAAATTGCAGATGGATACCTATGCTCAACACTGTGTAGGGCTGTGTGGATGCAGGATTTCTTTCCTCTTTTCAGCTTTGGGTATGAGACATCGCAAGTGGGCTGGGAGATCATTTATTAAAAGTGGGCTTGAATCATGATCACTTGCTTAGTTGTCCTGTTGGAGCTGACGCTACAGCACAGAATAAAGACCATTCTGGGGGCAGTACAAGGGGAAAGGAGAGGAAGAGATGGAGATGAAAGTGGTGCTATTGAAGTCTGCAAGAGCTACATGTAAGCAGATGTTTTGAGAATACCTTCACAGCAACTTTATTTCACTTTAGTTGCTATCAAGCTTTAACAGTAAAATCATCACCTGCCTTTTTGCTCCAAATAACAGTTCTGTAAATAAGTGTATGACTAAAAGATAAGGCAGGCTGTCTTCCTTCACACTGAGGATCAATATACGTCGAGGGCAGTAAGTGGTTACATTGGCTTCAGTATGCCATCTCTAAAATTCTCTTCTGTGACTGCTGGATGAAAAAAATAAGCCAGGATCCAGTCTATCACTTACGTCACTTCAGAATATTCAAGATCTGTTTCAGAGAATGCAGGTAAGAATAAATCATTACAAGAGAAAAATAAGTCAAAACGTGTCATTTAACAGTGCTGGAATGTTCTTAATCAAATATTAAACTCAATGAGAAAAATGCATTTGGGGTAGGAGGTCAAAAGTTCCATTAAACCTATGAACTTCATCTAGGTGCATGACTTTATTTGAACACCTTCCTCAATCTGCAATACGGAGTTCCTCTGGAAATCTAAGAAATGCAACCTATTTCTAAGAAATGCCTACTCTAATCTAAGAAATCTAAAATAACCTAATCTAAGCAATGCCTGCTTCCTCCTGCAGTTCAGTACTCAGAAAAATTAGGAAAGGGGAATTAATACAAAATCATTAACTGTAAAGCAGAACAAGTAATATGCACTAGTGACATATTACTTATTGACTCAGAACAACAACCCTTGGCGGGGGGGAGGAAGGGTGTATTTTGTTACACCAAACATGAATAACTATATGGCAAATGTAAGGTAAAGATTTTGCAAGCCTTTCCTAAACCAGCATGTTTTCTTCCTGTGGTGAATGGTGCGGGTTCTCTGTATATTGACTTCAGTGAGATGCCCCGTTTTCATACATGGGTAGTTTGCCAAGGAAATAACTCCCTTTGGCACATCTACAACCAGTTCTGGCTGCTGCCATGAGAGGTTGCATCTCCTGGAAATCTAAAATTCATCAGTTGTGGTATAGAAAGGAGTTAAAACACTCAATCTGAAATAATTTTGTTCACTCCTCTCAAACCTACCTGTAAAACCTGCGAAGTTGACTCAGAAACTCAGTTGTTCAATCCTGCCCTTCCCAAGGGTGTTTCTCCTCTCCTCGGGCAACCCCAAAGACGTCCCCAGAAGCACTTTCCACTAGCCTTTCCTAGAAAATGCTGCCTGCTTTTGCTTCTAGCACGAATGAGATTGTTCATGTGAAAGCCAGCGGTAACGGACTGATTACTTGGTGTGACAGCCTGCCAGCAAGCTGACTTACCTTGTACTTAGAACAGCTCTGAAGTGGTCAGCGTTATCCATGTACCCCAGACATGGTTTGGCTCCACGATGTCCTTCTGGGACAGTACAGTCCCCAGCTCCTCAGGGACATTTCCTCTGGCAGTAGTGACCTGCGAGCATACCCAGTAGAGAAGATACAGCAACAGGGCTCCTCTTGTTACAATAAAGCCAGATGAAGCAGCCATGTCTCCCAGCTTGGGGAAAGCTTTTGTGTTCTGCTTGAGGAGGAGCACGGACTCTCCTTTCAGGGACTGAGAATTGCATTTGAAGAATGATCACTGCTCATTTTGGTGTCGCCTAGAGAGGTCCCCTGGCAGCAGGTAGATGATTTTTGAAATGAAGTAGCGCAACTGAACCCTGCTGTGTTTTAACAATTGGAAGGGAGGAACTTGAGGTGAATGACCTTGAATCTGGCTTACTGAGACTCGGTGACGGTAAGATACTGCCTGTCATGGTAGATTTCTCAAAGTTAATTTGGTTTTGGTGATGCAAGTTGTGCTCAGAACAACAACAAAATAATAGCAAAATCTGGAGTTGAGCATGTTGAGCATTTAACTCGGCTAAACAAATGTACATCAGGCCTGGAGAACTGTTCCCATACAATTGTTCTGTTTTCCTGCAAGTCATGAGTAACATGATTTGAGCAGTTAAACAGGCAAGAAAGCAGCTCACCCTGAGGTTTCCTAGTTTTGAAAAGCTGAATTTCTGAACTGTTGTAAACACAGCAAATGTGGCTGTGTGCTGTTTGTAATGTGTTGGGTTTTCTTTCTGTTGGGCTTGAAAATGAGATTTGAAATGAGTCTTGTTTCATGAAGCACGTTTGAATGACGACTCAAAAAGGGAAAAACCCCCAACCCCCCAAACCCAGCAAGCTGTTGACCAAACTGGTACCGTTAGCTGGTTGTCCTTTTGTAATCCATGACAGGCTTAGGAGTGTTTTGACTGATGATTTATTGCAATCGTAACTTCAAAATACATTTTGCAAGAAAGGTTTCCTGCCTTTTTTTCCCCTTAGGAAGCTCTGAACTATATAGATTTAAAAAAAAAAAGCTGTTTCAGCCTTATGATTATTTTTCAGTTTGTGCCAGAAACTTGGCACTATGTAATCAGGTTTCCATTAAATACCAAAAAGGGGGAAAAATGAACATAAAATAACTTAAAATATGCTTATGATTTTCTGGGTTGTTAGTTTTGTGTGGGATCAGGAACCTGCAAACGGCATTTTGGCATTTGTTATGTGGCATGAGAGTGCGCACCACCAATCTGCTGCCACACTTAACATGTTTAAGCATGTTTGTGCACATCTATAGGCATTTCTCACATGTACCCATGTCAGCGTCCAGTACTCTCTAAACAGGTTCTTCCGGATGTTTCACAGAGGGAGCTTTTCATGTTTAATATCAAATTTACTTGTTTGATATATTAGGCATTACATGTGATTTGGATTTAGAAGAGTAATACAGCAGTACACTGAAATCACAGACAAGCACACTATATAGCAAGGGCAATATACAGTGGAATCACAATACAAAGGTGATGCTCCAGTAGTTATTCATCTCATTGACAGTGTTGCCATCAAAGGGGCAGCAGTACAAGGAAGAAGGTGCTTTCTGGAACAGCGTGGGTTTTGTCCGTAGCCTACTCTCCACGGACAGTGAATGCTATTAAGAACTTCCACTCTTTTCAAGCTGGCACATTGCAAGTGGGAAATAACAGCACCTGCAGTGGCAATTCTGAAGTATTTGAAATCACGCTGCCCCTGTGTTGGGACTTTTTGCCTAAGGCCAGCAGATGCCCATCTGAGAGGAATCATCCTTTTGGACTCATCGGATGCTTTCCTGTTGCAAACTGTTGCCCTTCCGGAGTATTTCTTAAAGCAAGGCAGGTTTCGGGACCTTTGCAATTCAGAGCATTAGTGCGTCTGCTTGTACCAGAGCTGCTTTCAAATGGAAGAGATATCTTGACAGTGCAAAACTGAAGCTTACTTTCTTTTTTGGTTTGGATGCTAGATGCCTCTTGGACTTAGAAAAATGCTTTCCCTGTTGAGAAACAGCCTTGTATGTAGCAGATCTGCCTAGGCCTACTCGTTAAATTGGAGACAATTGTTCAGTGATCACAGATCACCTCTCTGTGCTGTGCATTCATTTTGTCTATTTGTTCAGAAGAAGCCATCAGGGCCTTGATTAGTCGTTCTTGTGTGTATTCTGAAGATAAAGACCACTTCGGGGGTTTTGGGAGTGTTCACATGTACAAAATATCTGCTCAAAACCTCATTCAGCATATGGTGGAGAGCACAGCTGCTTCTAGTTCATGTCCTCTAAACCATCCTGTTGAAGCTGCAGAGTGGCACCAAGGGCCTCCTTGTGACCATTCAAGTTTGTGATGGTCTCAGGGAAGGTCAGGGGTCAAATTAAAGCTCAAGCATTTTTTTCCTGCCTAAGCAAGACTAACAGCTTCCTCTCATGCTGGAGCCTGTAGTCAGATTGTCAGCTGCAATGCTTCTTTGAAATGAATGTCATATCTGCATGCTCATTTGCTATCTGTCAGAGGATTCCTGTTTCTCTTTTCAGACTCCTTGAATAAAAGGGAAGGGATTTGCCTTATTTCAGCACGGGGTCTGAAATATTACAAGACCAGCTCCTGCAGTAACAGATGATTTTAAGTGCTTCGCATGTGCTTTCACATTGCAGGTACTGTCACACAACAGTCATTCTTAAAACAAAAGGAGGTAGATAACCTATATTGCTTTCAAGAAGCAAGCTACGTTAAAGCACTCACATTTCAATTAAGTTAAGCTCTATCTCCTTTCACAATTACTTAACCCAATTAATTTTCATCAACAGAAGTTGTACTCTATTAGCATATTGCTTAATAGTGAAACTCAAAGCATAAGTGGAGATTTTATTTTAGAAACTTCAGTTGGGTTTAGACATAGCCAAAACAATTCTTTTTATTCTTTGATCAACAGAAGGAAAATAGACCATTTGCTATCATGTTAGTATGATATTAAATCCCCTCCTTTTCTTTCCTCCATCAAGATTCTAGCTTTATCCTCTACTAAGTAAAACAGAATGTAGCGTGAATGTTTTTTAGATAAGCACCAGTCTATAATAACTACTTGCTCAACATCTCTCAAAAACTTTATACAGGTCAGGCAGGTTAGCAAGCTGCAAAATGTTGCCATCTTCTGTGAAGTGTTTAGGAGGTAAAAGATGAGTCCTAAAAGCTTTGTAAAGTACATGTTCCACAGTCCATTTCCATGTTGTTGAACCAGAGTCAGAATCTTCATTCTGAAATACAGGAGAGAAAAAAAAAAAAGGACAAAAAATTAAACTGAAATTCTCTTTTACTAGAGGAGAGCACTCCTTAAGAAATTTTGTTATGTAAGACTACAGTGATTGATTGTAAAATTCTGCTAGTATTAGAGAAGTTGTTCATTCTATACAGTCAAGTTAATTTTAAGCTCTGGAAAGTCACTTGCAGAATGGGCTAACTTAACTGAATAATTAAGCAGATACTTAGACACAAGCAGACCATATTTTTAATTTATATGCATCCTTATTCTTCTATAGAAATTTATCATAGCTCAGCAGGTTAAAAAAAATACACCCCAAACTCAGAGGCCAAGCCAAGGACTGTTGTAATATTAAGTACACTGCAATACCCAAAGTTAAAAGGTTCTCTTAATACATGTAATGCTTCAGAACATTTAAGTCGTTCTTTCAGAATCTTGCCCCGCTGCTACTTGATTCACTTCACTGAAAGTAGAGTTGGGACTAGAAGTCTATAGTTGAAAAAGAAGTTGTTTCCTGTGTGGTGTTGCTTGTTTGTTCATGAGACTAGTTACATATTCTTGTACCTGAGAGTTTGTCAGGTTGGCTTCATCTATTATATATTGCTTTCTAATGGAGTAGAACATAGCTAATTCTCTACTTAGGCTTTCAAAACACTCCTTTTCTTCATCCCAGTTTACCTGTTACAAGAAAAAGAAGTCATTTAATAGAATCTGGGTAGCAGTCAGAGACTTGACAGAGATTCTTAATATGGAAAAGTCATCATAACGTCTTGGCCATTTTTGTGCCGATAAGGTAAAGGTATAGAAGAACAACAACAACAGGCTAGAAATGCAGGCTTTCAAATAAAAATATGTTCTCATTCCATCAGTAGTTATGAATGCAGAGGCAAAGCAGAACTAATCAGTAACCACAGCAAAAGTGGCTGGTGCATGTAACAGTACATTTAACTAACTCCAGCCCTTCCTTTGCAGCTCCTGATGAATTAATTTGATTCACTTCATTCTTTCTTAAGTAGAAAAAGTCATTTGTGAATGAATAAAATCATTAAGCGATTATACCTCTGTGGCCAAACGAAGGATAAACATAGGCAGTCCTTCCAGCGGCGGAACATAGTTGTCTATCAGAAGCGGTAACCCAATAAGGTTTCCTTCCTGCAAGACAACACTGCTGCTTCAGTAAAAAAAAAAGTGTTCTTTCTTGCAGTAAATGTACCAAAACTGTTACATACTGTAAGACTGATTCTTACCAAACTTCGTGAGCCTTAGGGGTATCTGAAGTTACAAGTTTTTAAAGCCTGATGCCAGGCAGACATTGCAGGAAGAGGGTTAGTGGTGGTGGTTAACTTCACAAGGCCTGGATTTAAGCCACCCAGCTCAGGAAGACCTGAATTCAGGTCGTCTTCACTCTAGCCACTGACTACACAGATCCCACTTCCCAGGAGAATATCTGAGTGAAGTGTCTGGGTTAGATGACCCTTGATGAAGCTGTTCAGTTTTGTATAGAGTAAGGGATGCATTAGGTCACACAAAAAAAAGATACATTGAGAGCAGTGGTGATGCTGTAGCCCTGCCTGGCTAGAGAGCTGGTTAAGCTGCACACCTTGTTGGATAAGAGATCTGCGTTCTAGTTATGGAAGCAATGACTAAATTATTTTATTTGGTAACTAATTAAATATAATCTTCTTTGTGTAGCGCCCTTCTAAAAGCAGCGTAAGTCCTGAGCATTTTTAATCAAAGGGGTAAGCCACCTAAATCTTACTGGAGCTAGTTCTTAGCGATAGTAAGTACTGCAAGCAAACTACTGCGGTTATCTGTTACCAAAATGTAGAATCGTAGAATAGTTTTAAGTTGGAAAAGACCTTTAAGATCATCGGGTCCAACCATAAACCTAACACTGCCAAGTCTACCATTCATTTACTGTCAGAAGTAATAGTAGCAGTCACCTCATCAATCTCAAGAGAAAAATAATCTTTCAACATTTCAGTCTTCTTTTTCAGAAACTCCACAATGTACTCGGCCAGCCCTTCTTTTGGGCCATCTTCTTCTGTCCAGCCACTTTCAGGGTCCTCTAAAGCGAGCATTGAAAGCTCATATAAGGGAGCTGGCTCCTAAAAATGGAGAAGGCAAAACTGTTGTTAATGATCAACATGCTCTATTGGAAATCTACAGCTTCTTCCTCCACATACAAACTAGTTGTAATATACCGTTCCTGGCCTGCAGAGCAAACAGTTCTGCTTATCGTAACCAGTCTAAAAAGCATTAATGCTGTGCAGTCCACAATCCTGCAAAGTGCTGTGACATTTACAGGATGAACGCTAGCAATCAACACCGTATTTCTGATAGATTGTGTATTCAAATTAATTATTTGTCCCAATGTAACGAGCAACAGCAAAAACTTGGTGAGTGACGCTAATAACAAGCAGCCAGGATGACAACTTATAGTAGTAGCTACAAAATTACTAACAGAGTTTTCTACATTCTATTCTGACTGTAAAAGAAATGAAACATCGCTCTTGTAGCGGACAAAAACCAACCTGTAAAACTATACATCTGTCTGAAAGAACAAGCTTATCATAAATAAACTTTTAAAAAATCTTTTTATATAGGATATAATGTAAAATTATACTTACAGACAACCTTAAGACTCCAAAGTTTGCAAAGTCATAAATAAGTATCTGGTAGAAGAGTTCTTCGCTAAATTGAAGTACAAAAATTAGTTATATGGACAGGATCACGTATCTCCAAGTTACCATAATTAAGAGGGGTAAGTAAGGGTCGTCTTGGAAACATCAGATGTACCTATCCATTCGTATTAACAAAGATTTTTAACTAAACAGTTTAAGATTCACACACACTATCTAGATGTTACAATTAAATCTGTTTCTTGGTTTCAGCCACATCATCAGCCACATTGGTGCAGAAATGCTACATATTCAAGCACGCAGCCACTAGCAATTTATTCCCAGATACCTTATATTTCAACCTCTCTACTCCTTTGCTGCGCTGCAAGAAATGCACAGGAGCTTAGAAATTGATAGACATGTCTATCTTAAGTATATTCTCTTATTTGTTACGAAATCTATGTAGCCGGCCCTGTAAGGCTGCATATGCAAAACCACAAACTTATGATCATGTCCTGCAGCTTCTCTTAACCCAACCTGATACAACGTTTTGCATGACTTTTCTGAAGCCTCTGCTTGCTCACCTTTATACAGTGTGCTGTAGACGATCATGAAGCAAATAAAATGTCTTTCCCTTCCCCCAGTCTGTGAGCACACAATACAGTAGCTGGCATTTTAATTACACTGATTCCCTGCAACTTTTCCCAAGCATGCCAGACTTGCTTCCACTGTTCTGAACCGATTGCTTAATCTTTAGCCTCATGACTTTTCAGATAGGCAACAAGAAAACGATGTTGTTTTTCCTGTCATTTCCTTCCTTCTTCTAATTAGCTTGGCAATTGGTACTTATTTCAACTGCCAACAAAGTCTAACAGCTTCTTTACCTGAGTTTTGTTGTATTGAGAAGATACAGTTTTGTCTGATACTGGGCCAGAGCCCACTGAGGACTGACACAGCCAACAAATGAGTGGTCACATAGCATCTCCTGAAGATCTGAAACAATTGAGGGGGTGGGGAAGAAACAAAAGGATATAATTTCGTATTTGCAACCCCGCCCTAATTTATTTAGTTGAGTGGTTTGTGTCTTTTTAGTGTTAAAGTCTCGGATTACCGTTCAGTCACTACTACATCCCTGCTTCTTCTTATAGGCCTGTACTACCAGTTATCTGTGTTTTGAAATATTAATCATTTGTGTGCATACACATATACATTAAAACATAAGTGAGAGTAGTTATATAACAGTTAAACTACAAATGCAAATAAAAAAAATAAATCTCTGTGTTTGATTTGAATAGCCTTTCAAAATTTGTTTCCAGCCGCAGGAGATTAGTAAGGGAGCGCAGATGTACTTCAAGGAAAACTGCAGATATAAAACAACTTTGCAACAAAATCTAGTATTGTCAGACTAAATCCTGAAAGTGTGATAGAATAGGTCCATAATTTATTTATTTTTCTCTCCCAAAATAAGTTTCCGGCCTTCTCATGTATCTATATTAAAAAAAAGTATGAGAAGTCAGATTCCATAATGAGAGTTCATTTTAGGCATTCCACAAAAAACATCACTAGTTGCAGTCCTTGGGAGCAGCTTCCTTACAGGAGCTTGGCACTGCAGTCACAGCTTGTACATAGCACTACGCTACCCCAGCTCCACTGTTACCTTTTCCAAAGGAATACAATATGGTGAGAAGAGTATTTCTTTCTTGCAGAGGTCTCCTCTATTGTAGGATTTCTCACGCATGTGAAGACAAGACACAACCTCAAGCAGCTGCACAAGTTCTACCATGTATTTTGAGACCTTTTTGGACATTTTATGGCTCAGGGACAGCTCTTTGATTTCGGTATTTAAACAGTGACAGTTGGATATGGAATTACCGGCTCAGATTTACCAGCCTAATGCAAAACTTTTTCTGGAGCACAAGTAAAGTGTAAGTACATGCTTTCTAAAGATCAAGATTTTTAGTAATTTATAAAAAAAAGTTATTTATTACAGATGTCTGTTAGTCTAGCCATTTTAGCTGTGAAGCGTCCCCAGTTCTTACTACCAGAAAAATCAAAATAAATTCAAGAAAACCCCCAGAACACAAGATTCCCAACATTTAGACTAGCTGAATAACATGGGTTATGCGACTCAGTATGACTCTGAAGGCAACTGACAGAGCTAAAAGGGAAACAACTCTAGGAAGAACTGCAAGCCTTTTACCTTTTTCTGAAACAACTCTTACCAGAAGAGAGAATACTATTTCAAGCAGTCTCATCATTTCATATAAGTGGGACAGATACAAATGAAAATGAAAAGCGAAAGCAGCAAATAAAAATGATGATTATTAAGCTTGTCCCAGTCTGCTTCACAATCAGTGACTAAGCAAAATTTTTTTGTAACCACCATATCGTAGCTGCCATTTTTGTTTGAAAATTACAAAATAACTTAGCTTTTCAAGCTGTGGTTTTAGAGTGTTATTAGTTATGACGCAAGTAAGGTTTGCAAAATATTTAGAATGCATAAAAACGTCTATCAACTAACAAGGTACACAAAAGTTTTTAAAACAGTCCTCCAGTGCGGCTCAGTGTGGCAGCTGCCTGTCCGAAGTTTGGCCCTTGGCGCTTAACAAGCGTTTTTGTTAAAAGCTCGCTTAGCAGCACAGCGAGCTGACTGGGCCAAATATCTTTTTCCTCGGCAGTTCAAACAATCATACTTATTTGGCGGAATAACAATAAACTTGAGAAGCAAAAGGCTTGCTTACTTGCATGTGCCAGGTTACTAATTTCCTCCTGGAGAGTCAATACACTGGTCAAGTTGATAATTCTTCTTCTAGGGGTGCAGGCAGCAGTCATGTCCTTTCTGGTGTCATCTTTCTCCATTTCTATGTCCGTGTCTTCCCGTGGTCGCTTTCTGCGATATCGAAACAAAAGGAATTATGTTCAATTCTCCTATCACTTAGGCAAAACACACCAACAGATGGGATGCTCAATTCACATGCTGTACGTTAACACAGGAAATGCAGAATGTTTCCCAAAGCTTCCCAGAAAGACAGACTGCTTTATTTTACCTCTGAGGCATAATTTGTTAGGAAAAGGTACTTCTTAAGAGAATTTACGACTCTCTAATACCAATCACATCAGATATCTTGTTGTTGTTTAAGCACCAAGAGAATTGGGTTCTAAAGGACATGTCAAAAAATTTTGGTATTTCTAATGATTTTTTTCATGATCATTTTTCGGTAATAATATGGGGGTGGTGGTCTGTGAAACCAGATTCCCTCGGAAGACTTTGGCCTCTCATAAGAGCTCCTGCAGGAGCTATAAAAGATTACAGCACTTTTATCTTTACTAGGGTAATGTCTGCAAAATTCAGCGATGTAGTTTCTATCCCCCCACAAAAGGAGGGCCTCCAAAAGAGAGACAGACCAGTATGATCTCCCTAAACTAAAGTTAATGTCATTATTTATACTGCTTCCTGTCTTTCGGTATGCATGGAAATCCCATGCCGGTTACAAAATTTATCAAAAGTTATGTAATTTACAGTTCACAGATGAAGTTTAACTTCTCAATAAAATGCCATGGGAAGTTAGTCTAGGAAATTTTTTCCTTCTGAAAAAGCAGAAGTCCAAAGAGATCAGAAAAATCTTCAGTTTCAGGGCCATGCCATGAAATAAATAGGTAGCCTTGCATGACCTCAGGAAAGATGAGACTTACCGAGGAGGCACTGTGTCAGAAGACAAGCGTCCACTCTCACTCAGCCCCCCAGGCATCACTGTGTCCTCCTGAGCATCAGCCATTTCAACTAGATCACTGACATCTGCCATTTCAGCATCCTGGGGCCCGACTACACCCTCCGGAGGTCCTGCGTTAACAACCTCTGTCGTCGCTTCAGCGGGGCCTGTACTTAGGGGGTTGTTCACCGGCTGAAGAAAAGCATCCAATTTCTGCTCTCGGGAATCAGTGCGCACCATCTGATGCGCATAAACTTTATCACTGGTTCCTTTGGTAACCGCAGAAGAGTTTGCTGATGCTTTTACAACCTCACTGGAAGAACAGTCGGCCCCTGGAAGCAATGTCTTTGTTCAGATATGGGGAAGTAAAGAGAAGAGATTCAACAAGAAGAAAAAAAACCACAAAGATCAGCCACATTTCTCACAGCATCTTACTGCTCAGAGGCAAGTAGTTTTCAAGCCCCACAAATGCAGTGTCAACTGCTTAAACAGGCTGCCAACTTTGCACTTACTAGACACAGAGCGTAAATGTCATCATCTTGGCAGTTAATGAAATCATTAGTTAGCATTCCCTTATCTCAAAGGGAAAATCTTTAATGTAAATAAACACAAGGAAAATTGTTTTTTAAAAAAAGACTATAGCTGTAGTTTTAGACTATGCTTTATATAAAGAGATACTAGGAAATCATCTTCCTGATTTTTTTTCCGGTTAGGTTAAAACTAAGGTGTTGTCAAATACATAGAACAAACAATTTCCTCAGTCACACGTCTTTCACATAAACCAGGTCAGAATAAAAACAATTTACCACATGTTAAGACTCATATACTAGTAAAATCAGAAAGACTGAACAGATACTTGACAGAAAAGTATTTAAAGTGTTTCCACGCGCCACTTCTCCACCAAGTTCACTGCCACATTGTTAACATTGGCGCATTAAAGCAATTTCATCCCTGCAACACAGAGCAAAGATCTCAAGCTACCAGTATAACATTGCTGACTATCAATCACTGCATAGATTGTTCTATTGAACAGAGTAAATGTATCCACAATAGTTAAAACAGTGCAGAGCTGCGGTCACTTCAAACACATATTCTCACCTGAGTGAAGTACATCCGTGAAGAATTGGAGCCCAATAACTTGCTCTCTACATGTTGTTGCACACGCTCTAGAATACTATCTTCATGAAGGAAATGGACCTCATGTTTTGTAGGGTGCACATTCACATCTACGTTCTGGGGGGTTATTTCCAGGCTGGAAAACATTTTAAAAGAAGTTAACCTAGAATTTCCCATGGATGGCAGAGAGGGCACAAATTGGTTCAGTACAAAATCTGTCAGACTTGGGGCCATTACTCCACGCAGAGAAGCCAAAATAGTCCTGAAACCTGCTAAAGTTATACCGAACAAATCTGACTGCAGTGAATTAAAAAATAATTACTCTGAAGAACTCTATTCCAAACTCAGCAAAATCAGCTTACATAGGTAGGCTTAAACCAATCTCTCCATTGTCCTACTACAAAAGAGTTTTTAGAAATACCTTTTACTTGCAGTATCTCGCGAGTTAATGCTCCTGATGCCCTGTCATTTAGCAATAATCCCAAGCAGGAATTCAATTAAACGCCACAATGCAAGAACTTTATTGTTAGAAAGCACTGGATATCAGTAAGTTTCACTGGTGAATGGCAAGATTCAATTGCTTAGCAATTACAAAGCCAGGCCTTCCATTTTGTGTCATATCTCCAGTTTTTAAAGGACAGTTTCTGTTCAATTGTAGCTATTACTTGACTTTAAAAAAAAAAGTATTCATTTCCTGTAAGCAGTACTCAATTCACTTCTTTTTGTTGCACTAGCATACCGAGAAGAACAGTAACTGTTAAAAATAACGATACAAATATAAATCCCAGCAAGGAAAACCATTAACGAGTTTGGAATAAATTATCTGACTGGTCTTAAATGCTCTGCTGTATTCCTAGTCTAACTCATTTTCCTCAGTGAAGAACATCCATAATGTCAAGGGACTTCAACTGAAATTACAGACACTCACTACTTCTGAAAATAAGGCCCATCTTCTTAAGACTTCTTTAATGTGATTAATTTTTATAACAGTAAAGATGCACAGAGAATTATCTCCTGTCTGGCAACTGAGTACCTCAGTGCAATGCTTAACACTACTACCAGAAACGCAAATGTCCTTCTAAACCTACCTACCCTAGCTATATCCTACAGGACAGTATTAAAAGGCTACTTCTTCCTATTACTTTACCTTAAGTATAGGAACGGATGCGTACTTTTTGGCAAATAAGCAGCATACACAGTTTCTATGGCTTTCCGCAAAGCGGCTGACTCTACCAATCGATCTGAAACACAGAACAAAATGCTATTTTCAGAGAGCCCCACTGAAATACGCTGCACTGTGCCCAGCTACTCCTTCAGACCAACATCTTCACGCTTCCTATCTTCGAAGAGCATCCGTTATACCTGTTTTTCCCCGAGGCCTATTTATTCTTCATATAAAACCAGGAATAGGCAATATCTTCTTAGTATGTTTTATATTTAGAAGTATTTTTTTCCACAAATACTGAAATAACCAGAAGACCTTTTCATTATTTCATACAGTCAAGGTTTGCTGCATCCCACGCCAGTGTTGCTACAGAATGGAGGGACCACTCCATGTAAGTCAGCAGGACGCAATCATAACCTTGATACTCCGCAAGCTTAAGCTTCTTTAGGCCCAGCCTTAGCTGCTTTCCACTATTTAGAGTGCAAAGCATGATGCACATTACAAATGGAAAAACACCTTAAGATCTATAGTTAACTGTAATACTTCTTCTTCAATGTTTTTAAGAATGTTCATGCATTTTTCAGTTCTTCAGAAAGTTTTGTTCTTCTGATTATTATGTAAGCAACGTATGACTGTACAACATGCTGCTTTTTTTAAAAAAAAAAACTTACGGTTTATGAAGAGTAAAAATATACATTTCTTCACAGAGTAGTTTGCATTCGTGATGTAGCCTTTCATTTTAAAGGCCAGATTTGCATCTTCACAACCCACTTCTATCAGTTCCCTATTGACAGTTTGACAGAAACACACACAAAAAATGAATTTTTCTGTTGAGGCAAATTTCAAACAGTACTCACAAGTAGCAATATATTGTTCTATCTTCTATTTATATCACAGTTAATGAAACATTATAATTATTTGAGAGTTCAAACATTCATTGCTGAGTCACAAAAATCATTTAACCTGAACTGCGTTTTTTCTCCTAAGTAAATGTAAAATAGTAATACAGTAGATTGGAGTCTGTAAAACTATCCACAGTATCTTTTTAATACCTTAAGATACGACAGTATCCATAATACTATAACCATCTATTGATACTTCTAATATACATTTCACTGTTTAAGTCATTGACAGAGACAGACAAGGACACTTCAAAATTGTCAGCAGCCAGGGAAGAACATTCTTTTTCTTGAACTACTCTGTCCACTTTTGCCAGTCTAATATTTATTGATGGGCTGCTAAGAAGTCATAAAAATGTAAACATTTTTTTCTTGCTCATGCATACAGATCCTAACGTTAACAATTTTCATAACAGTTTTCATAATTGTCATGATTCATTAGTCAAGGAAATCCACTTTGGTAGTTGGTGAGCACACCTCTCTAGCAAGGCATTATGCCAACTTCTAAAGTTAACATAGAGAAGGCTTATGGGCTACTTGTTTCCAATTCAACCTCAACATATACTGAGTGCCATTTTTATTTGTGTTCATTTTTTAAGTCGAAATAACAAGCTAGACTAAACACCATCTTAAATTGGGTAAAATAAAATTTTCACTTCAAAACATCTGATCAAAACATTTAAGTTGAAATGGACAATTTATTCAGAACTGTACAAAGGAAAAACTGTATCAAATAAGCATTAGTAGCAGACCAAAGAAACGCATAATAAAGAAATACAAACAACACTGCAAACCTTATCACTGAACAGCCTCTCTATTTTGCTGTGTTTCATAAAAGTGTTTATGTCTATTAAAAGTTACATTCCTTACACGTGAAGTGTGAATTTAGTAACTGAATCGAATTGACACCCAAGTATTCACTGGACAAATCCATTCCACAAGTCCATTCAATGAATTCTTCACAGCTGAATGTCTTACAAAGAGAGAATTTTTCCTAAAGTGGCAGATACATTTTCAAAAGATGATTGGTTTTATTTGTTTTCAAACTTTTCTGCCTGGTTTACTCAGCCTCAGCTAATGTAGCTTTTGTCAAAATATTAAACCACAATATTTCAGAAAAACGAATTCAAGGAGACTTCAAAATTTATCAGACAGCAGACTGGGGTAAGAAGTGGTAAGATTTTCATGGCATACGAAGAGGCTGGGAACTTGTAGAGAACACAGGTACACTTTGCTCTTTTTTAAATGAGCACGCAGAAAGTTGCAAGCAGATGGTTCTCTTTTAGTGCGTTAAAGGAATAGCTTTGCAGCTTCCCTCTTTCCTTTGATACACTAAAAAAAGAGTCACACATTCTGCAAGACAAGGGAGAGCTCTATTATGGCAACACTCCCGCTTCTCTGTAATTCACCTTGAAGGAAGCAGGAGAAGTTGGCACAGCCCATGCTCTTTAAAAGAGAAAGGGGAGGGAGATTTACTAGAAAACTTCATGTCAGATGGAAGCTTGACATCAACATACCTGCTAACAGCATTTCCA
The DNA here is from genome assembly GCF_000699105.1 of Pygoscelis adeliae. NCBI lineage: Eukaryota > Metazoa > Chordata > Aves > Sphenisciformes > Spheniscidae > Pygoscelis > Pygoscelis adeliae. The sequence goes on along the minus strand of NW_008825301.1, from coordinate 873,151 downwards.
AAGATGGACCTAATGTTGTCCACTGTTGAGGCGTTTGATAAGGTTCTAACATCTGACACGGTATCACCTTGCTAAAGAGAGCAGAAATGACTATCAATCAATTCACAGTTCTGGCTGAAGTTTTAGAAATACATTAAACTTAACAATAACATTTCTAATGCAAAGGCATGGGACATAACATCATTATAATGTTTTGCATTATTATTTACTTATTTGTGTTCAGAAAAAACAACAGATGGTAAATGGCACAGGATTACACGACTTGCTAGATCACATCGGACCCATTCAGGCCAGTAACTCCATCTTCGAAAGTGAGGAACATAAGCAGTTCAGTAAATAATTACCAAGAATGCCACAGAACGAAGGTACTCTACCCCATCCTCTTTCACACAGTAATTAGTAACCAGAGTCTCAAAAGAAGCTGAAACAGCTCATAAAGCTAAAACAAAATAACACGTTGACCGCACAGAAAACTCCAGACTCCTGACAAATATATTTTTGTCTTGTTTACTTTTATCTAATGTGTTTTCTATCCACACTGCATCAACGTAGACTTCAACATTTCAGTACAAGGGAAGGCTCTATACACTATTCCCATTGCAAAAGATGCAGTGCAAGTTTTCTGGCTTTTTCAGATATACACATTATATATACACACACACATATATATACAGACACACGGTGAAGTTATAAAGACTTTATTTACATACCTTTTTAACCGAAAAGCTGATGCCTGAGTTATGGATGGCATACCTGAAAAACAGGTAAACATAAGACTGCGGTATGTGAAAGAAAAGGTTACTTTCCCAGAATGCTGAAAAGCAGCTAGGAACGGGGACAATTTCATTTCCTGTTACGCAGTAATGTGATTTGGGCCAAATGGAGCTTTTGTAGACTAAACAGCTACAAAAATAAATGTTTTCTATTTCTAACTCACCTGTAACCATATGAAATTCAAGGATCAGCTTAGCTTATTTCTCATAAAAAAATTGATCAACTTCTATAGACCTGGTTAGTTCAGTTTCATTGCACAGGTTTAACTAGAACAACAGCAAAACCTCCTCAGTATAACAGAATCAAGTCTCAGCTACGACGGAGAAGGATCTGAAAAATGGCTGGCTTGCCCTTCTAGCTTCCCCTACCCAGATGGTTCAGCTGTCTGTGACCCCAGGGCCAACTTCTGATACGCTACAGCTGCGGAACCTTGGCTCAAACTTCTAGGGAATTTGCTAAGTTGTGAGAAAGGACACACAGTAGAACCTGGCAAGATGAAAAACGTAAAAACGCAGACAGAGGTTAGACTGTTGTGACTGGGACACTTAGTAACTCAAAAATGCAAGAGGAAGAAAAAAAACAAAATTAAAAGATGCAAAATCCTAATGGAAAAAGACCCCAATGAGTTGGAAGCCTGTAACTCGGCAAGACTTCAGATCAACCTGTTCCATGGAGCAGTGGGACCTGACCCTTCACCTCCTGGCTGAAGTCTGCCTGGCCAGTAAAGACACTTCAGTAGCTCATTTGGGAAGCAGGCTAATGCTTAGCATACAGTCTTGCTACTCTTTGCCAGCTTTTGTGTTTACTGAAAGTGTAAAGCAGTTATTTTGGTTAAATTGTGTAGATCCTACTTGCAAAGCCTCTGCACGTGGCAAAAGTTGCTGTCCTGGTTTCGGCAGGGATAGAGTTAATTTCCTTCCTAGTAGCCGGTACAATGCTGTGTTTTGGATTTAGGATGAGAACAAAGTTGATAACGCACCGATGTTTTAGTTGTTGCCAGCTAATGCTTACACTAGCCAAGGACTTCTTAGTTTTCCATGTTCTACCAACTGAGAAGGCTGGAGGTGCACAAGAAGCTGGGAGGGGGCACAGCCAAACTGGCCAAAGAAACATTCCATACCGTGTGACGTCATGCTCAGTACAGAAACTGGGGAAAGCTGGCCGGGGGGGCCGCTGCTCGGGGACTGGCTGGGCATCGGTCGGCGGGGGGGGGGCAATTGTACTGTGCATCACTTGCTTTGTGTATTATTATTATTATCATATTATTATTATCATTTTATTTCGATTATTAAACTGTTTTTATCTCAACCCACGAGTTTTTCTCACTTGTGCTCTTCCAATTCTCTCTCCCATCCCACCGGGGGTGTGGGGGGAGTGAGCGAGCAGCTGTGTGGTGCTTAGTTGCCGACTGAGGTTAAACCATGACAGTTGCAACAAAGGGACCCAGGAAGGGAACATCTGGTAGCTAAAGTGATTTTTTTTTTTTTTTTGAGGATGTGAAATCACCATTCAGCTTTTTCATATTCAGCCAAATCTCAATGCTCTTGCACAGTTTCTACTCTGATTCTATTCAGCCCAAGTTCATTGAGAGTTCATTCATTCAAGTCTATCACCATTTGTTTGCTGGAATTCTTACTAATAATAGTCATAGACTAAATACACTGTTTCTCCTCTGGATTTTTTGTATCAAACTGGACTGTTATCTGACATGGTATACTAACAAGTAGTCAAAAAACCTCAAAACCAACAACAAAAATGACACCACACACACATATGCCAGTCCCTCTGAAAAACCCCAGTACTCCCAATGGCAGTAGAAAAAATTGGAGCCTCCTATTTCAGTTTACCTGCTAACAACTTCTAGTATTTTTGCATATTCTTCATTTGGATTTTTTAAAGCTTTCCTCCTTGTATTTACATTGTAAAAAAGATCTTCAACCTACAGAGAAAAAGATCACAATTAAAAATAATTTTAAAAATCTTCTCTCGCTGTATAATTAATCTAAATCCATCCTCTTAATAGGTACTACAAATTTTTCTGAAAACATTTTAGTTTGTGAAGGATTTTATTCCTTACCTGCTTAGGTTCACCTAACAAAATGCAACTCTAGAGAAATGCATGTTTTCGAGTATTTTGGTACATCAGTATTGTTACCAATAACAATTCCTCTACAACTCACTTTTCAGTGAAAGTTGTATGCTTTCCACTGCAGGTGACAATGGAGTCCTGATCACACCGTGTTTTAATGAAATGCAAATAGATGTTGAAACAGTCACTGCAATCAAAGCTGTTAATGTCATTAAAACAGCAGCTTAAATTGTTCATTTTCACTATTTATTTAAACAATAGGCAAATTATTTTTCTGCTATAGTGAGAAAGGCAGAAATTTAAAGTTCAGCTTCTTTTTTAAGATACGTTATCCTAAACATTGACACGTGAAGCTTGCTGGGTGTATGTTCCCACTGCAAGACAAACACACCCCTGCAGACCCCCAGGCCAGGCTTCCGCTTTCCACCCTACACTGTGCAACATGCACACCCCTTCCCATTCTGAGCGCCTTATTCTTCACAATCCTAATGCCAATCCTAATCCCAACCCGCATTCAAAGCTTGGTAGATATAAGAAAGATACGACCGAAAGACAAACAGCGGTTCTGCAGTTTCCTGTGCCAGCCCTCATCTTCCCACTCTGGCTCATACAATGCAGACCATTCCTCTGTATTCTGAGCTTCTTGTAGCCCTAACTGTCCATTGAGGCTTTCAGCAGTCCAGAAGGATTATGAAATATTTTTAATAGTGTATGACCATGCTATCCTCAGAAGAAAAAAAGAGGATCTTCTAAAACTCACCTTGCTGTCTTTGGGGAAGATGACAAAACAAAAAACCCAACAAAACCACGCAACAACATCGTTTGGAAAACATTCTACAAGGTGATACTGTCATGAACTTTACAATGTAACACATACCAGTAAGCGGTGCAAGCGTAACGACCAGGGAACAGAAAAGAGACAAGAGAGAAAAGGCACAAAAACCTACCGTGATCTGAGTTCCCTGGTTTCCAGCACAGGGTTTCGGAGGGGCTTTAATTTTTCCATCACTGTAAGTAGCTCTAGGCAGAAAATAAAAACAAAAAGTTGTCAGACATCTAGATTTACAGGGGAGCAGACACGGACAGATGACGACAAAAGGGGGAAGACAAAAGAAATCCCATCATTGTCACACTCCTCCCAGCAAAGCACTTGGGACACTGACAGTTGGCTGCAACGCCCCCCCACCCCTTTCTGCTAGAGGAAAACTGCTGTCATTGACCTCAGAACCCAGAGGGGCAGCAGGAGAGTGGGAATAACAGCTGAGAAAGAGGGGCAGGTAACGGGATATGTGTTTTGAAATTGTATTACTGAGACTTTTCCTGTAAAGGCAGGATTATTGTATTTTATCTTTCTTTAATAGCTAGACCAGGACTACTAATAGTTCTTCCACTAGACTTTACACTTCAGTTATGCTAATAAGAAATCCTTGACTTTACATATAAGATCTGTTTCCTTTTTGGCTGTAACAGGATTTTGAGCATAAGAGATTTCTGACCCATTTAGGTCCTTCAGCAAGCTAACAGATGCATAATTTCAAAGGGCATACTTTTTTTTGCCCTCTCACGTACCCTACATACTTAATGCAAGAAAGACCATAGTCACACAGTCTTTTGAAAAAACAAGATGCAAAGCTTCTCTTTTTTTTTTTCCCCCCCCTTCTTTTTCTTAAAGGTAGTTGAGAAATTAATGGATAGGCTTGCTCATATTTAGAGTAAGTCTTCAGAAGAATATTCAAAACCTTTTTTTGATAGGATTAGGCACCACACAAAAGCAAACTAAGCTGTAAGTTCCTGTGCTCAGAGACTTATGAAATTTGGAAGACATGCTGACTGTGTATATACATCACTTTATCCTGAAATGGAGAAAAAGACAGAAGTTTACCCTACATTGGCTGCTGAAGTAGAATTCCCCTTGAGATTTCCCCCCAACACACACACACTTTTAAAATATATTGTTTAGCTAAAGCTTACCTTTACAATCTGGGATAAAAATCACTCAAACTATGCTTTCTCACATTCTGGGTCGTTTTTGTAACTACCCTAGAAACACTTAATTCCTTACCCCACCCTCCTCCTTCATAAGAGCACTGAAAAGAGAATTAAATATATCTGTTCCTTATTACATGCAGCAGAAGCCACTTGGATAATAGGTAGCATACCTGTACGCACACTTTGCGTCAGCCGTTTTAGTTGTTACTGTAACATGGGCAACATGACTGATGCTAGCCAATGCCTAGAGAAGGAGAAAGCATCTTTGTAAACCTTGCTCTGGAGACCGCTGATTGCTGAAGGAGCGTCCACACTTTAAAGAGCATCACTACATTTTGATATACCACTTACAAGTAATTAATCAAAAACCTTCACAAGAAAATTGCAGGTCAGTAAAGCTTTAACAGATTTTAGTACCTATAACACTGACTTTTATCCAGGGCCTCTTTTGGCTTTTCTAACATTTCGTTACCTCTGACAACGCAAGCAGCTAACCATGTAACATAGCTAAAAGAAGTTTGCGAAGTTATTGCAGTTGTACTCTTCTCTTCCTTTCGTGTTAACAAAAGACAGCTGGAAGGTTTTAGCCATTACTTCCTCATCCCCACCCAAGTTCTTCTCCTGACTGTAGGTAATATTACAAAGTTAGGTTACAATAGTTTTCCTGAAAAACTCAATGGACATGTCTACACAGCCTGCCGAAACCAGCCTCGGGACCAGACTCCACTGGCTGTGGAGCTGATTACGTTGAAAGTGTGTGAGGAGAGGACTCAAGCAGAGTCTAATCTCTGGAGTGTGTAAGGATCTATGTACCTGAGCACATGCAACATACTTATATATCTTGTCTGTCTGGAGGGGAAAGCAGAACTCATCCTGGACTGTTCTGTCAGACAAGTTTAGATACAGCCTATGGGAATCTAGAGAACTAGTCTATCTGAGGGGTCAGAGATACTAAATTTGACTAATAGCAAAAGCAAAGGAAGACAAATGTACATTTCAAACATTTAGTTTTAAGTATTGTATTTAGACAACTGTCTGACATCAAAGATTCACCTTCCACTCAAGTCTCTCATTGTCTTTTACCTGTAGGTTCCTGAAGCAACATTTGAGAAGACAGGCCTTGTTTTACTTTAAAAAAAAAAATTCTTACTCCAGAAAGCAAAAAGAATATATACGTCTCCCTAGGCATCCATCTAATCTTGAAAGACATAGAAATGTACCTTGAACTATATCCACACAGCAGACTGTCTCAGAAAACAGAACCTTCTGTAAAGAGTATTGGGAATGAGATAGAATGTAAACCCCACTACAACAGCATAACAAACAACGAACAGTTCCAAAACCTTGATGAAGAGCTTACCTCGCCTCTAAAACCGTATGTAGAAATACTAGCCAAGTCTTCAAATTTTTGCAGTTTACTCGTAGTAAATCTCTCACATACGATGTCCAGATCTTCCTTCTATGTGAAAGGGACAAGTAACAGTCACTTTCCATTTCCAAGTTTTTTCAAGATCAGAAGCATTTATAAATTAAAATGAATTTTGGAAGGTAGTATGAAACATCAGCATACTGCTGTCAGCTTTGTTTACTCACTCTGATACCACAGCCGTTATCTTGGACCTGGATGAACTTCAGACCACCTTCTTTAACGACTACCTGGATACTCGTAGATTTAGCATCCAAACTGCAGAAACCAAGAAAGCATTCCAGAGAACAGCAATTCTAGAGAATAAAGGACTACACGACTTTGATTCAAAATGTGATTTTTCTCACACGAGTGACAATTTGTTTCTACTCGTCACCCGCATTGCAGTTCGTTCTGTTTCAAATAAATCTTTACTGTCTCCTTCCTTTTTGTTCTAACTACAGTGACGTATTACCCTAAATCACCATCCACATCAATTACGAAGAACGGTCAGAAATTTAAGCATTAAGAAGGTGCCCAGTCCAACGAGCAGGCCGTCCCCCCCCCCCCCGAGACCCACCCCCGACCCTGCCCCTTTGTTTCCCGCCGCCCCAA
>NW_008825301.1:865977-866183 GCF_000699105.1 Pygoscelis adeliae | reverse complement strand
AACCGAACTAGCGACACCGAAACCAAACGAGTCACGAGCTTATCAAACAACAACAAAAAAAACCCGAAGAGAGGTGTAGGCAAGCCTTTTTCGAAGGCAGCTGTCCCCCTGCGCGTGCAGTACGAGCACACGCGTATTACCTCTCCTCAGCACCCCCGCTTAGGTTTACCCCCCCGTTACACGCCGCCGGCCTGGAAGCGGTGGCA
>NW_008825301.1:861721-864160 GCF_000699105.1 Pygoscelis adeliae | reverse complement strand
AAGTTCAACCAGAGGACAAAGTGAGGAAAACTATGAACGACCACCGGAGGGTGAAAAGACCCTAACCCTAATTTTACTGCGCATGCTTGGGAGCTCATCACCATAAGACTACCCTTTCCAGGAAATCTGATGAATATGTATGGTTTTTCTGTACATAACCTGATGTGCTTTGCCAACCCGCGTGTGCCGTCAGTGGAGCAGAGGCTCCCGGGCCACCCTGCGCTGTTTTGCTTATTGCCATTTCTTGCTAATTAATAAATCGATCATACACTCAAACCAGTCTCACCGTGATTTGTGAGAGTTACACATAACACGTGCAATCACAGTACACATTGTTAACGCTGTAAGCTCGGGAACTGCTCAGAAATACAAAGCAGATAATTATTTGTGGCGTGGCTAAAACCTGGCAGCAAGCCCCGAGCTTTGGGGTCTCCCGGGCTTTGGAGACGCTTGTCCGCAGAGCTCCGGCTTTCTCCGCCAGCGCGCGCAGCCCCGTGTGTTGTGCTGGGTCTCGTGGTTGGAGTATGGCCGGCGTACAAGAGAGGCGGAGGCCTCTTCCCGTGATTGCAGCTGGGGAAGGGACCGTAGCCACGATGCAATGAAACCTGTTGGCCCTTGCGGCGATCCTGACCGGGAGATCATTGCACGTGAAGGAGTTAGCGGACCACATGAGAGTTAAACTGCTGCACACCCAGCGTGGTCTTTGGGCCTGTGTTGTGCTGCACAAATCCCTTGCCTGCAGGACAACCTCAGCTCACTGTAACGGAGGAGCCTGCAGGCAGCTCCCCCTCCGTACCAGCAATTACACCACCTGCGTGGCCTTGCCCTTATCTAGAAATGCAGCAAGAAGTTCTCATGTGAACATCCTTTCTGTTTGACAACAGAAATGATGAATGGAGTTGTTTTCCCGCAAGAAAATCCCACAATAGCTTGAATGACCAAAATGAGGTAACCCTTTCTACAGACGGGGTCTTCATGGCGTGCTGCATGTGCACTGGAGGCCCGTTCAATGCTGCACAGCTCAAAGTTCCCAGCATCAAAAGGGACGTAAGATTATCTGTACTATTCTCTCTTTGTTTATAGAGCTGTGTCCAACAGGAGATGGCACTGGGATTGTAACAGACCGGCACCTCCTGGTGCGAAACAGCTCTTCGCAGCATTTCCCTAAGCATAGGAAATGCCACTTCTCTCAGGCAAGCTGCAAATGGACCTTCAGAGAAGCAAAAGCTTCTCCAGGAGGGCCTTGTCAGGGTGGTGCAGGGGGTGCGTCACTGTGTAAAACACCACAGTACATTCATGTCATTTATGAGTTGCTTGTAGCTGCAATGCCGAGAAATGGAAATCATTCCAGTTGAAGATGCTCTCCTATTAGCACCTCTTCATCTAACATAATGTAACTTCAGCGACCTCTCATCTTCTTCATAGACACCTGTCTTCATCTTTGGGATCATACATTAATTGCAAAATGTTGACAGCAATCAATAAAGCAGTTTTCACTTTGCAGAAGGAAAAAAAAAAAAAGACCACCTCAAGAAGTATACCTTCACGGGTGTCACTTTAAACAAGAGGCTCATGGCCATACCTGTGGGGATAGGATTTTCAACTATGGACATTACTAAATTCAATTTTAATGAGCAGGCACTATACCTGTGAGAAAGCACACAGGCAGAAGAAAAGGAAGAAAGGAATGAGCTGCTGGAAAGGAGTAAACAAGATAAGGACCATGAAGTCATGCTGCATGGTCAGGAAGAACAGACCTATCCGCTGGAGCATAGATGCGCGTGAACACAAGGCTGTAACCTATCTGCAGGCTGCGGATAGCGCGTGGACACTTTTGCTTGCTATAAATTGCGCTAATATAGAGCAATAAAGGTCTTTGGTTGCTGCTTGCCAGAGTCTGTGCCGTTAATCCCCACAAATGGTGCCCAATGTGGGGCCCGAATGCCGGAGGTGAGCACCGGTGGGGAGCCAGCTGAACGAACAACAGCCAGCGGGAGACGGAGCAGTCTCAGGCAGAGCTGGAACCGGAATTCTGAACAATCGCCTCCTTGGAGCAGAGGTGAGCAGCTGGGAACTTAAAATGGGATCGCAGTTAATGAAGGAGGAGGAATCTATATTAGGCATCTTTAAAAAACTCTTAGAAAAATGCAGGATAAAGTATGATGATTATACCATCTGCCTGTTGCTTGCATGGCTAAAACGAAGGGGAATTCCCCTTGACTCGGCTACTGCCTTTCTACCGGAAACTTGGGATAAGGCAGGGGACTTGTTGTGGGATGCGGCTACTAGGGGAGACGAGCAGGCAAAGACGGTCCTTACTACCCGGTGATTAGTCACAGACGCAATAAAACAATTAAAGTCTGACCATGCTGCCCATCACGCGGTTGTAGCAGCTACCGCTCCCGACCCACAGGCCCCCCCGGGACCTCCACCCCACCC
>NW_008825301.1:845604-857396 GCF_000699105.1 Pygoscelis adeliae | reverse complement strand
TAAATTACGCTAATATAGAGCAATAAAGGTCTTTGGTTGCTGCTTGCCAGAGTCTGTGCCGTTAATCCCCATACATACCCATGGCCGTGCCCTGGCCAAGAGCACGAAGAAGATACTGGCCCTGCAAGGAATGTGTGAAGCATGGAGCAAAACCATTTTTTTGTGAGTTAAGGATTAAGTGTGTGAAACACAGATTGGCAGTACCTCGCTACAAGGTGCTTTGCCTTGCGAGGACATTTTTGCCCTCAGCACTGTCCGGGATGGTTGCTATAAAGTGTCACTGTCTAATTCCTGTCCATATGGACAGGTGCCTGCAGTGCCCCCGGGCATGAAAGATCACCACAAAAGCCACTTGTGAGGCTGACTTCAGGTTCCCCACTTGTTGTCCCTGGCAAAACTACCTGGGCGGAGGCCAGCAGTCCTGCCCTGCCACCTCCCTGGCCGTGGCTTCCTGAACCCACTGGGTGCAGTGACAACAACCTGGGCCATGGCGTGCTTTTGCTTTGACTCTCAGGAAAAAGTTTGGCACCTTGGTACAAGCCCCCACTGATACCATGACTGGGGCAGGTGACACAGGGTTAATAGGCACAAAGCGAGGGCGAGCGACTGTGCACCAACCTTGACTGTGCACGGACCTGGGGAGCATCAGGAGCACGGGGAGCACTGAGCTTCAGAGCAGATCCTGGCTCTGCTCCAGGGTCTGAACCCTAGGGGAGGAATCTGGTTTCGGTGGCCTCGGGCAGTCTGCCACAAGCCTTAACCAGAGCAGCTGGTAATGGGAGTGGGAAAGCAGAAGGCATCTGCTGGATCTCGGTGCACAATCTGGGACAGAACACGTTTACTCAAACTCTTCCCTGTCCGTGTTTTTGCTGACAGCTATTTGCGCTGTCAGTATCTGCCCTAGACCGGCCAGGAGGAAAATCTCCACCTTTTATTATTTATACCTGTGTTATAGTTTGTATCATACAGATGCAGTTCATTTTACTGGATGTTGCGTGCATGAAGCTTTAAAATCTTGTGTGATCTGTGCCCACCTCCCCATTTCCATGTTCAAGCTGATGTGAGTAAGTCTATTTCTCTGTTTGGCTGCACATAGCCATCAAAATACTTTTTCATATTTGCATCAAAACGGCTGCAGCTGGGGGTCAGCCCTGCCTGTTCATACCCTACGAGCTTTGCTCCGACACATTCAAGTTTAAACTGTTGTTTTGTGTGACAATCCGTTAAAGAAGGGAAACATCAGTCACAACTTACTCACTAAAAATAATTCACCAGAGAAGCCTGGTAGAGATATATGTGTCATGGTAAAACGCTTCTTTGATTTTTAGATTTATTTTTTTTTACTAAGAAGATAAAGAATATATTAATTTGATTTTATTAAAGCAAATCAAAAACAAATGATCTAGATTTCATTCTGAATAATTTAGGAAGATATAAGCAGTGTATTTTCATGCCAGGGCTCAGAAGTGGTGTCAGGGCAACAGAAGTGTGAAGAATGAATGAAAAAAGCCTGTTGGAATCTTAATGCTTTTTAAGATCCCAGAGAGAAAAGCTGTTATATTTAGCAATCAGTGCTAAGAAATTTCAGAAGGCAAGAATTAGTTTCTTAGAAACACACGAAACTGAAACAGCTCCACAGTCACTAGAGAAATGTAGTGAGTTTTTCCCTTGGAGACATAGAGGACCATTTCTTAAAAAGAAAAAAATAATGCAGTGGAAGAACTGCAATCTTACCAAAATCTTTCTCACTGCTGAGAAGAGGTGGCCCAAGTGCCAGGAAACAATATGGATTTTGAATTCTCTGATTTTTATTATAAAATCTATTTTTTGTAAATGCAAAGATCTGTCTAGTTTTGGGTCTGATAATCTTAATCTACTATATTGTATACCATTTTCAAGTCTTACCCACTTCTTATCTGCAGCATGTACTTACTATTCCAACTCAAATGTATTAAGAAGCCCAGAAAACAGTTTTTAACTTACTTGTAATTTGTTAGTTACCCGTTCAAAGTCAACATTGCTTTATTTGGCTTGAGCAATTTAAAAGAGAGTATTAAGAAATAGCAAATGAGCTTTAAGAAAGAATTGGAGCATGGGGTTGTAGCACAGGGGGAACAAGTGAATCCTGGTTGGCACAACACTATCTTCTTTACAAAACAAGAACCCAAGACCCCATAACCCTGTAACGTGAGGCAAGGCTACAAAAAGGCGGAGACCTGCTGCACTGGAGAAAGGACTGAAGAGTGATTAAATCAATTTAAAAGGTTAAAATTATTAGGGATTTAGGCTGCAGCTCAAGCACAATAGGAAGTTAAAAGATGAGGATTACATGAGCAAAAAAGCCTGATTTTTTTTTTGTTTTTAAAGAGAAGCGAGTTGAGCTGCATTCCAGTAAGTAACAGTTTTTTTTCTATGCTAGTGCTTTTATACAATTCCTTGCAAGAACAGCTTTTTTCATAGGTGATATTCCAGTATGTGGAAATGTCTTCTCATTTGCCCTGAAATATTTTTCCTTGATGTGCATGTTAATCGGAAATGGTAACTTTCACCCTTCTTACAGTATCTACTGCCAAACAGCAGCAAAGTTTATGACAGTTTCTTAAAACTGTCTCCAGTTGGCTAGAAAGAGATAACTGAAAGAATGCAAACCAAATAACCGTGATTCACAGGCCTCTGCTTCTTTTCAGCTTGTCTTGACAAGCACCCAGAGTGTCCAGGCAGTTCTTTTAACCCTTACCATTGCTGAATACAGACCTACTCATCTTGCAGTGACATTTCATACAGCTTTAGGATACGGAAGAAAGTATTAACACAAAATTTGTGCTACAATGGTTGACTATATATCAATACCAAAAGCAATAGCACTGCCGGTACTGGTATATTACTAAACCTATTTACAGAAAACGAGCTGCTGCAGGTTAATGTAGTGCCTACCTAAAAAAAACCAAACAAAACCCACACAAAAAAACCCCACCCCGAGACAGAAAAAAGCATCAGACTCATGCTCCAGCAAAATCAAATTATCACATGTATGAATTCAAGACAGTTACTGTTGCTCACCTGACACAGGATCACTTGTTAAGCTGCAGTAATTATATTCTGAGTTGGTATCTCATGGTTCAGGGCTAGGTGAAAATGTGCTTCTACAGGTAGACGGGTTGCTCAGTACTATGTGTCGCATGCCTTTGTACATAGCCGCAGGCATTTACATATTGCAAGAGGAGTTTTTGCTAGAAAATATTGCCCCAATTAAGATTTTTCACCCTAGTTTGTAGTTCATTTTTATGAGTTCTGAAGGAAAGCAGGTTCTGGAAGTTCATGATGAGAAAATAACTTTGAAGGCCATACGCTATGTATTTCTATCCCCTCATCATACCCTGTGCGTGCAGTCCTGTCAGGTAAGGAATTATTATTACGTCCACTTTATAGGACCCCGGAGCACCCAGATGAGCAGGATGATTTGTGCAAGGCCCTATAGGACATGCCTGATAGAATTTGGAATCAGAGTTCATTCTTTTTGTCAGTATGTTAACCGTAATACCACTTCTCTACCTAGAATATGGGCATTTATTTATATGGACCTGAAAACATCCATAGTTGCTTTCCTAGAAAAAAAATCATTTACTCTGCTATATAAGCTGAGGACTTGTTACACTCCAAGTCTTACAGGTAAAATGGGACACACTGTGTACGTGGAGTTTATTGTAAGCATTTATTGTTAGTCTAATTTGACATGGTAACCGACATCCGACAAAGCATTAATGTTAGCCCAGTTGCAATACCACTACCGTTTGTAGTCCAGATTAATACAGGGAAGTCTCGCTAGTACAGTTAAAATAGTTACACAGAAAAATCTTCCTAGTACCTACCCTCTTCCTCTGGTGTCACGGTCCCTCTTCCAGCGTCCCTCTGGGTGCCCACCCGGACAGCCCCTGCCTGCCTCGGGCAGGGAGGCTGCAGAGGGTGTCACCGACAGACCAGCATCTCAGCTTCTTCCTTGGGAGGAGGATGATGCTGGGGTGGAGGTCCTTTCCTCAGGAGTCTTGGGGACTGCCTGCTTTTATTTTGCCTGCTTACATATTTTCTTAATGCAATCTGTGTACGTGAACTTGCTCTTCATTGGTTCTCAATTGTTTGGCTACCTGTTCTTTCTTTTATATCTAAACTGGTTTAACGAGATTATCCTCTTGTAATGACCACTGTGGTTTGTGTTCATAGCCTGGGACCTCTGGTACCATCCCATTTTTGATTCTTGTACCTCCCATTTTGTACTAGGATAACACATAATGCTATCAAGAAAAAAATAACTACATGTCACAGTAAACTAAAGCTAACCTAAACCCAACCTGACCACTAGATAATTGCTATCACCGCTAAAATAAGGCAAAATCAGCTTAGGCCAACAAAATCCAGACAAGTGCTGAGAGCCTGCACTGTCAAGCTGGTGCAAATCCTTCACCCTTTCGCTTGTAATGGCAAAAACGGTATTTACGTGGCTGCACGTAAATAAGTCCTGATTCTTAGGGAGGGCACTGCTGTAGGCAAGGCATTCTGTAATTGTCCTTTGCAAATGTACCAGAACATTACTTGTTATCTCTTCTTTTCATCTGACATTAAAAACTGTCACAAGCAGAACACTTATGTAAATTAATCACACATTGATACGGAGGCAGCATTTTCCATGTTCCTAAAATGGTATAAAGATGGAATTTATGAGACCAAATTTATGCCAACTTTTTTTTTCCCCACTACAGTAACTGCATCGTTCCACAGTGTTTGGATTTTTCCAAGGTACTGTGTTCACGATGATGCTAGTTTTTCTGATATTCTACTTATCTTTCCCTTTGAAACAAAAAGTCTTCTGGGCCAGTCACGAAGTATGAAACAAAAGCCCTAATTTTTTCCTTCATTTTTGCAACTTATTTTCTGTGTGACTGTGTATTCTGCAGAATATAAGACTTACATTTATAAAACATTTTGTGAGCTCTGGATGGTAACTTCTGTATGATGGTGTAATACCACTGCGTAACACTGTATGTATTCTGTCACTGTTTTTTTTCCCCTGGGATTTAGTGTATTCTGAAAGATCAGTTCTTTTGGCATCGTCTCAGTGAGGGGAAGCTTAAGATGAACTTAGAAGTACTATATTAACGATACAGAATTATTATATATTAATGGAAATAAATTGAAGAATAAACATATTTTATATTACATACAGGTGTCCTCATCTCGAGATATAAGAAAGGAATTTTTTACGGTGAGAACAGTCAATCACTGGAACAACCTCCCCAGGAATGCGGAAGAGCCCCCATCCCTGGAGGTTTCCAAGATCGACTGGACACGATGCTAGGTAATCTCATCTAGGCTCCCTTTCCCACCAAAGGTTGGACCAAATGATCTCTGGAGGCCCATTCCAACCTGGACTCTTCTATGGTTCTGTGATTATTGCATGATTGGGCTGCAGGGAAAAATAATTGTTTTCTAATATTTTCTTTGGCAGTAAATATTGGGGGTGTTTTAACGTAATTTTTATTGTGATCACTGGAGAATGAAAAAGTCCCATTTTGATTTTGCTCTTTAACTTAAATACCTTACAAGAATGGACAAGATACATATGCTGAAGTTTCAATAACTTAGCCTTTCCTTCAGTAGATGAACTAGCTCTTGAGGGACATCTGAGTCTTGGGCCAAGAGCTCTCTTAATGACCTCTACATTCCTGAACTTTCTAAGGTAAAATAAATGAAAAAAAAAAAATTAAAATGCTTAATTTCCAGAAAGAAGTGCGATGGGATAAACGATACTCTCTCACCCCCAGTCAGTGACCTCCATGCTCTAAAATTAGAAGTCACAATTTAGTAAATATGTAACTATTCAGTTACTGGGCAGGGTCTGGGGAATTTTTACCATCGCTGTTCTCAGGGTATTTAATTTCACTTCGATGGCTATCAAGAGTAGCAAAAGCACCGCAGACTTCAGTCAGCTGAGAACACATGCAGGTTTTTGGGTGCACTGAGGTTTGCACCGCTGCAGCAACTACACTGACATCAGTAATTGAATAAAAATGACCTGGGGTTTGCATGTGGTTTACTCTCTTAGCATGCTGTAATTGGGAGGGGGAAAGAGAGAGGAAGGAGGGGGAAATCATAAGAGGTAAAAAGAGGCTTTTATGTTTGTGGAGGGCAAATAGGCTGCTGAAGCTCTGCCAAATTTTCACTTTTGAGTTTCCCTTCCGTGGAGAGACCTTGCTCCCAATGACAAAAAAGTCTAAAGCAAACAGCTACTTGCCCAATCAGGGGGAGACCCTGTGTTGCAATACGTGGCTGCTGTTTAGAGGAGCCACGTAACCAGAAGAGCACAGTGACCCACAGAATTGCGTAAAATTTGCACCACATTCTGTGGAGACTTCTGGGGCTTTTAGATAATGATATCTGCAGTATGTAACTCAGAATTTGTTGCCTGCTTGTGCTACAGTTACATAGGTTTGTAAGCCTGTGAGAGTTAAAAGTGCTGTGGAAAACTTGGTAAGATATTTGAATAAGTAGTATTTGGGCATTAATTAAAGCGATCCCCGCCACTTTTGAAGATAATCAGAGTATATCGCAGCTATATTATATTGTCTTCCTCTAGCAGTATGACAGTAGATGTGACAACAAGATGTGCCTTTTTGTAGGATAAGGCTCTTTACTTGACAAACTGAAATGGACACAAAAGCAATCTGTTTTTCATCGCTTCCTTTTTTAACTTAACCTAGCGGACATTTAGTGGGGGGGATGTACGCGAGTGAGAGGGTTGGGTATAGTGCTTGGTGAGGGCTAAGTGATTCAGGAAGAGAAATCCTGCCAGAAACTCCAGAACCAGGCAAAGGTCTAGATACAGACTGAACAAGCAGTCCTGCAGCTGGAGGAGACGTCCTGCACGGAGGGAACGGACACAGGGATGCGGCGGCTGGATGCTCAGTTTTGTACAGGAGTGGCCATGCCAGCCACGCTGTACCCCTGGGATGGAGGGGATCACGCTGGCTCAGTTGGAAGGTCCTGGAGGATTGGTGGATGCAGGTGTCCTTTTTAGTAGTCACTGTCATGAGCTGGTTTTGGGAGGCTGAATCGCATAAGGGGAGAAAGAGGAATTTGGAAAAGCTGTTTGCTCCTCTGCACCCATGATGGCGGTGCCCACTGTTGGCAGTAAAAACAAATACCTCCTGCTTAAAACTTGGCATGTACTCATTACAAAAACAAACACGGAAATTCCTGACAATCTCTTCTGGTGTGCAGCTAGGAGCGTGCTGGTGCTGAGGCCTGGGTGGGAACATATTTGAATTAGGTGTCCTGGTTAGCCTGTGCAGATTCTTGACTGGTTTCTTGAGGCACAAACATCTCCTGGCCTTTGGGCATCTCTTCCTAGGAGCATTCCTCTTCCTCTCTGTCACCAAGCCTGTCACCTGTGTTTCTCATGAAGTAAGGCTCAATGCCACTCTCTCTTGCTAAAATCCTGTCCAGTCCTTGGTGTCGTAGATGGACATGTTCCTTGCCGATTCAGGCCTCATCTTCATGCTCCAAAGCAGGTGGCGGCCCTTTGCTACTGTTATTTTTGTGATTAGCTTCATGCAATCTTAGCTATCCTGAAGGTTTTGTCATTCCCGCATTACATCATCTGTAGGTGGCTGCACCCCATTAGATGGTATGGAAGCACAGGGATGTGGATTTGAAGTTATTGGCTTGAAATTACCCGAAGTAGAACTGGGGCAAATTTATGGATTTACTTCAAAACAAAAGAGTACAAAAGTATGTATCTTTGTTTTATTATTATTACGGGTTTCTCCCAGGATGACTCACCTCTGACCACAAGCCCCGTGTTTTTGTTCTGTTGCTGCCAGCTGTTGGTTGCCCTTTCTCCAGATTCTTTCAGGCACTGCTGCTGGGGAGACTCATCAGTCCCAGCCTGTATCAGTAAGCCTCAGGGACTGTCTTTCCCAAAACCTTCATCTTCTCCGTTCTCCACCTCTCTCTCTTTCCTCCTTTGCCCCTACTCCCCCTTGCTCAGCTATTTTGCCTCCAAAATGAATAGATTGAGATGACAGGTGCAGAAGGAGCACGTTTCTTTACCCTGGTCACACCTATTGCTCTCCCTACATGTTCTTCATCACTCGCTTGGCTCAGTTTCCGGCTCTCATGAGACCATTTGAACTGCTGTCGCTGGAGTGACTACGCTTCATGTAAACAGTCTTGAACTGGCTGGGTTATTCCAAATTGTTTAGCAGCCATAAAAGGAGGTAGTAAAGGAACGTAACTATTTGTGCGGAATGAAATGAGTTTTATGCTGCTGCAGCTTTAATGCTGCTATCAATAGCCAGGTTAAAGTCTAGCTAAGAGACATCCCTAGAGCAGTCTCTCCATGCACAACAGGCCTTGTGGTGTAAAAGATTATATTGCTTTCCTAATATGATTCACAGTGCTTGCTGCCACAGGACTCCAGTCCCAGCTCAGGACATACTGTGCCACAATTGTTTTAAGTGTATAAAGAATAACACCAGAAAATGGCTGTGGAGTGTGCTGGTGGCAAACACAGGAGGAACAAAACCCCTTGTCTTCCAAAGAGCACCAATGATTGTGTGTGGATCACTGACAACTGCTCATACAATGATACAGACCTCTTCTTGGACGGCTACAAAATGCCTTAGTAGACTTTGAGACGGTTTACAAGTATTACTAGCCTCTACGATGCTGACACAGGCAAGGTTAAGCAGTCAGGCTTTAAGGAAAAGGAGTAACAGGAAAGGGTAATAGGCAAGATACATTAGACAGGAGACATGTGAAGGGATTTTTCAGCATTAGGGCAACTAGAAGCAAAATAATAAAATAGGCATGTATCTGCTGTTAGTTGCGTTGTGTTACCCTTTATTTATTATGTGCTTAAGATTCCATTAAATGTTCTTTTAAAGCTATTATTCTGAAGTACCTGGTTTCTCTGGGACAAGTTTCTTGACCTCAGAAATAAACTAGGGTAAACACAATTTCATCACAAGTATTACTACGTCAGTTCAGGGATATGTTTTTGAAGTCAAGCAAACATCCTGAAATAGTCACCCTGATAGAAGCTGCAGCTTGGATACCTCCACGAAACCACACCTACACCACACGCTTTTGCCCTCATAGCTGTAACAGCTGGAGACATCATTTATGGCCGGTGTATTTTTGTTGACTAACACTCTCGTGCAGGGCAGTCATACCAGGAAAAACATGTTTTTCCGTGTACGGTGTCAGGGAGCAGCAAGGGCCAGCTGCTCCCCAAGGGATGGGGAGACATGGGGATACCCAGGCGACTGGCCGGGCAGGGGCTTCCCCAGCCAGGGTCCGTCCCACCGCCCCCAGTGAGGGAGCTGGGCAGGCTCAGGGGGCAGCCGGGCGAAGCCCCCAGCCCAGGGCATCAGGCAGCTCCATGGGTATGGGGCCAGGCTGAGGCCAGGCTGAGATGTCAGTCTGCAGGTGGGGGCCAGGATCAGGCCTGGTGAGGGGAACCAGGGTCAGACACAGCCCCACGATTGCCAGGCCCATGGGCTGGGGGGTGACCCAGGCAAGGCTGGTCAGGGCCCATAAGGCCTGGTGTCCCCAGGGCCCTGACACATGGTATAATTTGCTTGGGTCCTCGAGGGAGAGAGAACAATGTCGATTTCCCAGTTCAGGTTGTGTCAGTGTCGGCTGCACGTTGCCACTACAATTAGATGCAATGCCTTCAGTTGGGAGCTGAGTCTGCACCCCACCGGACGCAGGTCTCTGGTAAGACGTAGTAGTATCTGACCTGGGCTCACTGCTGTGCTCTCAGGAGCCAGGAGATGCTGGCCGCTCAGGAAAGCAAGAGCTGTTGATGGAGTAGCTCCATCAAACTCAGCACGGCCGAGGGCTTGTGACACGTGCTGCAACTCTCTTTCCTGGATGTTGCTGCAACTCTCTTTCCTGGATGTGTTACGAAGGGTGTTCTTCCCCTCAAAGTGAGGTTTTTCCATCATCGAAAAAGGAGCAGAGCTAAAAAGCACGATTTCTAGCATCAGCCTTGTGCCAAGACCCATCCCTTCCATGCAATGGATGCACCTGCATCAGGAGCTCTGATGTGCGGGGGTTCATGTGTGGAGTGACAAGGCAGCGGAGGGATCTGTTACTCACTCTCCCATCCAAAAGGAATGTTTTCCCTTGGAAATGTACCCACACCAACGCCTCTACCCTACAGGTGCAACAGAAGGGGTGTAGGAGCTAGGTAGAAAGGGCTTTATGCATCATCTTACGCTGCCTTGCTGGACTTTCTGAGCACCTCCTGCCAGTGCTCCTTCTTCTGCGCCGAAGCAGCCCGTATCAGCCAGTAGTACGCTGAACTGCTTACCTGTCTGAGTGCCTGTGCACTCAGGCACGCGGTGCTGCCTCCCCAAGTGGGTCCACCCTTTCCAGTTTCTGCTGCTTCTCCACTCGGTTAGAATCAGGAAATGCAATAATTTGCAGACTCAGTAATTACTGGCAGTGTGTGTGCGTGGCAGGGACGCAGCTTTTCGAAGCATTTTGCTCTGCGCGATAAGGAAACGCCCCGCTGCACACCGGCGAAAGGCTTGCCAGCTGACAAGTTTCATTTTTACAGCTGAGTTAAAAGAAAAAAAAAAAGTTTCGTTTTCTGTCTTGTGACTGGTTTGACAAACACACCCAGGGCTTGCAAACAGATGTAGCAAAGACTGTTTGTTGTGCCTGTGTTTAGGTCGGAGTCCCTTCCAAGCCAAAAAGCGGCGTTTTCCACTTTCTGCACCAGAATTGAGGTGGGTTGGTCCTTGGTTTCCCCTGCACTGAAGTGAAACACCCCTAAATGACGGCGATAGGGCGTTCGGAGGTTACATGAAATGCCAGATACGTGAGGCCCCGTCAGCCCCTCATTCCTCTCAAGATTTATATCCCGTTGATTCACACAAGCACTTCTGCCGGAGTAAGAACTGCCAAATCCCACCCTTGGACTTTGATCTCTTTAAGTCACTTAGCAAACAAGATTACACTGGGGAGCGTGCAGCTTTCCCACCTCGCGTGGTTACAGCTCCAAAACAACAACTGCGGCTGTACTTTTGACTGCTTTTTTTTTTTAAGAGGCTTTGCCCCATTATTTTGATGCACTCCCCTTGGAGCGAAGTGATACACACCCACGCGAGGGTGAGCATTACTTGGTTTCTCCAGTCCCTAACTGGGTAGCAGGGTAACTGATGTGAAAACTCAGGGCGGGAGACGGATGATTAGCAGAAATTCATTTTTATATGAGAAAGACGTGCAGACGGTGATACTTGACGCCAGAGGAAAACCCGATTAGAAATGTAGTTCACAGAAAAGTGAGTTATTGAACGATCTCTTGTAAAGTATTAATCTTCGGCTTATTGATCCGCTTTTCCCAGTGTGAAAAGACAATGGGAAATGATGAATTAGGCAACAGTTACGTTACAACAGGAGAAGCCCTCACTCCCTGGGCTTTCCTTAAACCGTGGGAGACCAGGGGTGCAGCTTCCTCTGAGCAGGGGGTTGTCTTGAGAAATCACCGGCGACAGGAACGCGCCCCGGGCTGAAGGGGTGACTGAGGCGGGGACGAACGCTGATCTTCCACGTGTGCTGAAGACACTGCTACGTCATTTTAAAAAAATGGCATTGACGCTCCTGCCGCGGTGGGAGCGTAACGCCGTCCTGGCGCTTTCCGAATGTGCTCTCAGGCGATGGTTGCCGGGGACCACCCAACCGCCCCCCCGGCCGCGACCCCACGGGGCGGGAGGGGGGACGGGGCC
>NW_008825301.1:842431-845099 GCF_000699105.1 Pygoscelis adeliae | reverse complement strand
TCGGGGGTGGCTTCCCGCCTTGGTCGAGCTGGCGTGAACTTCCCGCGTACTTAGGCGGGAGGTACCCGCCGTTCAGGAGAGGGGTCGTGCTTCACCTGATAAGGGAGCGCGGGTGCGGGGTTTGGCGTGCGGGGTGGCGGGCAGCGAGGGTGGCTGTGCTGGGTGGGAAGCCTGCCGGGGAATGTGCGGGGTGGTTGGAGGAGAAAAAAGGGAAGAGTGCACTCCTGCTCCTGGCAGGCATCTGGGAGTGTGTGTTGGCCTGGTACAGCTTGCGCGGAGGAGCTGGGGGAGATGTGATGATGTGTCTGTGCTTGAAAAGAAGAAGGAGAACTCCTTTGGCACAGCCCTGAGCTAAGCATTGTCTTCAGCGGTTTTGGATCCTTTCCCTGAAAAGCAAAACTGTTGCACGAGGTCACGGAGTGGTCACTTAATAAAACGGACTTTTTCATTTGGAAAGGAGTTTGGGAACAGTGCGTGCTTCAGAAGAAAAAAAGCAACAAGATCTCTCATCAGTCTTAGTATTTTTTTGCCCAATTTACAGAAAGTGAATTTCAGGTTGATGGAGTGGGTTTATTGCAAATGGGAAGAGGCTTTGCTTTCCCATGAAAACATGCAAAAGGGAGTGTTTCCTACCAGTGTTTTTGCCAAGATGCAGATAAACTTGTCAGGGGTTGGCTGTGAACTGCACAAGCTTGAAAACCTTGCTGTTAGGGGAATCTTGTTGGTTCCCCCCCCCCATTCCAGATGCGATATCATCTTGAGCTAATCTATACAAAGGAAATATTGAGACTGTTTGTTGCCATTGCCTTTCTTACCCGGTCAGCTCTGATGACAGGAAGATTGCTAGGCTGAGCAAACAACTGCAGCAGTGTAAACACCTCCCTCTTGGACTGAGTTAGGTCTTGTATGGCTGAGCTAGACTAGGGATTTCAAGATTGTTGTTGTTTCAGAGGGTAGGAAGCAGGGTTAACTGTTTACACTGTTTTGTGAGGTTTTGGGGTTTTTTTTGTTTTGCAAAACAGTAATGACACCATGTAGATAGAATATTGAACATGTTTTTGCATCAGTTTTTCTGTATATAAAATGGGAGATGCAAGTCCTTTCTTAGTTTATTAAAAAAGTGCTGCTACTGGAAATCATAAATATAGGTATGTATACACAGAGTTTTTCTTGAAAATGCAACTCCACACTTGCCTTAACCATACGTTCTGTTAGGTATAACTTGTTACCGGTAGGTTACAAAGAGGGGAGAATCATTTGAAACTGAAAGCAAAAAAGCTTGTTTTGTTTCACTTAGCAAAACAGGATGTGCTGGGGAATAAGGCCAAACTGTCACTGGTGCAAGCTGTGAAACAATCTTCAATGAAAGCTAGTCCGCATGTGCTTGGCATGAGTTCAGCTTGCGAGGAAAGGGGGAAGGATGTTCCGAGATGCCACCTTAAATCCAGGATGGTGTGTCATGGCCTTGTGTGAGGACCTGTGTTGCCAAATTAATCAGCAACGTGTTGAGGTCTTGCCTATAAATGGGGAGAACTGTGATTTGTTGTCTTTCAGTAGTGTTATTTTTCCTTGTATTTTTTCTAGGGGGCTTCCCAAAATGGGGTGTGATTTCAATGACATGAAGATACCTTATGGACAGGCTCAGGACATCCCAAGTGGTCCGTAGGGGCCAGTCTGTCAGGTTTCTGTTGCCCTGTTCATGGATGTAAAACTCGGGTTTCACAGGGAGCGCTCACGGTATAAAGCAGGGTACAGAGCTGGTGTCCTGGGGTGTGTGCACCCATCTTGTTTCCTGGAAAGTGTCTTGTTTTTGGGGACGTGCTTTTGATTTCCATTTCCTTGCTGTGTTGCTTCCTGATCTAGTACCTTTCCTGTGTGCAAGTCAACCACAAATCCCTACTTTAGAGGGTTTATTTGTAACATTTTAGTAGCGTCCTTGTCTTGAGCTTTTACTTTGATTACTGCAAGTCAGCAGGGCTGGCCCAGTACTTCTGGCCGGCTTTGGGTCCTGTTTCTGTGGTCTTGTTTGCTGGTCATGCATCTGAAGAGGAACTGAGCTGCTAAGCAGCATCAGCTGCATGAGTTTGGTATGTGGCTAGCTGGAGATGTCAGGCAGCTGGGCTTAGTTATGAGTAATAATTGCTTTATAACAGTTTGTGTAAATAGAAACCAATGTACAGTGGTAATCTGGAGAAGGAGGACCTCAGGAGGTCATTCAGGCCAGCTCTGCCCAGAGCAGGGTCCTAGGCCAGAGACTGAGTTTTCTTGTGTTTGTATTCCACTTGCTCCCCTTGTTTCACCCAGACCTTGCACACATCTCTTCCTTATCTGGTTTGTACATAGTGTTTGCGGTATTAACAGGCCATGGAGATGTCTGTGCTAATCATATCCTGGGGTTCATTTGCCAAATGTTGATAAGGATATATGTCTTGTTTCTGACAATGTCTGTGCCCTACAATCATCAGTTTACTACAGAGCACGTTTCCAGGGGAAAGCCTGGTATGAAATGAAGAGCAGCCTGGGATATTCCATCTCGCTTAGTGCACCAGCAGCCATTTAATACCTTGTCCTGGTTTCGGCTGGGATAGAGTTAATTTTCTTCCTAGTAGCTGGTACAGTGCTGTGTTTTGGATTTTTGAGAATAAAGCTGATAACGCACCGATGTTTT
>NW_008825301.1:833194-839291 GCF_000699105.1 Pygoscelis adeliae | reverse complement strand
CAGGAGAGGGTATTTCAAGGACCCAAAAGGGTACAGGTGGGCTTTTGGTATAGCTGCCTTGGAGATGGAGGAAATCAAACAGCTGTCTACCTTGCCTGGTCTCTCAGAGGACCCTTCTGTTGTGGGGTTGCTGAAGGTCCAAAGACCAACAGGTGCCAGTTGCCACCACAGCGGTGCACCGGCAGCAATACCGCACCAACGGAGACTCCCTGCTTCCCATCCATAAGCTGATTCGTCGACTGGAGAGCCAAGGAGTGATCAGCAAGACTCGCTCACCCTTTAACAGTCCCATATGGCCAGTGCTAAAGTCTAATGGAGAGTGGAGACTGACAGTAGACTATCGTGGCCTGAATGAAGTCACGCTGCCGCTGAGTGCTGCTGTGCCAGACATGCTAGAACTTCAATACGAACTGGCCCATCAATACGACATTCACATACATCTATACCACAAAACATGGCATTTGGAAGACCTATATGCAGTGTCCTTTTGCTGGGTGACTGCAGGACTGCCTGGACGGAGGGTGGCAGTGGTGGGCATTTGGCTGGGGGGTCCCTCTGATGTAACAGGTCGGGGTGACACGGTGTCCTGGTTTCGGCAGGGATAGAGTTAATTTCCTTCCTAGTAGCTGGTACAGTGCTGTGTTTTGGATTTAGGATGAGAACAATGTGATAACACGTCAATGTTTTAGTTGTTGCTAAGTAGTGCTTATACTAGTCAAGGACTTTTCAGCTTCCCATGCTCTACTGACTGAGAAGGCTGGAGGTGCACAAGAAGCTGGGAGGGGGCACAGCCAGGACAGCTGACCCAAACTGGCCAAAGGGATATTCCATACCATGGGACGTCATGCTTAGTACATAAACTGGGGAAAGCTGGCCGGGGGGGCCACTGCTCAGGGACTGGCTGGGCATCGGTCAGCGGGTGGTGAGCAATTGTACTGTGCATCACTTGCTTTGTGTATTATTATTATTATTACATCATTATTATTGTTATTATTATTTTATTTCAATTATTAAACTTTTTATCTCATCCCACGAGTTTTTCTCACTTCTACTCTTCCAATTCTCTCCCCCATCCCACCGGGGGGGGCAGGGGGGACGAGTGAGCGAGCGGCTGTGTGGTGCTCAGTTGCCGACTGAGGTTAAACCACGACACGTGGCAATTCCTTCTTGGTGGCACCATGCTTTCGGAGCCAGCGTGCTTTTATTTGGCAAGAGCTAATGAGAGCCCAGAGGTTTACTGATGAGAAAACATGAATTATTAGAAAGCTGATGAAATGTATTTAGTTGTCACTCAACTACAGTTTAGATGCGCTTTGGGCTTTTTCTCTCCCTACTTGTTGCCATTTGGTAATGTCTGCCTGTTAGGTTAAGGGGGAAGAAGGAAAGATTATTTATTTCTCTGCTTAATAGGAATGAGGAATGCACAGTCTTTAGAAGTCAGATTTCCTGGAAATAGGAGGATGCTCATTTTTCACCACTATTTTAATTCAGATGCAGAGCTCCCCAGATTGCTATACTTCATTTGTTGCTTGCATTATAGATAGCTACTGTGCCTCAAGAATAAAAATGTTATTCTACCACCGAATAATGCCATAGGGACAGAACTTCAAATCTTATCTCTCAGTATCAACAATATTTAAAAGCACGGCTGTGTAGACCTTCCACTTGTTCTCTGTGAATAAGCAGTGTCACACAGTTTCTCTTTTAAAATGTGTAAACCAGATGCAGACAGAACAAACCAACTGCTTGGGTTCACTCTCAGATATATAAAGTTTTTAATATTGCCAACTTCAGATGTTCAGAAAGCACAAGCTGGCCTCTTGAGACTGATAGCTGACGTAAGGAACACAATATTTTTCAAGAATGACAAATGGGTTTTCTGGGCAGTCTCTGTTTGTATTTTCAAGCTTATCTGCTGAAGCGAGAGGAATCAAAACTTAGCCTTGTAAACCCCCCAAAACTGCCCTGCTTCTGAGGACAGTCTGACTGAAGCAGTTCAGTGGGACACGGACCATCACAATAACTTATATGAGTGTTGGCAACATGTGAAGTAAATGGGAATTTTGCCCACTGGCAGCAGTACGAGTTGGAGCTGATTGTTTCTGACTTAACTGTGTAATCTTTTGTTTTAATTCTTTGAGTAGAAATTAATATGCTTCATTTTGCTGTCATGGTCGTGCTGGTGGCCTCAGGAGCCATAAAAAAAAAGTGAGCAGAGTAGACCATCTTGTCTGGATTTTGTTTGTTTGTTTTTTTCTTTGAAGGACAAGGTCTCAACAATGCCCTGGGAAGGGTCTCGCAGACCTTAAGGGTAGCCCTGCACATTTATGTGTTTCATGGACTCCATAGCTTAGGAGAAATCCCCACTTTACAAGGGGAACCTGTCTCACTCAACTGTGTCTGTCTGGGATGGAGTTAATTTTCTTCATAGTAGCTCGTATGGTGCTGTGTTTTAAATTTGTGACCAACGCTGATAACACACTAATGTTTTAGCTGCTGCTGAGCAGTATTTGCACAGCGTTGGGGCCTTCTCTGTTTCTCTGAATAGATTGGGGTGCACAAGAGGTTGGGAGGGGACACAACTGGGCAGGTGAACCAAACTGACCGAAGGGATAGTCCATGCCATGTAACGTCATGCTCAGCAATAAAAAGGGAGAGGAGGGGGCTTAGGGAGATTAGCCATCCCTAGCTTGGGAACTGGCTGGGCATCGGGCTACGTGTGGGACGTGGTGAATGATTGCCTTTGCATCACTTGTTTTGTTTTCTTTCTTCTTCCACTTCGCTTTTGCTTATTAACCAATTTTTATCTTGACACACAAGTTTTCTTGCTTTTACTCTTCCTTTCCTCTTCCCCCATCCCACTGGGGGTTGGGGGGGAAGAGAGTGCTTAGCTGCCTGCCGGGGTTAACCCACAGCACTCACCACGACAAAATCTTTCATTAGTTACATTCAAATGCAGTTGTGACCTTTACCTGTGCCAGTTAAGCCAGAGTAATAGACAACGTTTTTGTTTAATGCTCACTGCGCTCAGTAGACTTTATATAATATGTCTTCAGTTAGTCCACTGGTTTTGAGTTAAAATTGTTTATGCTTCTGGAAGGTGTTAGGCAATAGCAAGACATGCTGTGCTAGTCAGCACAGCGATTCTTTTGGATCATTAACTTAGATGTCAGATTTTCAAGCCTGTGTATCTCTTGGGTCTGCAAACTTGTGTGTAGTTGCTAAAGCCCGCAGCAGACATCCCAGTTATTTAAATGACCTACAGTTTGGAGTTTTGGCTGGGAAACTCCAGTGCTGGAAAAGGATGGGAATTTATGTTCTGCTGGAAGTCCTGCTACCCAGAGCGGGGAGGGGGTGCTACCTCCTGATCTGAAACAGGGAGCTCAGTTCCAAAATTTCTCAGCACAGTACTGAGGACATCCTGAAAGTACTCAGGATGTTTGAAAGTCCTTTTAAAACGTATTTTGCAATTGGGGGTCTTCTGCTGTATTGTGGGAAAAATAATCCTTTAAACGTCTTGTAAATACCTTTTATTTGTAATTGTACTTTAAATAGATTCCAAGGAAAAGTAAGGTAAATACAATTCTGGTGTCCTGGTTTTGGCAGGGATAGAGTTAATTTCCTTCCTAGTAGCTGGTACAATGCTGTGTTTTGGATTTAGGACAGAACAATGTTGATAACACACCGATGTTTTAGTTGTTGCTAGGTAGTGCTTACACTAGTCAAGGACTTTTCAACTTCCCATGCTCTACCGACTGAGAAGGCTGGAGGTGCACAAGAAGCTGGGAGGGGGCACAGCCAAACTGGCCAAAGGGACATTCCATACCATGTGGCGTCGTGCTCAGTACATAAATTGGGGAAAGCTGGCCGGGGGGGCCGCTGCTCGGGGACTGGCTGGGCATCGGTCAGCGGGTGGTGAGCAACTGTACTGTGCATCACTTGCTTTGTGTATTATTATTATTATTATTATTATTATTATTACATCATTATTATTATCATTTTATTCCAATTGTTAAACTGTTTTTATCTCATCCCACGAGTTTTTCTCACTTCTACTCTGCCAATTCTCTCCCCCATCCCACCGGGGGGGGTAGGGGGGACGAGTGAGCGAGCGGCTGTGTGGTGCTCAGTTGCCGACTGAGGTTAAACCACGACATCTGGGTAAAAATGTCACCCTAAGTAGAAGCATAGCCACCTTAAAAAAAAGAAAAAGCTTGAAATTCAACTATGATTTAGAAAACCACAGGTTCGTGTGTATTCCTACATGAAGAAGCTCCTGTGTAGTTGAACTGTTCTGGTATTATTCTTGGTGAAAATGATTTATCTAACCTTTGATGCTAAAAAGTTGAAAGCTGAAAGAATTACAAAAATATGAGGCAGAACCATCTTTTAGCACTTGCTTTTTATTCTTTGCACTGTTGCTCTATTTTTTTCCTTTTCTTTGCCTCAATAGTGCTCATACCGTCCAGTGTAAAAAAAGTCCTGTTTGTGCTATAAGTACACTTGATTCGCTGACTGGATAAGTAGTATTGTTAAAACATATACTATATGCACATTGCTCAATGAAGTGATGATTTAATTTGCCTAGGGTAAATGTCATAATTACTCCTCTAGCATGACTGGCCATTGTACCTCCCCCATGTAGATGGGACCTATTTTTCTTCAGTTTAGTTTATAGCCAGGAATTTCATCTGTTCTTGGTGCTTCCCTGGAATTAGCGAGGTGGTGTTCGGATTGCAGACATCTTCACAGAGTGTTTATTTGTTTAACTAAGTAAGACACAGCTTCCGACAGGCCTTTTCCCAGCCAGCCTGAAGCAGTCTGGATCCGAGCTTTGCAGTTGCACCTGGTTCTTCTGCTGTTGCCTCTTCAGAGCTGTGGGCTGCTGCTCCCCTGTCTGCTTAGTGCAGATGTCATCCTGCCCAGCGCCTCTTGCGCTTGGAGAAACGAGGGAGGCGCAGTGCCATCCGCAGCGTGCCTCTTCATACCTCTGTGTTGACAATGCAGTACTCATTCTCAACGTTCCAGGTTCATCATGAGGAGTACTACAGAGCAAATACGTCGGTAGTATTTCTTGGTTTGTCTGTAGGTTCATATACTTAAAAATATCTAGTTTGCTCTGTTGTGAAGAGATCTTGCAGATTATGTTAGCAGGTTGTGAAGTTACAGATTGTTGCCAGTTTTGTTCCAGGCCTGCTAATACCCGGATGATAACTAAATCTGTGCATTCCTTTTTGGTGAATTAATCTCGTTTAATAGTACTGAGGTTTGTGAGATTCCTACAGGTTTTTGCAGGTAATGGAAATGGCTTTTAATCATAAAATCCATCTGTGAAGAATGATTCTACTCAAGGCTTTAGCACTGGATTTTTCTCTTGCCTGTGATTTTGATGTGCTGTTTCTCAACATACATGTAGCTGTTTCTCCTCTTGTGTTTGTTTCCTTTATCTAGCTGCTTGACCATATGAGTAGTTCTATGTAATGAACCTGATTTTACAATTTTAATGATGAAATATTTTTTCAGTCAGTTGCAGTTGATGCCTGTTTCAACTTTTGTTTTCCTTGGGTGCTTGCTATATTCATTGTAATAACTTTTAAATCTGATTCAAGGTCCTCATGCACTATTAATATACTTATGTTACAGTATTTTCATGTAGTAATCAAGTTTCAGCACGGTTTTGTATACATTGGATTATTGAATATCTAGCCAGAGAGGCTGGACAAAAAAGACATAAATAAAAAGTAAATGAGTTTTGTGTTTAATTAATTGAGATGTATAGCTTCATGTATTTCCTAAGCATATGAACTCTGTTTATTCTCTCGGATACTTCTTCCTGCATTTAGTGTGTGTGCACACATTTAAATAATTTGGAATCTTCATTTAAAAAATACGGTTTAAGACTTGAGGAGAGAAACTGAAAAAAATGCATACCACTGGTAGATCTGGTTAGCTGAGGTTGATTAAAAAATAGATGAGAAGTTGAGGCATAAACAGCAAAGATGAGGCTAGCACCTGAGTTATATTTTACTATTCTAACTGCGGCAAACAAAAACAATGTGCTCTTTTGTCCTCCTTTTCAGATACGCAAAAACTAAGG
>NW_008825301.1:802658-833173 GCF_000699105.1 Pygoscelis adeliae | reverse complement strand
GGAAAGAAGTGTCTCATAAATAAATGCTTTTGTTTGATTAATTTTTTTTTGCTGTTAATTAGCATGGATGCCATGGAATATGTACAGCTTATGAGACAAGCTGGGAACCAGGATTTTAAAAATGGAAATTACTCTTTGGCCATCAGAAAGTATGATCAAGCTCTACATATGCTCGGTTATTTAATGCAATGGGTCCCGTAAGTATTCTTGAATTACAAGATGTAAACTGTAAGACAAGTCTGAAATTTGTACAGTACTACAGTTAACTCAGAACTGTGTTTCTTGCCCTGACACCTGGTTTTCTTGTATCTTTTGTCACTCTCTTTAGTGTACCCATTTTATAATTAAAGAGGAATTGCTGTTCCTGACATATGTGAGAGATTAGTTAGTGACTGTAATCTCAATATTTTATATAAGCATCAATTATAAATTAGTGTAATTAAAGCTCAAATTAATTTTCCACAAACCATGTTGGTTTCTGTTAAATTACTTCTGTTTCTTAGCTGACATGCTGTGGATTAATCTTGTTGTGATTCTGCCAGATACTGGTCACGTCTATGGCCTGTTGTTACATAGGTCATCTGATTATCTTTAAAATGATTCATACAGGTTACTTTGTTCTTGTTATTTGGTCTTTCTTAGTATTCTCAGATTTGTTAAAAAATAATTTTTCAGCAGAAGAGTTCTTTGGGTATCTTTTTCCAAATGTTTAAGTGCTTTCATCAGTTAACATCAGTTGCTAATGTTATTAATGATTAAATAGTTGAGTATTGTGTTAACTATTAAATATTCATTACTACCGTATATTAACACTGCTGTTAACCGAATTTAACACCAGCCATTCATTTATTTTGACTATTAGCCATTTAGACTAAGTAGTAAAATAAGTCTGGAGCATTATGCAGGGAGTAGGACCGAGCGAGGACAGAGCCGAGCAGGCTACCTCCAGCACCTGCCCCTCGCAGGCAGCGGGGCTTCGTCATACCGCAGGGATCTGCTCCTGAGCATCTCCTTTCCCCTTGCCATGGGTTGCCTCTTCAGGGTTTGCTTGCATGCAAGAGTGTGCTCTGAACGCATTCAGTGTAGTTGAAACAACTTTTTTGAGTGTAAATTAGTAGATAGGAATATGATGAAGGATGCAGCTCTGTGGCACATACTATTTGTTTGAGCGCAGGCAAGCCAGGCTTTCCAGGCTCCCCAGGACCCCGTGGACGTAGTCCTGTAATTCGTGTGCAGCTCTTTCCAGAAATCTCTTGAATACAGCAGATGCTTTAAATACTTTAGTATATTCTGTTCTCTAAAATACATTTCTTTGTTTCTTAGCTGGTGTAAGTGTGGCTAATTCTGTTGACTTCATCAACTGGTGATACAGTAAAATGTGTTTAGGTTGTTTTTTCATGACCGAGATGTGTTTAGCATTCTTTCCATCTAGCAGCTTCCATTCGTGTGTCTCTTTTCTCCCGTTCTTGGCCACTGGCTTGCACTGAGCCATATCTAGGTGTGTCGAGATGGTCTAAACTCTTTCTAAATCCTCATACTGTGTTAGTCCAGTGGGTTGGCTTTCTGCTTCAGAAGAGACCAGGATATCACTAAGGGTATCACTAAGGTATCATTTAGGATGTCACTAAGAGATTTTATAGCTGGTGTTCAAATGATCTTTATTTTCTACAACTCCATTTTTACCTCTAATTTTGTTAGGTGGGTGATATGTAGACTTCTTTTTTCTTGTTGCTAACTATAAAGTACAATGCATCCTTTTTCAAGCAAATAAACTGTTATGCTAAAAACGTATTTTTAGGTGTTCCAGGGACATAGCTGTGTTACACTGCAACAAATCAACTGCCTTGTACAATCTTGGTAAATGGAGAGAAGCAGTGTTTTCAGCCTACCAGAGCTTACACTGGGATCCGGAGTATGTTAAGGTATTCAGATGTTTAAGCTGGCAGTTTTTGCTTGCCTTACTTTTTAAAACAAGTGTCAATATCTACTTTTTATTGTGTTTTGGTTTTGAGGTGTGATAAGCAAATATAGTATAAAATTCCAGAATCAGTGTCTGACGCTGTACATGAGCATCAGAATTACTGCTGTGACAGTACTTTTAATAAAATGAAGCAGCTCTCTTTTGCACCAGGAGATGCTGGTTCTTTCTGGGTCCCAACAAAAGAGGCACCAACACTTTCAAGAAAGATAATTATTTTATTAATATCCTAGACAAGGTGATAGCAAGTAATAAAATCTTACGTGCCTTTGTGATGCTGGAAGACATGGGGATGATGCAGCACCAGCCAGGTCTCTGGTCAGGCCACAGAATGCTGCACAGATCCTGTCCACGGTGAGGTTCACCAGCTCTGTGTTCACTTGCGGTCTTACAGAGCCTGGCTCATGGTACAGTTTCATCAGTCACTGACAGGAGTCAGGTCTGGGATGGGGACTTAGCTTTGAAGGCTCCCTTGAGCAGTGTGCCCTAATGTTCTTTACATGTTAATAAGCCTACAGTTCCTGGGAACAGTACGTGGTGATCAAGGTCATATTGTATTTCCAGTGGACAGAACAATACACTCCACATACACTTGTGATTAAGTACACATTGATTCAAATACTCATCTGTTAGGAATAAGTAGCGGTTGTACAGTATTTATGATAGGGAGGCATACACTTGGACTGACTCTTATGTACAATAAATAGTCTTCTGGACTAACCACTACAGACTCCCAGAGACTTTAGTAGAAGGTATTTGATTTAGATATGGTAAAATTGCATGCAAATATCAATTCAACTTGCGCTGTATTGCAGCATGCCAGTTGTCTGGTTTGAACAAAGTGACTCCACTGTGACTCTGAGCCAGTACAACCTCGTTCAGTGGTGAATATAAACATGTTCAGGTGCCATCGGCTGAAGAATATATGCATTGTGGTAAATACTGCAAAATGCAGTGACATGGGGACAAAAACACATATTCTGGACCTTGTGACAAAAAAAAAAAAATCCTGTCCAGAGGAGGTTAAAATATAGTTGCTAACAGTATGTCTTTCATCCTGTAGTTATTTTCCAAGTTTTGTATTCTGGGATTTATCACACTTCCATAGTATCTGTGATAACATCAGCATATTGTGAATGTCAAGGGATGCTTATTGCACTTTTTTTGGATCTGTGTGTAAGAAGCTCTGAAAATAGTACTGTATGTCATTTTTATAGCATAATTAGAGAATTTAGGAAAAATGGTAACATTTTGTTTTGTAGTAAAGATCTCTGAATATTTTCTCAACAATGGTCTTTTTTGTTCTCTGTTTTTTTCTCCTCAGGCTTATTATAGAGCTGGCCACTCATTGATCAATTTATCAGACTCTGATGAGGCGATTTCTATGTTTCATAAAGGTTTGATTCTCCTGAATGCTTCTGCAGATCAAACTCAAATTGCTGATTTTATAGCAGGAATCTTCATAAGTGTCAACGGTAAACTTAAATTAAGAGCTTAATTTTTCTAAGAGCCTTTCAGTAGTGATGACAACAGAAGTCCTTGGTAGGGCGTCCTTCGTGAGATCATTCATTTGGTCCTTAGTGCCACAGGTCTGTTTGAGGATTATGAATATGTTGAGTGGCCTGGTCAAAAGGATGTGGTGAACTTGGTCCAGTTTGTGTACAGCAGATGCCAACAATCCCAAAACACTGTGCAGGGGAGTGTGTTGTCTCACAAGAATATGTCAAAGGTAGAATAGTTAGAAAAGGTCGAAATTCAGAGTCAGGGGAAACAAGGTTGGAGATTTGGAGCTCCAGACCCTTAAGGCTTTAGTGGTTTTTGTCTAAACCACTCTGCTTTTCTTTTAGCTGGGTAGATTTGAAAATAATTAGGAGATACTCAGCTTAAACTTGAGTTTACAGTGCAGTGTATGCCAGTGTGGAGGACTTTCCCTCAGGTAGTAATGGGCAGTAATGAAAATAGGGAATTTGACCTTTCTGTGGCATTGCGTGGATTTTTTTGAGCGATGTCCACCCTGTGTCTCCCTGCCCTCTCCTCAGCCTCTCCTCCTGTACTTGCTTTTTTGTCCAGTCCACAGGCTTTGTCTGATGATGCCTGCAGACGTGCCAGGAGATTTCGGGTTGTGCCCCTGCTGCACTTACTTGAACTTGCAACCCTATGTTAAGGACCTTGATTAGCTTTAGCAGTGTCTATAGCTGGGCTCACCCACAAGTGGAAGAACCACCACAAGGTTCACAATGTCTTGGGGCTTAGAGGTGTTTCTTGAGGGCAGGGATTAATTTTTTTTTCCCTTGTTTAATGAAGACTGGCCACTGATAACAAGGTGCCCTATCAGTTGTGTGGCCAGGGATATTTAAGCCCCCATTTGGCATTCTCCTGGGTGTTAATTGGTGCTAAATTGTCACTGTGCAATGAAGTAATTTAGTTAAGACCCCAACTTTAAAAGTGCTGTGTATACTAAATAGTTTTCTCAATTGCTTATTCTTGCAGATGAACGAGTCTTTCCACGAACTTTTCCCCCTGCATATGATTATATTTTCAGCGCAGGGTTTGATGCACTGATTTGGCAAGCAGTGATAGAAAGGTTGGCCCAGAAAGGGAAGTGGCGGGTAAGTCTGTTGTTGCGTTACATACTGCTGCACGGTAGGTGCTCATGTCTTACCTCTTCAGGGTAAGCTCGTGTTACCTTTAAAATCCAAAACAATGGATATTTATTGTTCCCTACTTCAAACATCTTGATTTTTAAGACGTGAAAAATACTTTTAGTGATAAATAATTTCTGAAATTCATTTCTCGAAGGGATACAATGAACTTGAAATCCCACTTGCTCTTGCTGTTGTCTCTGTTATAATTATGGTGCCATCTGGTGTCATTACTCTTGAAAGAAATCAGAGTGAAAGAATACATGTTTATTTTTGGTCCCTTTTACTTTTCCTTCTGTATGGCAAGCTGAACTTCTGAAGCTGTCCACAAATAAAGGAGCATCTCAGTGGAAGTCCGGGGTTATTAAACAAAACCAGATCATTTAGAAAAATCAGAAGGTGAATCACCTGAAATTATTGTAATCCTCTTTTCTGTGGTGACTGTATAAAAAAATTGATCATTGTCATGATTACTTGGGTGTCGGTGGCGAGGTGCTGGCAGTGGGGGCTGCAGGGGCCTCTGTGAGGAGAGGCCGGGGCTGCCCCATGCCAGACACGGCTGGTTACAGATGGTTCCAGCAGACCCACTGCAGGGCACAGCTGAGCCCCTCAGCCAAGAGGGTGGCCTCTGGGGGAAAGCATGTTTAAGAAAGGGCAAAATGCTGCCTGGGAGAGGGAGGGGGAAAAAGTGAGAAACAGCCCTGTGAGCACCAGGGTTGGAGAAGGAGAGGAAGGAGGGGGAGGAGGTGTTCCAGGGGTGGAGCAGGGGTTCCCTTGCGGCCTGTGGAAAGACCATGCAGGAGCAGGCTCCTGACAGGAACTGCAGCCCATGGAGGACCCATGCTGGAGCAGGGGAGAAGGATAAGGAGGAGGGAGCGACAGAGAGGGACTGCTATGGACGGACCACAGCCCCACATTCTGCATCCAACCCCCCTGCCGTGGGCAGGGACATCTTTCACTGGATCAGGTTGCTTAAAGCCCCATCCAACCTGACCTTGAACACTTCCAATGATGGGGCATCCACATTTTCTCTGGGCAACCTGTTCCAGTGTATCACCACCTGTATCGTAAAAAATTTCTTCCTTATGTCCAGTTTAAACATACCCTCTTTCAGGTTAAAACCGTTGCCCCTTGTCCTGTCACTACACGCCTTGTTAAAAAGTCTTTCTTATAAGCCCCCTTTATATATTGAAAGGCTGCAGTAAGGTCTCCCCGGAGCCTTCTCCTCCAGGCTGAACAACCCCAACTCTCTCAGCCTTTCTTCATAGGAGAGGTGTTCCAGCCCTCTGATAATTTTTGTGGCCCTCCTCTGGACCCACTCCAACAGGTCCATGTCTTTCTTGTACTGGGGACCCCAGAGCTGGATGCAGTACTCCAGGTGGGGTCTCACCAGAGCAGAGTAGAGGGGGAGAGTCACCTCCTTCGGCCTGCTGGCCACGCTTCTTTTTAGGCAGCCCAGGGTGCGATTGGCTTTCTGGGCTAGAAGTGCACATTGCGGGCTCATATCCAATTTTTCATCCACCAGTATCCCTAAGTCCTTTTCCACAGGGCTGCTCTCAATCCCTTCATCCCCCGGCCTGTATTGATACTGGGGATTGCCCCGACCCAGGTGTAGGACCTTGCACTTGGCCTTGTTGAACTTCATGAGGTTTGCATGGGCCTGCTCCTCAAGCCTGTCAAGATCCCTCTGGATGGCATCCCTTCCCTCAAGCGTATCAACTGCACCACTCGGCATGGTGCCATCTGCAAACTTGCTGAATGATTGAGTGCACCATGCAATCCCACTATGTCGTTGATGAAGATCTTAAACAGTACTGGTCCCAGTACAGACCCTTGAGGGACACCACTCGTTACTGGTTTCCACTTGGACACTGAGCCATTGACTGTAACTCTTTGGATGCAGCCATCCAGCCAATTCCTTATCTATTCAACAGTCCATCCATCAAACCCGTATCTCTCCAATTTAGAGCTAAGAATGTTGTGGGGGACTGTATCAAAGGCCTTATAGAAGTCCAGGTAGATGACATCCATAGTTCTTCCCTTGTCCTCTGGTGAAGCTAGGTGGGTTTTCAAGGAGAAGGTAAAGTTTTTAGGGAAACTGAGAAAACGGAAAAAGATACAGTAGGCATTTCTTGCTTTCTGCTCAGGATGTTGGTGTAGCTGGGGAGTCTTATCCCCATGAATGTAAAGGTCCATTCCTAAAGCGAAGGGTCACTTCCAAGGTGTATTGGAGAGACTCCTTGGGGCCTGACCTTTCTACATGGTTTTTATTTCTGAGGAAACTTTCATTGATCATAGCTTCCCACAGTCCACTGTATATTACATTAATTCAGTTGATAAATGGAAAGGAAGATTCAGTAATCTGTTACAATCTTAAAAAAACATCTGAAATGTTGTTAGCCTTCGTTTGCTTTCCTACAAGATCTGATGAGGCCGTGAAAAACAAAGTTTCTAAGTATGCTTATAAGATCACTAATATTTTTTTTTCCAGTCTTGTCTGTTGTTGTTGTCCGAGAAGAAAGAGTTGCCCACCAATCTGAGAGTCAACCAGTTATCACTGAAGAATCTCTTTGAGGTAAAGTAGCATCTTTTTTTTTTTTCTTGTGTCTATTTCTTTTATTCCTGTTCACTTCAGTGAGAGATTTTCCATCTTGTGTGCAAGGCTAAAACAGATCAAAGAAAAATAAAATGGAAAATAATACATGGACTTTGATTATATTAAATAATCTCTTTTGTCCCTTTTCATTTGAACATTAAAAAATCCTTAATTTGCGTAACTTCTGTATGTAATTTAATGTTTCCTTTAATTTGATCAAAATAAATCATCTTCCTCTCAAGTACAGCAAGCTATTCATGTCATGCTTGGAACCTGAGGATTTAATGCTGAAAAATACCTAACATCAGTTAAGTTGGATATGTTTTCCAACCAGAACAATTTATGATATCCTTGGGATAGGGTATTATTATACTTTGCTAGCCTGTCTCTGGACTGCTTCATGGTGCCGAATATGATTACAGGGAGTTCAGCTGGATGCAGTGTTGGAATTTTCCCTTCCCTCAACACCCCAAATTTTGGTAGATTGCTTTATACCTAGGCAGCACCTGCTAAACTTTCTCCTCAAAGGCTTTGACACTTTACAAATGACTTAGAGGATTTTGGCAAGATGGAAACATGTAGTCGTAGACCAAGTAGCCACAATTCCTAATGCCTTTCACTGAGATGATGGCATTTGAAGACAGCAGAATTTGATCTTTATGTTGCTCTTCTGAAACTTGGTCGTTTCTCTGTCTTGTGATTCCTCATGTTCTGCAGCATTTGAGAACTTCCAAAGCTTTCCATGCTGGCAGGATAAAATAAAACAAAATCTTGCAGCTGTCATAAACTGCCATGCTCATGCATACTTTGACTGCTGCTGGCTGGCTGTGCCTGCCTGGTGCATGTGCCGTGCCGTGCATGCTGGTACACCCCAGAGGCTCTGCCCACATCGCTGTGTGAGGTAGGTGGCCTTGTAGGGCTCGCTGCTGCTTGCCCCTGCCTTTGTGCATGATATCCCGCCAAAACGCTTTGAATGCATTAAGGGGTGTGCAGCCATTGCTTCTGGCCCCTTGCGAACCAGGGTGTAGCTGGAGGCCGGCTGTGACTAGGAGCTGCTGGGAGTTGACTAGCTCTGCCACTCAGGAACAGCCGGTGCCCATAGCAGTAACATGCCAACTTTCTAAAGGCATCTCACAGTGTATGTGTCTGTTACCACACAGTGGATGCCCAGCCTGTTTCAATTGCAGTTAAGTAAAGCATTTCTTACGGACCATTAAAAAAATTCTTCTCTGTATGCATTTTTTTGTTTTATTCTTCCATTTCTTTGTGTGTATGAGTTAATTAACTGTAGTTCCGCTGTATGTAACCTACTTTTAAAAGATACGGTTACACACTCATTGAGAAATGCCATTACGCTTTATGCTGAAGTATACTACATTTCTTACAGCACTGTGGTTTTCCTGACAGAAGCTTTAGAAGATGTTAACTGTAGGCTACACAGTACATTTGCTTGGCATTTACTGGCTGGCAAATTAACAGTTTAGGGCATATTGGTGGAATATGCCAGAATTTGCCATTTGGCTGTTACAGTGCTTGTGGTACTTTTGTCATAATAATTTCAAGTTGGGGCTTTTTCCATAAGTGTATTTCAGTTAGGTGCCTGACAGAGTGAGTGGGAGTAATTCTGAAAAAAAAGGGTAACGCAAAGGAAATAAATCAACATCTATTCATAGGCTTGTTTATAGTGATAGCAGAAGAATTAGTACATGAATATATGCAAGCATGCCTTGGTTAGCTATCATTAGGCAGGTATGCTGTGTTAGTGCCAGCGGAGTAGCCCATATGGGACTTCATGCTACCCGTCGTCATCCCTCGTGTGTTTGCTCATTTTTTTGTGGGAAGGGAGGGTGGGTCAGGGTTCGGTCCTGGATCAGCCAGGCCCATGGCCCGGCAGCAGCAGGGCTGTGGTGCTAGAGCAGCCTAGCTGTGGTGCGGACAAGGCATGAGAGCCTCCGATTAAAGCAGCTCCCAAGCAAAGGTGCCCACTGCCGCTGCCGTGGTTTACAGCTCTTAGCAGCAGCCTGGCCTGGGGCATAGCAGCAAAGCAGTCCTGCAAGGGGTGAACATGCTCCTCACACTGACAGTAAAGCATGGCAATGCAGTAGAGGACACATGTAGGGGGTCTTAGCAAAAAACCTTGCTTCCTAGGCAAGCAAATCAAAGTGCCTCATTGAGAGAGGAGGATAAAAGTGGGTTGCCTTTACAAAATGTCATTAGTTGCTGAATTGGCCCCACCAGTCTTAGCTATTCTAGTGGCTTTGTTGTACATGTGGAAGACTGAAAAAATCAAGATGAAAGATCCCTAAGAACTGCTTCTCTTTTGCAAAAATTAGAAAATGTGGCTTTCCGACAGCTCAAACTTTCCCTGCTGACACTACATACTCCCTGTAATTTGTTGTATTTTGATTTTGTAACTGTGCACAAACAGTAATTCTTGCCAGTCAAAATTTGGCATGAGGTGTTAGAAAAAAAGATGTATTTGTGGATGTTGGAAGCATGTGTGAAGGCTGCTATTTAAAAAGATGACTGGCACAAATGGAGAAATTATGTCTGAACACTGTTTCCGAACACCCCCTCATGTCCTGATCCTTCTGGCATATTGTCTCAATTTCTGTCTGAGCTTCCTCTGCCCACCTCCAGAGTTCCCCATATTGCTGTACCCCTTGTAGACTGTGCTTCATGTTCATTAAGTCCTTGCTGGAACATCTTTTTTCAGTTCAGCCACCTTCTGCTCAGGCTGTGTGCTTTCAATCTTGGTCTGTAAACTTCCCTGTAAATTCCATACTTTTATCAGATCACCTTCTAGGAGTTTATCTGGCCAAAAATCTGTCTCCTAAGGCTTACCAGCTTTTCTTTGCATGAGCAGTCATATTATCACTGTTGTCTTAATAACGCCAGATGCTTCCTGAGCTGGGCTTTGTCCTGCTCTCCATCCACGGGGTTCCCGAGCTGTAAAAGGACTGGTTACCCGAGTTCCCTAAAGCTCCTTCCCCCAATCTCTTAACTCCCTTTTCCCAATTTCAAGTATTTCTCCAGCCTTTTCTTGCTTTGGGGTAACTGTCTGCATAAGCTGCCTCATCCAAGCTTCAAAGGCACAATATCCAGTTACTGCGGTATTTGCACTGAGATACGGTAACATTTAATAGACAAATGTAAGGCAGAAAGTTGCAGTCAATTGCGGAGAAGAAATACAGAAGTATGTATTATAAAACAGACTTCAGGTTCAGTGCTCTTCAGAGCAGAACAAGATTCTTTTTAAGATTCATGAGCATTTCACAGGAGAAAAGTATTTGTTTTGAGCTTCTACTGGAATTGTTACATGTATAGTAAATGTTTCATTTTATAGTGGATACGGCTTGATTGTTATTGTTCCACTGATTCTTGTCATAAAACCCATTAAAATAGGATTAAAAAAGAAATGCCTTTTGTCTATGTAAAATAATGTGTTGTAATTGTTCTCTTTGTTATCAGACTTCTGAGTTGTATGGGCATGGTGAGAAGATGCAAGAAGTAGCGGAGTTAGTCAAGTGGCTAATTTCCATCGGGGCAAAAGTTGAAACCATTGGAGTGTATCTGCTTCATGCTGTTATCAGACTGTGTATCAAAGCAAGTGAGTGACATCCACAGCTAAAATAAAACAATGGTGGCCTTCATCAGAGAACTGACAGCTAGAGGTTTTTTAGATTTTTTTTTTTTTAAACTAATAAAATCAGATCATCTAGGTATAACCTTGCATGTGCCAATAAGGCACTATTTTAAAAATGTAAACACACTCTTTGATCACCTGTGCCTGACACTGGTACAAACCTAATGTGGTTGTTCTCTTTCGTGGTTTGAAGCGAAAGTGTGATTGATGTGGGTCTTTCAGAACCTGAACGTATCAGCTTTCATGAAAATACAGTATTCTTTCCTGCAACCTCAGTCAGGAGCAACAGTTTCTATACATGCTAAAGAGTCGTGAGTCAACGTCAGAGTTGCGCATGCTGCGAGTCAGCGAGAACATAGCATCATGTCTCCCACATTGCAGCTGGCTTTTGCCATGATTTCGTTTACGTATTTCTTCCCTCTCCTACTCCCCGTGTTTGAGAAAAGGTTTCATACAGATGCATCTTGCCACTCCATAGGGGAAAAAAACAGGATCTGTTTCTGCTGTATCTCTGTTTACCATTTATAACAAGTGGGCTTTTTGATCATTTCAGGAAAGAACCATCTCTTCAGGTGGTTACTGACTCAGAGGCCAGACTTGAAGGATAGGATCAACGAGCAAGACAGAGATGGATGCACTCTCCTGCATATTGTGGCATCTTCCAATGAATATTCCCAGAAACGCAGTAAATACAATTCTTTTGTGTGTGTGTGTGGTGTTTTGTTTTCATATGGAAAAATGGATATTGGAAGAAAATTTCAGGCCCCGTTGTTTACTATTTCATGCTAAGGAAGAAAATGAGAAAGTTCTGTTATCTGCATGTAGACTTTGTAATGGTAACTAATATTTAAACATTTCAACAATTCCCTTTTAAAATTGTATACCTGATTTGTGACCATTCTCTTTGCTCTTTGGTTTGACTGGTTATAATTTTCCCACAAGTATGCTGCAGTTTTTAGAATCATAGAAGGTACCTTTTAAAGTTTGATGTGCCTTAAAATCATGTTAAACCACCTGGAGACCTGTCCTATTCTTTTAAATAGGTGAAGATTTAGAACCTAAGTAGCAGTGTAAGTCAGAGGAGGAAAATGAAATGCTTTCCTTCACGTTTTCTGTGGGATTTCTTTCGTGTTAACTTAGCCTGGCTTTTTTTCTTGTATTTCTTACTCTGCCCACTAGGTGGCAACAGGAAATAAGCATCAGTGCCAAGGTAAAGACAGACTTTTAGGTCACTAAATGCGATGACATTCTGGTGGCTCTCGTTAACAGTACAAATGAAATGTGCACAACCTATATCTAAATAATTTCATTTTCTGGAAAGGTGTAACACGCCTTTTGCAGCAGTTCCATCTGTTGCTAATTGACTCTCGCATTTCCAGAAGAAACTGTATATCTATCTATCTGTCTATCTATCTATCTGTCTATCTATCTATCTGTCTTTATTAAATAAAGTTTATTTATTTATAATTACATTTATATAGTATAGATATTACACAGAGTATATATTTTTATATGTATTTAAGTTTATTTATATTTATATAGTGTGTATATTATCTATAGAGTATGTATTTTTATATATTTATTTAATAAAGTTTATTTATTTATATTTATATAGTGTATATATTATATATAGAGTATATTTATAAATATATATAAATATATATATAAAAATAAACCCTTGTACCCATCTGTTAACAATAAATAATCCCTAAAATAGCTTGAACAGTAAGGCTTAGACAAACAAAACGAGACATTTGTGTTAGCCTGCATCATT
The DNA here is from genome assembly GCF_000699105.1 of Pygoscelis adeliae. Taxonomy (NCBI): domain Eukaryota; kingdom Metazoa; phylum Chordata; class Aves; order Sphenisciformes; family Spheniscidae; genus Pygoscelis; species Pygoscelis adeliae. The sequence goes on along the minus strand of NW_008825301.1, from coordinate 820,537 downwards.
TTTTCCTTTGGCACATGCAGTAACAGAAGCTGTGTGCTATGGTGGTGCGCCTGGGGGAAGTGCGATGGTCTAACACTTATTTGCTCACTGTTGCTCAGTCCTCTCCTGTGTGACTTGGTGGTTTGGTACTCCTGGACTCTCCCAGCTGTTCTGAGGGCATGGCTTATAGCAAATGTGCCTCTTTGAGGCAAGAGGAGTACAGGCAGCTGCTTGCAAGGCTATAAAGTTTCCCCTGGTAGTGCATTGTGACATACTAAGAACGGAGCATGTCATCTTCCAGAATATTAGATACTGTGTCAAGGCTTTAAGTCACCATTATATTTATTGTGTTCATGTGTGATCTGTAATACTTGTTGTGAAATGCTCTAGAGGATAGTAGTTTCTGTTGAAAGCAATGGTACCTATCCTTAGTCAAACTAGACATCTTTGTTACAAGGCTTGTTACCAAGAAGATCGTGTGTTTTATGTTGCATAGGAAAGAAACTCAGTGCCTAGCTGTGTATATTCATGCCCGAATATGTGAAATATTCTGGTTTATTGAGTCACCTTCCAAACAGTAGCCAAATCCCTTGGTTTTTTTCTTTATGTACAGAGCAGTTTGCCTAGAGCCTGGAGAACAGGGTTGGGGCATAAAGGAGGAGGTGAATTCCACGTACTGCCTCTGGCCTGTGAGATGCTCGAGGCACCTCGTCTCTTTGTGTTTCTGTGCTCCCATTTCCCGATTAATAATAATGAAGATAGAGTTTTAATTTTTTTGAAGGGGTTTCTTTTGAGGAAAAATACCTAACAATACCTCATACTTATGACACTGGAAAAATTCAGATTTTTGTTTTTTAAATTAAAATTATGCTAGAAATTGTGCCAGGAAGTTAAAAATACAAAGGAAAACAGAACAAAACCCCTGAACAATGAGAATTATTCGTCCTCTAATGTTTATTCATTTAATGTTTTAGGCCAAACAGAAGATGTGATCATGCTCCTGAATTTTGGGGTTGATCCCAGTGTTCCAGATGCACGGTCAAGATATGTCATAGATATCTTGAAAAAGAACAAAAACTTCGATGCTGTAAAAGCAGTCAGCAATCACATTGAGAAACACACTTCCACTGAGAAACAGACAGGTACTACAGGGACTGTGTGCTTTTCCTGTTTTAAAATTATATCCCTTAGATACAAAATTGTTTTATTTGTACTCGGTAATAATAGGTGATTTTTATGTAACTTCTCCTATGAGCTGTCACCCTGATCTCCTATCAGTCAATGATGAACATTTTGTCCTTTGCCTGAAGGTGACTGCTGTCCGACTGATGTTCTTAGTATATCATGCAATAAGTAACTACAAGTTGCTCTAAGTTACTATAAGCCACTGTTTTTTTTCCTCACCCTTAACATGAGGCTCCCACTGCCATAGAAACTGCTTCTTTTTGATGCTTTTTCAGTTTTAACCTTTTACTTTCACTTTAGTTTTTGGAAAATGAAACATTTTGTTAAAGTATTGGTGGCATATTTAAAATGCTTTTAATAACAAAAAATATTGACAAAGGGAAGCTCTGAAATGTTCAAAACGTGAGTGAAAAGTTGCTGACATTTTTAAAAACAAAATAGTATTTTAGTAAGAGCTTTTTGTTCACAAAGTTTTGGCCATCTTTGATCTATGTCAGTGATACGCAGCTAAAACTCCTGTATTACTTGGAAAATTTTAGCCTCTGCACATGTTAAGGGAAAAGAGTAGCAGAGCAGACTATCAGGCTAAAACTATGAGAGCCTCTCATAACCAAAGCAGGGGAACTAAAATTTAGTTACACTCTTGGAGTATTGGGAAACTTCAAAGAACGTTTAAAAAAATTATTAATGATATTTCTAGGCAGTTTGTAAAGGACCTGTTGTCATACAGAAAGACAGAAATCTTAGTTGTCCTGGTGCTAATATGAAATGTCATGAACTGAGGTGATAAACTGGTTTCCAGTCTACTTTTTTATAATAGCCTGTCAGTTCTGAAAAGGATTCTGATTTGTCTGTTTTTTTATCATTTTCCATTCTGGAAACTAATGTATCAGGTGTGATTGCCCAAATAATGGGAATTTCCTCTTCCATGCCAATAAATGAGAATGAGAAAACATACAAATTGTACAATACCACCCCAGTGTGACAGTATCGAGAGTGGCTAACCCTTATGTAGTTTCTTGTCTGCCCTAACAAACGGAGCAAGCCTGAGCTGCCTGTACTGCAGTGTGGTTGGAGAGATATTAGTTGGGGCAGGAGATGGGAGCTGTCAATCCTCGGGACTGGAAGGTCTCTGCAGGATGCATCTTCATGGCAGCTTGGCACTACAGCTTGGTTGCTACTTACATTCTAGCTCTGAAAGAGACTGTAGTGGGCCACAGACATTTCCAGCAGAGGATTCAGTCGTAGGAGGCCATTTGGAGCAGCTCTTGTGGGTATCCGCGTGAGAACTGACAGATTGGCCGGTAAGGCAAGATGTTTCTGCAGGACTTTCAGGTTCAGAAACTCAGGAGGTAGATCCTGCAGCTGATCTTTTCAAGCCATGGTTTAGACTGCTATTGAAAAACAAGTCCTGTTATATCCAGGACTTATTTTTCACAGTCCAATAAGACTGTTTTTAGTCATCTACTCTAAAAATTCTGAACAATGATATCACTGCGAGGCAGCAGTGTCCTGCCTGCATGCAGATCAACTTGTGAACTATTACAATTTTCAGCTTAGTGTATTATGGTAAAGAGTGTATTCGATGAGTGTATCAAATATCCTTTGGGATATGAAGTCCGTCACAGGACTGGCTTTGGCAGTAAGAGTTTCAGCCATCTGATTTTAACTTGCCACTACACATTTGTCAGAGCCCTGAGATATAACGTATTACAGTCTTGTCCTGAAAACATGCCAGCAAGGAACTGGATTTTCAATTTCTGTAATGTTTTACAGGGGGGAATGAAAGCAGAGCCATAGCTGATACAGATTCTCTCCTGGATGTTCTTGAACAGTTCGTCCAGTTCTACAAGTTTGAAAATGGAGCACATCATAAAAATGTATTGAAGGAAGATGCAGTTAAGCGGTTTCTGAAACTGCTGTCTTCTCTGAAAGGTACAGCAAGTTCCCATTTCTCCCCTTCACGAAACTTAATCTCTGTGAAAAATGCGTTTGATGCTAATGTACAGTTTTTGCTCTCTTACCCTTCCTTCCCTTCCCTGTTTCTGCAACTGATAGTACTGGAACAATGTGCTTTTACTTATTTTTGCTGTTGTGTTTTGCACGTAGAACCACCAGGATATGCACAAAATTTCAGTATGATGAACCAAAATGTTCAAACTTACTTGGCTGTCAGCATCAGGACAGAAAGATGCAAGTGTTGCATTTTGCTGTTCTGTACTTTTAATTTAATGAGTTCATTATTCTGAAATTAGTTTACAGTGAGATTGATTTTATTATGTGGTTTATGTTGTCTTGACTGTCTTGCAGAAATCCCTGAAGGGGTGGTTTGCAACATCTCCCATGTCTGTGCTAACAGCTTCATAAAACAGTTGCTGGAGAAGCAAATGTGGCAGAAAGTTTTGCTGCTGCTAACAGGGAAAGCCAGTGGGGAAAACACCTCAGGTGGAGGACTCTTCAAAAACTGCAGTCTTTCAGATGTTGACATTGGCAACGTTATCCAACGGTGTGACAGATCGGATAAGCAAGTGCACCTCATAAGATGCTTGATTGAACGAGGAGGTGAAAAACTGTGCAATATTAATGTGTTATAATAGATCCGATATTTGATTTGGCATGTTTGGAGCAACATAGTTTCAGAAATACCAACACATGTTTTTTGTGGCTCTGTGTAAGTGCAGCAGCTTGTTGGAGTGCAGTCTGTTGGCTGTATCCGCTGCATGCGACATGGGGAAGCTAGTAAGGCTACATGGGATGAAAGATGTTTTTCAAATTAAATTTGGCTGTCAGGGCTGGTAAAAGGAAAAAGGCCAAAGATTATTGTTGCTCCTTTGCTTGTAGTTTCTTTGGGTTTTAATTTCTCTGTCTTCAGCCACAATATTATCCTGATAGAAATTGTATGCCACAATCTTTGGGTTCAGTCTGTTGTTATGTTACAAGTAATTGACTACTTCAGTGATTTCAAAGGCATGATCAGATGCCTTTTTTTTTTTTTTTGGCTAGTGTGGGCATCATAATTTTTCTTGGTTTGCATGAGACTTATTCCTAGGATTACTCTAGCATTTTTCATTTCATCTTATAACTTGATGTTAGCTATAAATTATGGACACACCGTCCTGCTGCGGCCTTGTGAGTGCCAGAGGTGCAAGACGCCTTCTTGTTTTAGTCAGTGATTGACTTACTTGAAGAAGGTATGTTCTGGCCTTTCTGTCTTCCTATCACAACAATGGGAGATAAGAGGAGATTCTGAGGATTTTCTTAGTCAATAACTCTTTAACAGATACATGTAAAAAGCTGACCAAAAAAAAAAAGTTGCCTGCTCAGCAATCAGCATGTACCTTCATCTGTTTAGAACTTTCTGTATTTTGCAGATCTGGCATATCAGATTTAACCCCTGATATTTTTGTGTCCTTTCACACCAGCTCTGCCAGATGGGATTGGAACCAACTCTGAAATACCATTGCAAATATGCCTCAAAAAGAATTATTTTGAACTTGTATATTTGCTGCTGACCAAAGGTGCAGATCCTCAAAATGTCTCCACTGCACAAGGAGATACTCCTTTGCATGCTGCAGTTTCCATCTGTTTAAATAATAGAGGTAAGGCTTTTGTGTGCTCAGGCCTAGGGGACACAAAGGGCTCTAGCAGATGTGCACCGTCCGTTTTCACAGCAACTGTTGAAAACATCCCTATTTCTTACCTGTCTGGCCCACTGCCCCTTCTGCTGCTGTTTACTGATGTGGTAGCAGAGGCAGCAGATCAGGATGTTTGACTGTGTCTCAGCCCCCAGAATTTGCAGGCCAGAGGATACACACCAATCTTTGTTAAGCTGATGTGTTCTGCTTTCTGGTTGCAGTGGCTGGGACTGTGAGGAGAGTTAATGGCGGCTCAGGTGACCAGGGGAATCAAGCAGCTGTAACATCTCCATCAGTGACTGTTTTGTGAACATACTCTTGTTTAATCAAACTCATTTAGAAAGGAAGGCTCCTCTCTGAAACCCTGTAAAATGTGTACTAGGTGGGAATGAAGTAAACAGGAAGGATCTAGGAAGAAACAAAGGTAAAGGCAGAGCAACAGCAGCAGACTTTGAAGGAAATCCTACAGTGACATCTGAAATCTGTTTCCCAGTTTTTGTTCAGTTGTCAATCAAGCAAAGTTTTGTTCAGAAGAGGAGTGAGTGAGAGGACTGTAGGGCTTACATAAAAATGTAAGAAATTCAGGTAAAGTATCAAATTAAGCCCCAAAGTCAGGTTTGATTTTAAATTAAGAAAAAATACATTTTTGAGTTGAAGGATTAAAATAATTTAAAATACTGAACTTACGCATTTTTAAAGCACACACATTTCATTTAATAGCTTTAGAGAGATTGAAAGCATAGATACTGCCAGTTGTAAATTTTAAATCAAAAGGTTAAGAAGTTCAGTGACAATATCTTCTCTTAAGTATTTTTCAGTGTGTAAAGTTTTTGAGGTGGAATTTCTTTATAATGATTTTGGTGTGTTACTATTTTGCAGTTAGGAAATAAATGTTTCGCATGTATTATCTGGTTTAAATCACATACATTATCTGGATTAAATCCAGAAAGCTGCAGAATATCTCTTTTTCTTTTTTTTTTCCCAGAGATGTATTGGACTAATCTTGTTTTGTAGGAAATTGCTCTAGGGGCCTCAGATATCAGGAAATAATTGGGATTTGCCACAGGTTATTTTAGTAAACCAAAGTTACCTGCAACAGGTTACTTCTGGGTGGCATATTAAAATGACCCAAATGACCCCAGAGCAGTACCCAGAGCTGCTGCTTGTCTAGATGACCAGAGTCACCGGCCTAATCCGTGAGTACTAGTCAGGGCTGATGTTGGAAGATGAACGAATCTGTCTGCACCAGGAGGTTAAAAAAGGAATGATGCTACAGGCACAATTGCAGCACTAGGGATTTTTAAAGCTTTGCTGCCCTTGCTTTGTTTTTCCTGGATACTAAAAAAGCTCAGTTTTGAGCCATTTCAAATAAGCATGTTTTACAAACATGAAACGTAGATTTTTCTTTTCTTTTGAAAGCAAATTGATTTTCACTTAATAGCTGCAGAAAAAAAGTATTAAAAATTGTTGGCCTACAAAGCAGCCTTGTAAAGCAAGTGATTTTTTTGTATGTTCTCTTGCTTTCAGATGGCACTGGTTTAAACATCCTGAACTATCTACTTGATCTCTTTGCTTCAAGACCTTCTGACTTTCCATATCTTAATCCAAACATACAAGACAGCAAAGGAAATACAGTGATGCATGTTATTTTCCAGAGAGGATTTTCAAAACAGGCTAAGAGAATAATAGATTCATTGGCAAAATTTGATGTTAACTTTAATATAAAAAACAAATTAGGAAGAGATGTGAAGCATAGAATTAAAAAAAATGACCCACTGCTACTTGCCTGGAATACTGCTGCACTGGAGAAAAAGAAGTACCGGCAGGATATAGCAGGGCAGCTGGTTAAAACATCTAAGCCCATTCCAGTCTCTGAGATTTCACAGCCAAAGAGCACAGGGCGTTCTTCATCTGGGTCCTCATTACAGGCACCATCTGGCAATGCAGCACATAATGATTTAAAAACCCCATGTTCTGTAAAGGCAAAAAAAGATCAGTTGGCGAAGCAGGAAACAGAAAGAATAAATAGCCCTTTGACACTGCAGGAAAGTCTAGTGCAGGCAATCACAGCTTTAATTCAGCAATTGAAATTGGGTGATACCCTAAGAAAGGATCATCCTCTGGTACAAAAGCCATCTTCAGCTCAGACTAATTTGGAAGAAGGAAAAAGTGAGTCCTTGCAACCTTGTGGAAGCATAGCTTATCCTGAAGGAAAAGGGGATAATTGGGAGAAAAAGAAGGGAGCAGGGGAATTTAGTATGGCTCTGCCTAATGGAGAGAAGGAAGAACCACAGGAAGAGAAGGGGAAGATTCTGGATATTGAGGCATATGTGCAGGAGTTTGATAACATGACCTGGGAAATAGAGTGCACTCCTGAAATACTGAAGACATTGGGCAGCAAAGCTGTGCCTCATTATCTGAAAACTAGAACTATAATGACAATTAAGCAGCTTGGCAATGGGGAATGGACTAGGGGCCTTCAGAAGCCACTGAAACACTTGAAAGCTGATATCCAGCTGTATGAAGCCAAGTTGGGCAAAGGTGCAAGAATGCTATGGGAACTTGCGATCGACTTTTCTCCTCGTTGCAGTGAGAGTGCGGAAAAGATTATGGAGACAGAACAGACAAAAAGTCTTCCAGAAAAATCAGGTAGAGTTTACACGGAAATAATCAGAATTTGGGCCATTGTTCTTGACCACTGCAAGCTGAACCGTGTCTTAGATAATATATGTATTTCCTACAATCGTGGGTTATCCTGCATCTTGAGGAAAAAGCTCAAGGGCATAAATGAAGGACATCAGAACCACAATGTGACAACACAGAAGCGCATTCCACGTTGTTATGTTGAAGACCCAGAGGCAGAAAAATCAGAAGAACATACCATACCTGAGTATTTCCCTCCAGCCAGTGCAGCAGAATTGGAATACAATATAATGAAATTTCACAGCTTCAGTACTAACATGGCGCTTAACATTATAAATGATGTACATTCTTGTGTGGAATACCCTTTCCGAGTTGGGGAGTTGGAGTATGCAGTAATTGATCTCAATCCAAAGCCCATGGAACCAATAATTTTAATTGGGCGAAGTGGGACAGGGAAGACGACTTGCTGCTTGTATAGGCTTTGGAAGAAATTCTATTCGTACTGGGAAAAATCCACCTTGGCAAATGGTCCTTTGCTGGAGAGGCAAACGTGGCAGCAAAGACAGTGCAGTAAGGTTGAAAAGGCTAGGTTAGAGAATGAAGAGAGTGAACTACAACAGGACAGTGATGATTCGAGTGAAGAGCAGGTGAGCGACGAGCACGACCAGGACAGTGAGGATGAAAAGGTTGCTGCGGGCACAGCTGGTGCAGAAATAAATTCATGTGACGACCATGAAGAAGACCAAAAGCGTAGCGCAGAAGCATCAAACAGGCTGGAGCACCTGCACCAGATGTTCGTGACAAAAAATCCTGTCTTGTGCCAAGAAGTTCAGAAGAATTTCATTGAACTTAGCAAGTCTTCTAAGGTAACCAGTCACTTCAAGCCTCTGGAGCGAAATGTTCACAAGCTACAAGATGTTAAAGATGAAAATTTTCCACTGTTTGTCACCTCCAAGCAGTTGTTGCTGTTACTGGATGCATCCATGCCTGACCCATTTTTTCCGAGAAACGAAGATGGAAGCCTTAAAAGAACCATTATTGGTTGGGGTCCTCAGGAAGACGTGATGGTACCAAATTGGCAAGACGAGGATGAAGAAGGTAACGTTGAAGCAGAATATCATGATGATGAAGGAGCTGCAGATGCGTACTCTAGGGAAAGTGATCCTCGGACTTTTGTGACTTATGATGTATTTGCAAATGAAATATGGCCAAAAATGATAAAAGGTAAAAGCTTGTACAATCCAGCACTGGTTTGGAAAGAAATAAAATCATTTCTGAAAGGCTCTTTTGAGGCACTGAGTTGCTCTGGGGGTAAACTTACTGAAGAGCAGTACAAAAAGCTAGGCCGAAAGAGGTCACCGAACTTCACAGAAGACAGGAGTGAAATCTATCACCTCTTTTGTCTTTATCAGCAGATACGATCGCAGAGAGGTTATTTTGATGAAGAAGATTTGCTGTATAATTTATCTCAAAGACTGTCAAAGCTCAGGGAGCTGCCGTGGTCCATCCATGAGTTTTATGGTGATGAGATACAGGACTTCACCCAAGCTGAGCTAGCACTGTTAATGAAATGCATCAATGACCCTAATGCCATGTTTCTAACTGGTGATACTGCCCAGAGCATAATGAAAGGAGTTGCTTTTCGTTTTAGTGATCTGAGGTCACTGTTTCATTATGCAAGCAAGAACTCCATGAACAAGAAGCAGCGTGTTAGAAAACCAAAAAGGATATATCAGTTGTACCAGAACTACAGGTCCCATTCAGGTAGAGTAACAAATTTGTTTATGATTTGAACCTGTGCTCTTCAGGTGTCACTAATGATTGAAGTTTTCTACTGGCCAATTCAAAGCATCTTTAAGCGGCCTGTTTTTTTAAGAGATCAGATGGTCAGCTTTTTCTGACATGCGAATTCTGTATTTTGACATCTCAAATGGAAAATCAAGAATGAACATTTTTTAAATTGTCATTTTTTGAACACTCGTGCTTACTGCATGTTTTGAATGTATTTGTTTGAAGGAAAACTTAACAAATAATCATACCCATTTCTGTTGTCCCATCCCCCAAATCGCTAGACTTTGCAGCATTGGTGTACTACTTCTGCTTTTCTTACTTGTTTCTCATTTATGACCTCCATTTTGTGAGGACGCTGCTAAGCCCTTGTAGCATGCTTTCTGATCTTTACAGGCCCAAGAATGAGGTCCACTCAAAATGGCAGAAACATAAAATGGACTTTACAGCTTCTCTCCTCTTGTCATGATATTTCTTGATTTCAAAATTCCAACAAAATTTTTGAAAAGTGTGTTTGCGAGAGAGTATGAGACAGTGAGGCTGAAGTTTAAAATCTGTATTCTGCTTATTACAGGTATTCTCCATTTAGCATCTGGAGTGGTTGATTTGCTTCAGCATTATTTCCCAGAATCTTTCGATAGGCTTCCTAAGGACTGCGGTCTCTTTGATGGACCAAAACCTACGGTCTTGGAGTCCTGCAGTATTAGTGACCTAGCAATTCTGCTGAGGGGCAACAAAAGGAAAACACAACCCATTGAATTTGGAGCACATCAGGTTTGCTTTTCTTAGGTATACGGCTTTTTGCAGATTCTTCCAGCTCTGTTGCTAAATTATCATTTTAAATGGACTGCCCACAACTTTCTTTTTTAAGCCCTTGTATCTCACTGATAAATTATGCTTTTTAAACTTAGAAACCTTTATTGTGTTGGTTTCTGTTTCTTCTTTACGTGTCTGGCTCTTTCTGTCCTTTTTTGCATCAGGTGTTTCTTGCCCCATTCCTTTCTAACTCCAAATTGTCTTACACCAGATCTATGACTGTATTCTCATACCGTGCATTTGTCAGTCTTACAGTGGCGGCTTTGTGACCTTTTTTGCGGAGTGTGCTGGAATGTCTGTGTTAAACGGTGTCTGGTTTTGAGAAAGCTCTTCCCTTATCGTGATGTTTGTGTGCTCTCTCTGTGAGGCTGTTACCTTTTTTTGCTTCCTAATATATTCTTTTCATTAATGTATTTTGTGACAGGTGGTATTAGTGGCAAATAAAACTGCAAAGGAAAAGATACCCGAGGAACTCAGTTTAGCGCTTGTACTGACAGTTTATGAAGCAAAAGGGTTGGAATTTGACGATGTACTCCTTTACAACTTTTTCACAGACTCAGAGGTATTTAACTCTTACCCATTTTCTGCATTTTTTGTTAATGTCTTGATTTTACAAGTGGTCCAATTGGCTTTCCAGCTGGGGAAGGATTCATTGTTTTCTCTGAAGATGGTTGGTTTCATCACAATAGAAAACGGAGCTCATAGGATTATGAATTAACGCCTCTTCCCTTAGTGCTGCATTTCCTTCAGACTGGCTTGTTGCAATTTAAGGGAGAGCCTTGGGGTTCACACAACAGCGCACACACACACATACTTCTGCTACATGCCAAGACTACTGCGCTAGCTTACAGCATGTCCCTAATACTTGCTCCCTGTTCAGGTCACAGCAGTTGATGGAGAGACACTCCATCACCCTCGCATACCCTTTATCTTATAGTGGGGTTCTGGGTTCCAAAAAAAAACCTTAGACCCCCTGCGTTGCATCACCACTCTGTTCACAGTGTGATTTTTTTGGTGTGCTAGCTCATAGACTTGAAATCATTTGTCAGCCCCAGACAAAATGAAACAATGATTTTTTTTTTTAAATTAAAAGCTTAGTAAAACAATTATGTTTAGAATGAAAGAGGGTGTGTGTATGTGTTTGGGGGGGGGGGAGAGTGTTTGGGGGGAGGGGAGAGGGTGTGATCCGTAGCCATCCACAGCTTAGCTCCAGAAAACTCATTCTGGTCTAGCTCAGGAGTTGTCAGGAAACAGGATGGTCTCTATAGTGGAGACCATCGCCCGTAGACTGGCCTCGGTTGAAGAAGGCTTTTTTCCTGGAGGTGTTTTGTTTTGTGTTTTTTATGTACTTCCTTTTCCCCCTTAGTGGTTCTCCAGGGAGCTCAGACCCTGCCCCTTCAGGGTTTCCTGTAACTCCAGACCTGGCAGGGGTGTGGTTCTTGAGGCTCCTCGCAAAAAACTCAACTACAGAAGCCTCGCTGTTGTTGCTGGAGCATCACCAAGCCCCCCTTCCCCACCCCAGCCAGGCAGTAGGCAGCATCCTTACTGAACATGCCTGCAGAGACTCGAGAATGCCCACAACTGAGTTGCTCTGCAATTAAACATTCAGTGTGAACACCTCTGTTGCAGATGCCCTCTGCCTCTAGCCCTCAAAACAGTGTCTCAGATGTGGCTTTCAGCAGATGAAAACCACAGATGTATAAAGGAAAACAGGGCAGCTTACTGGTGACTTTTCATAGAGGCTAGTAGACACTGTGATGAGGGCAGAAGGAAGGAACTTGAGGTGAATGACCTTGAATCTGACTTACTGAGACTCGGGGACAGTGTTATAGTGGCTGTCATGATAGATTTCTTGAAGTTGATGTTTTTGGTGATGCGAGTTGTGCTCAGAAAAACAATGAACTAATAGCAGAATCTGGAGTTGAGTGTGTTGAAGCGTTCTAATTCAGCTAGACTAATGTATGTCAGGTCTGCAGAAATGTTCCCATACAATTGTTCCGTTTTCCTGCAAGTCATGAGTAATTGAGTTGATTTGAGTAGTTAAACAAACAGGCAAGAAAGCAGCTCACCCTGAGGTTTCCTAGTTTTGAAAAGCTGAATTTCTGAACTGTTGTAAACACAGCAAATGTGGCTGTGTGCTGTTTGTAATGTGTTGGGTTTTCTTTCTGTTGGGCTTGAAAATGAGATTTGAAATGAGTCTTGTTTCATGAAGCACGTTTGAATGACAACTCAAAAAGGGAAAAACCCCAAACCCCCCAAACCCAGCAAGCTGTTGACCAAACTGGTACCGTTAGCTGGTTGTCCTTTTGTAATCCATGACAGGCTTAGGAGTGTTTTGACTGATGATTTATTGCAATCGTAACTTCAAAATACATTTTGCAAGAAAGGTTTCCTGCCTTTTTTTCCCCTTAGGAAGCTCTGAACTATATAGATTTAAAAAAAAAGCTGTTTCAGCCTTATGATTATTTTTCAGTTTGTGCCAGAAACTTGGCACTATGTAATCAGGTTTCCATTAAATACCAAAAAGGGGGAAAACATAACAACTTAAAATATGCTTATGATTTTCTGGGTTGTTAGTTTTGTGTGGGATCAGGAACCTGCAGAACGGTGTGATCAGGCCCTGGCATTTTGGCATTGGTTACATGGCATGAGAGTGCACGCCACCAATCTGCTGCCACACTTAACATGTTTAAGCATGTTTGTGCACATTTATAGAAATTTCTCACATGTCATATGTCAAAGGCCAATATTCTCTGACCACGCTTTCTTAGATACTCCACATGAGTATTTTTTTGCTCATCTCTGAGCCTTCTTCCAAGGCGGGTGTGTTGGCCAGTGACATTCCACTCCCTGGCTCAGACCAGCACTAGCGATTACTGGTGTTGCACAGTGAGCTTAATACATTCATTGCATGAATGACCAGCCCTCTTGCCTGTGCACAGTGAGAGTGAGAATATATGCCTGTATGGGATACTGGTGGGTCCGCCTCCACGGCTTCAACCCTTTTGTTTTGTCCATGGCCGTGCCTGCCCACTCCCCCCCGTCATGGTTTACATAAGCAGTGATGACTTGCATGCCAGAGATGGTGTGCCAAATGGCCCTTTGCTTAATCCATTGCCTTTTCCTGCCAAGGTGAACGATCTGGGTCCTGTTCAGAGAACTGCCTCTTCAGCGCACCAACCAAAGGACAGCAGCCACTTCCCTCTGCTTGTATGGATCCTCCTTGCTCCAAGTCTCCTTGGTGCTACAGGGACGAGGTTCAGTGAGTTGTGGGCCAGCTGGCCTACAACTCGCTGAGCTGGGTGGCTGCCTGCTGCCTGTCCTGACCTACAGGCTCGGACCTATCCAACATGTCTTAGGTATCAGATTTCAGCATGATGGTTTGCAGCTCATGAGCATTATCCCACCACCATTTACCTTTCACCCTGCCCTGGGCTGGCAGACAGCAGCCTGGCCCAGCAGACAGCACACCCCCACAGTGACTCTGCCTGTTGTGGTTATTGGGGTTTGTAGGAGAATCCTCAGTCCTAGGACTAAACCTTAAGCCTCATCCATAGTGAGGGTAACCTGATTTGCTCCTTTTCCCCATAGATGGGTTATCCATTGTAGGGGTGTATCTCCAGGTTTAGCTGAAAATTTGTAGTCCACCCAAGGAGGTTTTCATGTTTAATATCAAATTTACTTATTTACATTAGGTGTTGCATGTGATCTGGATTTAGATGAGTACTACAGCAGTATCTTGAAATCACAAGACAAGCATAATATAACAATGGCAGTATACAGCAAAATCACAATACAAACATGATTCCCATTAGCAGTCCCTGTATGCTCCACTATCATGATGCTGGGCATCCCCTGTCCCTGGGAAGTAATACGTAGCTTGAAGCCAGCTCAAGCCAGTTGCACTCTTGCAGGTTTGTTTTGTTTGTTGCTCAGTTTTTACACGCTCTGGGCTGAGCTGTGTATTCGCTTCCCCCATGTTGGTCTGGCTGGCTCAGGAGGACATTACTCTCTACTAGCTATTTCAGGGAAAGTTGTTTATTCAACCTGATGACTGCCTGGTACAGCTGTGTATCTCATCATTAAGGTTGGAAGAGACCTCTAAGATCATCGAGTCCAATCTCAAACAAAGGTTACCCTCCAGTACCACTTGTATTGAGATGAAGTTCAGCTTTCTTGATGAAAATTGGTGGTCAGTCTTTTCATTCTTCCCTGGGATAATACTTTTTTTTTCCACCCATCTCCTCTGAGCCTTCTTCAGTTGTGGGGGTGTGTTGGTTTGTCACAACATATGACCTTATTTGCATTTGTGGGCAGTAGTGATTGCTGCATACAAGTAACCTCATTCTCTTGACATTTTAGGCTAGCAAAGAATGGAAGATTGTTTCTTCTTATACTCCTGATTCGGATGTGCCAGTAGGAAGCAAATTGCTGATTGAAATGCCTTTAGAGGATGCTACTGGTGTGCAGAAAAGAATTCCTTTTAATGTAGAAATGTACAAGGTGAGTTTTTTGTAACATTGGGAATGGGAAGGATAAACTAAATTCTTAAATCTTAGAAGTAGGGAAATGTCTTCAAGAAATACTTTCATCCTGTAGTTCCGTGTTTATCAAGGTTGCTTTATCTTTCTGGTGGTTGTTCACATTTGTATAATATAATCTTGATTTTGAAAGAGAACATTGTGCAAATGAATTTGATAAGACAATAAAAAGTATCTGTAATAGACTTTTAGGTATATTTACAGAAGAGCTATGGTTAAAGCAAATAGCAAATCAGCTTGTCAATATTTATTATTACTTTAATCTGGTTTCAGATCGGTGTCACTACCTTAAAATTAAAGAAACTTCTTAGAATCTAGTGAGTCAGATATTTTCAGGATTGTATGGTAAAAAATCAGTAATTATATGAGCAAGTGATCAGAAGGAAAATGGACTGTCACACCTGCAGCTGCTAGATTTGCTGTAGCAGTAGTTGCATGCAAATTAGCTGGACAATGGTTTATGTTATTGAAAAATCACATACTATTTAGACTTAAAGATACTTTCTTATTTTATATTCATTCTGTATATATTTGTTGTTTTCTTACAACTGCAAAGTATGTTTCTTTCTAACAATTTAGCTCATCTGGCATTTCATTTATTTTATTTTATTTTGGTGTGTTGTCTTTTTTTTTTTTTTTTTGGTTCTGCTTCAGATGCTGAATGGAGAACTAAAGCAATTGTATACTGCCGTTACAAGAGCCAGGGTCAATCTTTGGATCTTCGATGAAGACAGTGATAAACGGGCTCCAGCTTTTAAGTATTTCATCGAAAGAGAATTTGTTCAGGTTGTCAAAGCAGATGAAAAGGAAGGTAAAGTTTATCCTAAAACTTTCTTGAAAGACTGTCAGACAGGACAGCCTACTCATGCTTTCTTGCTTTTAGGCTGTGTAATAAAGAAGGTTAAATTCCTTGGTCCCTCTAACAGTATGCATTGATAACTGGCCTTGCAAATTTCCACGGATTTCAGTGGGGTCTTACGGCCCTTTTGGCTCTAGAGATCAGTTGTATATGTTAATACATAACTTCATTGCTAATTCATTAGTATGCACAGTAATGAAGGCTGTTCACGGAAAACCACCGCAGCTAAAAGAGATTTATCAAATGAAAGAATTCGCTTTCTGTAAGACAGTGGATTTACTCAAAGTTTTGTCCAAAACCCAAGCATGATTTTTAAAGGTCTTTCAAAACCAAACCCAACTTGTTGATTTTCAGTGCTGATTGAAAGTGATAAATAACTCATAGTTACCATTACTGGTGTGAGCGCAAATCATAAAGAGTTTGGAACCTTATGAGATGTTAATGCTTAGTTTTGGTACATGACAAGTGGTTTCTGTTCTTTGTCCATTCTAACATAAAATGATTACCCTTGACCTTCTAGACTTAGATGACAGCATGTTTGCTAAAACTTCAACTCCAGAAGAATGGATTGCACAGGGAGACTACTATGCTAAACATCAGTTCTGGGAGGTAGGAGCATATGTTTATCTGAAATAAGGATTCTTGTCTATTTTGAAACCTTTTTTTTTTTTTCTTTGCATCTATAAAATTGTCTGTAAACCTTCAGTTGCTCTGTAGCAGTGTATCTTAGTTTGTCGTTTGTAGTTGTGTAGGTGTCTACAGACTACTTGTAAACGACTTGCAAGAAGTAAGTAGGGAGAGCAGGCCTATTACCTGTAATCTTAAATGCACTACCCAGAAATTTGCAGTCCAGTGAGGGGAAAAACATTTTAATGTGCACAAGTGAAGGATGGTTGCAAAAAACAATTATTAGCAACAACTGGAATCAACAGCGATTTGTGAATCTAAACCACGTGCTTGACGATATCATTACACGTTACTGTAGGAAAACAAAAACATTTCTTGGAAGTACAATGATTTGGGTGATGATCTCAGAGCCCTTTTATGGTTTTTTGGACAGTAATTAGGGATGGATACAAAACACACATTAAGGAACAGCATGTAAGAACCAAGGGAGCACTAAGAAAACCACAGAAAGAGTAGCAAAATGATGGTTTTGTTCCCTTACTATTTAAAGAACATGGAGATTTTACAGTCTTTTATTTCCTAAATTGATAGTTATTACAATCCAGGTATGGGATGACAGTTAATGGAATGGAAGCAAAACCCAGCCAGGACAATGACAGCAATGAATTATTCTACAAGGAATTAAGGGATATCTCTAGATCAACTGCCCTTGTCCTTATGGGTGATTTTAACTTCCCAGACATCAATTGGGAATATCATACAGCAGACACAAACAGGTCCTGTAAATTTCTGAAGCACATTGAAGATAACTTCTTGGTACAGGTACTAAGGGAGCCGACTAGCAAAGGTGCCCCCCTAGATTTGTTGTTTGTAAACAGAGAGGGACTTGTGGGTGAAATGGTGATTGGTGGCTGTCTTGGTTGCTGTCCACCAAGTAGTTGAGTTTCAAATAGTTGGTGATAGGAGAAAAACTGCCAGCAAAACTTCAACCCTGGATATGGGGAGAGCAGACCTCGAGCTGCTGAAGGAGCTAGTTAGTAAGGTCCCCTGGGAATCTGCTTTTGAAGATATTGGGGTCCATGAATGCTGGTCACTTTTTAAGAGCTGTCTCTTAAGAGCACTGGAGCAGGCAATTCCAAAGTGTCAGAAGTCAAGCAAGTGGGGCAGAAGGCTGGCTTAGCTGAGCAGGGATCTTCTTCTGCAACTTAGGTGGGAAAGGAAAGTGTATGGACATTGGAAGCAAGGACAGGCGACATGGGAGGACTACAGAGACGCTGTTTGCCACAGCAAATTTTCTCTCCGTAGGGAGAAAACTTGTGCAGCCAAAGCTCTATTAGAGTTCAGGCTGGCCAGCACTGTGAAGGACAACAAAAAGGGCTTTTTAAAATATGTTAACAGCGAAAGGAGGGTCAGAGATAACATTGGTCCATTACTTGATGAGGTCAGTCACCTCACAAATAGGGACGTAGACAAAGCAGAGACGTTTAATGCCTTCTTCGCCTCTGTCTTTGACACCAATGATGGGCCCTGGGACACCTGGAGCCCTGTGTTGGAAGACCGTGACTGAGGGGGGACGATAAACTCCCAGCTGACTCTGAACTTGTTTGAGACTTGCTGCTCCAGCTGGATGCGCATAAATCTATGGGGCCCGATGGGATTCATCCCAGGGTACCGAAAGACCTGGCCGATTATATTGCAGGACCTCTCTCCATTATTTTTCAATGGTCTCGGGAGTCTGGAGAGGTCCCAGTCAACTGGAAGCTGGCAAATGTTGTCCCAATTTTCAAGAAGGGTAAGAAGGAAGAC
>NW_008825301.1:796601-802538 GCF_000699105.1 Pygoscelis adeliae | reverse complement strand
AAGGTCACCCATCTAGTTGACCAAGGGAAGCCAGTAGATGTGGTGGGTTTGGATTTTAGCAAAGCTTCTGATACTGCCTCTCACAGTATCCTTCTGGACAAAATGTCCAGCACACAGCTAGACAAGTCCATAATACATTGAGTGAGCAATTGGCTGATGGGTTGGGCTCAAAGAGTTACAGTAAATGGGGTTACATCAGGCTGGCAGCCAGTCACCAGTGGGGTTCCCCAGGGCTCAATTTTAGGGTCAGTGCTCTTTAATGTTTCTATAAATAATCTGGACGCAGGAATCAAATGTACATTAAGTAAGTTTTCTGACGATACTAAACTAGAAGGAGCTGTGGACTCCCTCAAGGGTAGAGAGGCCTTACAGAGAGATCTGGATAGACTAGAGATCTTGGCAATCACCAGCCCTATGAAATTTAACGAGAGCAAGTGCTGGATTCTGCACCTGGGATGGGGTAATCCTGGTTATATGTACAAACTGGGGGACGAGAGGCTGGAGAGCAGCCCCGTGGAAAGAGATCGGGGGGGTTGGGTTGATGGCAAGTTGAACATGAATCAACAGTGTGCCCTGGCAGCAAAAAGGGCCAACCGTGTCCTGGGGTACATCAAGCACAGCATAGCTAGCCGGTTGAGAGGTGATTGTCCCGCTCTACACTGCACTGGTGCGTCCCTATCTCGAGTACTGTGTGCAGTTTTGGGTGCCTCAGTATGAGAAGGACGTCAAACTATTAGAGTGTGTCCAGAGGAGGGTGACCAGGTCTCAAGGGCAAGACTTAAGAGGAGCAGCTGAGGTCACTTGGTTTGTTCAGCTTGGAGAAGAGAAGGCTGAGGGGTGACCTCATCGCAGTCTACAGCTTTCTCAAGGGGGGCAGCAGAGGTGGAGGGGCTGATCTCTCTCTGGTGACCAGTGACAGGGCACAAGGAAGTGGAATGAAGCTGCGTCAGGAGAAGTTCAGACTGGACATTAGGAGAAGGTTCTTCACTAAGAGGGTGGTTGGTTACTGGAACAGGCTCCCCAGAGTCACGGCACCGAGCCTGTCAGAGTTCAAGGAGCATCTGGACGACGCTTTTAGTCATACGGTTTAGTTTTAGGTAGTCCTGCAAGGAGCAGGGAGTTGGACTCGATGATCCTTATGGGTCCCTTACAACTTGAGATAATCTATGATTCTAT
This sequence comes from Pygoscelis adeliae, assembly GCF_000699105.1. NCBI lineage: Eukaryota > Metazoa > Chordata > Aves > Sphenisciformes > Spheniscidae > Pygoscelis > Pygoscelis adeliae. Next base: position 801,362 of record NW_008825301.1, on the reverse strand, counting down.
GAAATAAAATTTTGGATACTTTTTTTGATCATGGCAGAAGGCAAGCTTTCATTTTTTGCTGATAGCAACATACAATTTTTTGTATGGAAAATAGATATTTATAACAAGGCAAAAATTAAAATAATCAGCTGCCACTATACAGTCTTTATCTCCCCTTGGAAAAAAAAGGCAATTTCCTAAACAGACAGGAAAGTCTTTACACAGGAAACACACAGCTGAGAAAATTTCATCTTGAAATCGGAAATGTATTAGCTATATTATCTGCTATTCTGTTTTCTTTATAACCCTGATTTTTGCTTATCATTGCTACATTAAGAAGAAATTATCTGGTGAATTTGGCAGTTCTAAGAGTGGCTTGCAATGTGCAATTTCCAAACAGAAGCAAATACTAAATTAGTGGATAGAATAAAGAAATAATGGTGTTGCAGAATGAGCAAGATGATAATGAAGCAAACCTTGCTAGGAGCATGGTAACTCCCGATGCTTCTCTTTAGCTTATCACAGAAAGGGCCTGGTATGGTAAAAGCATGAATAAATGTTCCATGTTTTTCAATTTAACTTTGCACACATTCGTTTTCCTAACTTTTGTTAATAGAATTTATGTGGCAGATGCCTGGTGACTTACCAATTAATGGTTTAGGCCATCATTCAAATTGCATGTGCTATTTGTTCTATCAGCCTACCAGGAATTTTGCTTTTACTACTTCCATGTAAAACATTGTAATTAAAATTCTAATTGTGATAGTCACATGTGGACTGACTTTAAAGCTTTTCTTTTTGTCCTAAAAATATACTGCAATGTTTTACCTTTTCCTTCTTCCAGGCACCCTGCCAGTCTTTCTGTTTTCCATTGCAGTGACTGTAAAATTAAGTATTGCTTTTATGTGATAAGCCATGGGCTGGATGCACATGTGTGAATGCTGTGTATGATTTCACCCCAGGTGGCAGCCAAGTGTTACCAAAAGGGAGGAGCAGCTGAGAAGTCGAAACTGGCCCTGGCACACGATGCTGTTCTCAAAGTGCACTCAAAGAAAAGCAGCCCCAGGTAAGTGTAAATGCAGATGAGTGAGCGTCATTCTGCGGTGCCAGACCTCATGGGTGTGTGGAGGGGGAGATTCCCACCACAGTGTGGGACTGGACTGGAGACATAGGAGAACCACGCGGGTGAGGTGTCTTCACATCTTTGTCTGTGGGTGGCAAAAGAGATTTAAGAAATTGGAAAGTCTAGCACAGCTCCAACAGGATCTGGGGCATTGCTCTCTTTGGGGAATAGTGAAAGCAGTTGTACGCCTTCGGCTGTCCAAACCAAATGTGGCCATTGAAAGGGCTTGCTGGTTATGTGAGAGAAAAGCAACAGGATTTGCATTACCTCAAGAGGCTTTATATTCTTAGATACAGATAGAAGAGCATATGCTATCAGCAGTGCTCAACTCAAGTGAATATGCAGTGGGATTAACTGAACAAAGAAGAAGGAATGGTCTTGTACATTGGGGAGGAAAAGCTGCTAACAAAGTGAGCTTTGAGGTAGAATTAGTGTTAAGAGTCAATCTAAACTAAACAAGCAGAACTAGGTCTGAACCAAATGGGAGTTCTAAAGGGACAGATTTTGAGATGAATCATTTAGTTCATGCTGTCAGCTGGGCAAAATATTTGCTCAAGGGTTTGATGGGAGAAAGTTTGCAGTTTCGTGAAGAGGCTGCAAAACTGTTTGGGACTTGTCTCAAATAAGACAGGAAAAAACTTCATGGGGAGGACTCTAGACCTAAGTGAATTAATTCCTGTTCATGCTGGGGAGGCTGAAAACTAGCAGTGATAGCAGAGTGGGTAAGGAATGACTAGAGCAAAGGAAGGTAACACTGAAGGGAGAAGGGGAAGGTCTGGAGAAATGTTATGACTGGAGTTAATCAAGGTTTTACTTTTTTTAATTACCTGTTTTATATTAGTGGCCCTGGCTAGAAGTATAAGGATACTCATGAAATTTTGTGATCATAGAGAATTTGTTGATGGGACTGAAAAAACTTTTTTTCAGTTGGCTGTAAGCTGGGGTGCTTGTCAACTGGATAAAATTTGAGGAGAAGAAACTGGGTATATTAGGCTATGTTAAGTTGACAGTACATATGGAATAATGAAGCTATGAAAGTGGCATTTTGTTTTAGCAGAGGTATTAATGCTGGTGTACAAAACATAAGTAAGATTCCTGTGTGCTCTATAATATGAAATTCTCTGTACGATTCTGATCCTCCAGGCTCAAGAATGATGAATTCAGACTAGGTCTGGGAAGAAAGTAGACATGCTGTGATGATACCAGAAAGGCTGGGCTTGTTTAGTTTTACAGAACAAAGGCGGAGAACAAATTTGATTGTTGTCTTTAATGGCACTGGGGCTAAACAGCAGAAGGGAAGAAGGAGCAAGTTAAGCTAGAGAAGAGAAGCAGCACAAAACCACACTAGTATACTTAGTTTGAGAATTAAAAAAAAAAAAAAAAGGCTTTTTACTGCCAGAACAATGAGATTCTGGAGCAGACTTCGGGACAGAACAGTGTCAGCCCAAAATATAACTAATTGTATGGTAATACCTCATCAGGTTATGTATGAAGAAGAACACATGATGTCAGTGTTGATTGGGTTCAGTGACAGATCATGTGATCCTAAACTTAATTTGGATGTAAGTGGTTATTTTCTCTTACTTTCTACAGGGAAAAACAGATGGAATATATGACATTGGCTAAAACTTACTTGGAATGTGGAGAACCAAAACTATCACTAAAATGTCTGTTTCAATCAAAGGAGTTCCGGCTTTGTGCAGAACTGTGTAAAAAGTTAGGAAAGGTATTAAATCCTCTAAACTATCCTCTCCTTATCACTTTCCTTTTCCTACAGCTTTTTTCCCCCTCGTATTACTCATAAGATAATAGTATTTTTCTGTGACATGGTAGTAGCTGAACGAAAACAACTCTTTAAGCTGGGCTGTTCAAGAGGAAGCATTTGTCACAGAATAGCCAGAAGAGGAATGAAGAGGCCAATGATGCAATTATGCAGTCTAGGTTTATTTCTTTGGCTTTCCTCAAATGTCACCATCAGTCTTTTCTGCTTTGCAGTTGAAAGCTAATTAATGACTGGTTTCATGAAACTTAAGCTGTTACTTCATTCAATACTCTGATGATATTGAAACTTCACTGATTACAGCTATCTAAATGGAACCTTGAAACTTGCAAGGATTAAGTAATGTACTAACAATAATTTTCTAAGTGTATGAGGATATTTAACATTTTTTATTTGCAGTGCATTACCACTAAAAGAATGTAAAGTAATTGTTCCCAAATATTTAAAGTTTATAATACAAGGTTAGGGTTCCCATTCTGCATCCATAACTATTTTAATTTAATCCTGTTGATTCTGAGAAATTTGCAAGTCAACAGAAGTGTGTGTGGTGCTTTTTAATAACAGGCAGAGCTGGGTGAATAAAAAGTACTTTGGAAATCCTGTGTAATAGCTTTAATTTTATGTTCTAGTTTTTCGGACACAAATATTATGAAGTTTTTTTAAAAATGTGTTCAGTTTTAATGATGGTTACTTTAATATGTATTTGATTTCATTCAGATACTTTAATTACATTTTATTAAAGTGTGCTTCTCAATGAGACACCTACATGATGGAATTACTAAATTTATTCTATTCACGTAGATTTGACTGTTTAGAGCACTTCAGTTTAATTACTGACTTCCACATTGCAGATGAAAGATGCTGCAGTTTACTATCAGAAAAGCCAGTGCTACAAAGAAGCATCTGAATGTTATGAACAAATTGAGGAGTTTGATCTGGCAATTAAAATGTACTGTCAGGAAGAACTCTATGAAGAAGCAGCAAAGGCAGTTGAAAGGTATGTCTTCCTAGATGGTACTGGAATATAATTATCTTTTCCATTTCCAAATTCAACATAATACAGCTGGTTCACCATAAAATTTTCACAAGAGTTTTGGCTGGTGACTTTGTTTTATAGGAAGTTAAATTAACTTTGTCAGAATTCTCACTTGGGTAATGATAACACAGTGAAAGCATTCTACTGCATTCACAGCTGGAGCAGTGACTAGCTTCATTTTCCTGGGAATTTTTTCCAGTCTGTATTACTAGTCGTGGAAGTTCTCCTTCAGCCAGTCCTCTGAACTAGGTTCTTACGGTAAATATGACAAAAACATTTAATTAGAAGTATTAAATACTTCTCTTTTAAGAGTGAAATAGTAATGGATTTAGCCACTTAGTCACTGTCTTCTGTAGGAGTATAACCATTAGATGTGTGGTATATATTGCAGTAGTCGTTGTGGCAAATGAACTATTTGTCTCTCAAAATCTCTAACTTAGAGCAAAGAATAGTAATTTAAATCACCGGCTTGCGCTGCCTTTCTGACAGATTCTTGGTCCCAGTCTCCGAGATGAACTTTTCCATACTACCTCCCCTGTACGGGCTCAGGGCAGTTAAGAACTGCCTCGCACTGTGCTTGATAAACTGATATTATTAGTATCTTTTTGACATAACTATGCATCTGGCAACATCCCTGTGACCTCATTAGCCCATTCTTGCGTAAACAGTTCATTTATTGGCCACACCTTTCATTACACCTAAATTGATTGATGACTTTTAAAGAATATATACACTAATTAGAATTATGGCAAGGCCTACATTTACACATCTTCACTGAAATCCTTTGTGATGTACTGTCGTGGTTTAACCTCAGTCAGCAACTGAGCACCACACAGCTGCTCG
>NW_008825301.1:789363-796339 GCF_000699105.1 Pygoscelis adeliae | reverse complement strand
AGCATGGGAAGCTGGAAAGTCCTTGACTAGTGTAAGCATTAGCTGGCAACAACTAAAACATCGGTGTGTAATCAACATTGTTCTCATCCTAAATCCAAAACACAGCATTGTACCGGCTACTAGGAAGGAAATTAACTCTATCCCCGCCGAAACCAGGACAGTATCCACCCCTTATTCTATACCATCTACGTCATGCCCAAGTCCCACACTTTCCAATACATTTCCATTAATCACCACCCCTTTTCCTGTTTTTTAATATATATATACACACACATATACCATTCCCTTACTCTGTGGGCCATCCCTCTAAAATGTTCGGTGAGTTCATTTAGTGCATGACTTCAGGCTCCATCTGTCGTAATAATCTTCTAGGGCAGGAAAGATGGAGATGGTATGCGATGTTGGACTGTATCATGTTGAAGTCAGTTCTGGTACCATCATCACTGTGCTTTCCTTGGTTTCATCGAAGTTTATTCTTCATTAATCTGGGTGATTCTTTTTGTAATATCATTAGTATGGCATATAATAGTACGTAGCACTTAACATCACATAATTCAGATCATTGGCTATTCTCACCCAAAATCAAATCCCCTTGAGGTACACATCAGACTTCCCCATCCTTCTGCATTATCCACCAAGTGCACCCAAGTCCTTGAGGAAGAGCAATCCCACGGATGGGTTTGCTTTTGCCCGAGGCAGGAATAACCCAGACTGTCTTTCCCAGCATATTTTTTATGTGCACTACAGGGAGTTTATCCCCTCCTACAGTACGTAACAGTTTTGACTGGGCAGGGCCAGCTCGATTGGCAGACCCCCTAGTGTTGACTGACCAGGTGGCCTTTGCTAAATGTGTTTCCCAATGTTTGAACGTCCCAGCACCCATTGCTCTCAGTGTAGTCTTTAACAGTCCATTATATCGTTCAATTTTTTTACACACCTTCACTGAAATCCTTTGTGATGTACCTTTAATAATGGCAACTGTTTTTTGAAGGACTAAGGTTGTTTAATATGTAGAGATAGTTTGATCAAAAAGTTCAAGCATTAAAGTCACCTTACCAACTAACCATTTTTTAAATCAGCCTCCCCAAAACATTCATGCAAATTCATCAGCATAGGTACAAAAATCTGCACTCCCACGTTTATCATGAAAAAGATGATAATGAAAGGCTAATGATAATTTACTCACCCATCAGGAAAAAATTACTCATTCTTAGCATGCAAGAGAATACTTTTGCAAGACTGGCTTAGGGGATATCTTAATAATTTCACATCAGCCAATAATAATTAATAACCAAGTGTTTTAAAGTGCATGTTTTGAAAGATGCAACCAGGTACTTCGCTCAGGCACTCAATAAGCAGCAAAGTATATGTAGATACATAGGACAGAATTGAGAGAGTTCTCTGAGCAGTTTATGTAAATTTTACAGAATATTATCTATATTGGCCTGTGCAGAATTCATTGAAATTCTGATTTATTTCATTCTGGCTTCTGTTCATGTAAACAACCGTTCTATATTGAGGCTTACTTTAATAAACAGAAGATTATCACCAGCAAAATGTGATTAAAATAATTTGTACAGTGATTTGACAACATGGAGAGTCACTAATGCTGTAAACCTTGTGATCTTGTTTGTACCAGAAGTTTTAATGATCTTGCTTCAGACAGCCTTATGTTGTAACTAAATTCTTTCTGTAGATCTTTTAAGATGATGTGATTGTTTTTCACATGATAGACATATCACTTGAAATAGTTGGCCTTTTTGAAGGAATGGCTTCTGGGTGCAGCTATTTGTTTAATGTTTTGGAGGCTTTTTAAAAATGTGGTATTTTTTTGTCTAGGTTAGTCATCTATGGTAGTAAATTGATGTATCTATTATTTCAGATATGAAGAGATGTTAAATACAAAAGGACAAATGGTTTCCAAACTCTCATGTACAGCAAATCAGTTGTATTTGGAAGCAGCTGCAAAGTACCTAAGTATGAACAGAACTGAGGAAATGATGCAAGTCCTATCAAAACTTGATATAGAAGATCAGCTTGAGTTTCTGAAGTCTCGTGGATGCTTGCGCCAAACAGCAGACTTACTGAAAAGGGAAGGTCGAGAGGAAGAAGCTGCGAAGTTAATGAGACAACATGGATTTGCTCTGGAAGCAGCCAACCTCACAGCTATAAAAGAGTTTCGTGCATCGTGTTTGCTTGCTGCCGCACGTGCCAGTGTGACTCACTGTTCAGAATCAGACCCGGTGGACATGGAGGTCATCCTAAGAGAAGCCCTCGAACTTTGTGAACAAACTAAGCAGAAGTCTGGCATTGCTGAGGCTGTGTTTTTGCAGGGAGCTCTGAAGGGAGACTTTGCAAAGCTGAGCAGCGCATACTGTCAGTTCCTATCTCTGAATCATTCTGCTGGTGCAGTTGAAGCTCTCTTTGCATTATCTCGCTGCAGCGCTCCTAGCCAGAACATGCTCTTTATGGCAATGCGCGGCTTAATGGCTCTTCTGAGTCTGGTTAGAGGTTTGAAGAAAGCAGCCACCAACGCGGAGAAAGATATGGTGAAGTCATGCTTTGCCTATTTTGGGATAGTCCCAACAAGTGACAGTTGCCAGGTGTCTCAAAATGAAGCTGAACCCATTCTCAAGTTTTTGTCAGACAAGCCAAGTCTAAAAGAAAGGAAAACAAAAGGTGATTTCTCAGTAAGCACAGAGGAGGTAAAATCAGCTTTGAAGCAGCACTTGTTAAGCAGGTTGTGCTCTATCACCCATGAGTTACTGAACAAGCATTACCCTGATATTTGTATGAAGTTCATCGTTGGCTTGAACTGTGAAGATAAAACCTGTGAGGATTACCATAGGCCCTTGTTGCGCCATGAAGCAAAGACAATATTTCAGTGTAAAATGCATCTGGTGGCAATAAACGGACTGCTGTTGGAAGCCACACACACTTTCCCTAAAGAGCTACTGAATCAGTGCAAAAGCTTTGATGACATTTTGACTGCTGACAAATATGCATCGTGTAAAGCCCTCCTAGAAATGTTTTTTCCTAATCATTTTCATCTGAGAATACTGTCTGAGAACCCAAAGGCATGCAAAGAAATACTGGAATTCAGTAACATTATTTCCAAACCCTGTAGGGCGGTGTTGAAGGAGTACATCACATTTAAGTTTAAAAATGAAGACACTGCAGCCAGAAGAGAATCAACTGACTTGTGGCTAAGTGCCATGCAAGTTTTCATCTTATCTTCGGGATATCCTGAAGAATTTGAGAAACTTCTTTTTAAGGAAGAGGATGATTATAACAAAGAGCTAAACTTTGCTTTGTCAAAGGGAAGAAACTCCCCAAAGAGTAAAGGCCAAGGAGGAAAGACCAAAGGAATAGAGGGCAGACATGGTATGTTGCTACCTGACAAAAATGCTGAAAAAGCAGGAAGAACACACTTGTGCTTCATTCGACTTCTTGAAAATTCACTTGAGCAATTCTATGTTCATAAGAACCCAGAAAACTGTAAATGGTTTTTTTTCCGTTTTATGAATGTCCTGGTCAAGAAATGCACAAGATACCTGATTCCAAGCATAGGAAATACGGTGATGTTGTTGGAATTCCAGTATATTCTCTGTTGTGCTGTCCTGATGCGTCTTTCCAAGAACATTACTCTCTGCTTTCCAAAGAGTTACATTGCTCTCATTCATTACTGGGAGTTTTTGTTCAGAAGCAAGTACCATAACAAAGAACTTAGAGACACATTTTCTATTATACAGGAGTATAGACCAAAGGACGCGTATATAGCTGTACAGAATTTCAGATTTCATCTCTGTTATCTAGCAGAAGTGTTGTGTGGAGTTCATGGAAAGTTCAATGTCCTTCTGGATGCTTTCGAGGACCCTGACTGCATAACTTCAGGGGAGGCTGAGCGGACTGTAGTGCTGTGCTTAGTGATGTTACTGAATGCTGACCAGGTGCAGAATTCTAAATATAGATCCCTCTTATGCCACCACTTTCCTGAAATCAAGGTGATGCTGAAATCAATGAGAAAAGACTCTCCCTCTAAAGTGCCTGAAAGATTGCTAAGGGTTGTGGAACAAGTGAGTGATGCTACACATGTAAGAGAAATTGCTGCAGGCCTCCAAGAGCTTCTGACAGAGCGAGATAAAGAGCACTTGGTTGACTGCCGATGGAAGTGGGACTCTGCGTACACTCAGGGGCATCCACCCATACGGGGCATCCTGTATGAAAGCATAAACCTTGACAGGTTTATGACCTCTTTGGATAAGATGGAATACACTGATGAGGTAGAAAAGGAACTTGAAAGGGTTCATTGCTTAGAGGACCAAAAGGATCCCCTGGAAGTCATTGCACTCAGCAAGCAACAGAAGCAAGAACAGAAAGCATCTGCTCAACGCCAGCTGCATCGTGTCTTCCATTTCGTTTCTCTGTGCATGAAGTGGAAAAGGAAGGCCTGCTCCAAAGCTGAGCCTGTTGCAATGGAAGGAGAGGAGTTTTTATCAGAGATCTTCAAAAAAGCAGATATTGACCAAACCCAGTGTGACCTCTGTGGAGTCAGATTTATCCAGAGCTCTGAGAACTATTTCAGCCAGTCAGAAAACATGGAGGCAGACACTTTTGAAGCTGTGACACCAACAGAGATCAGTGGGGAAGAAAAGTTGCATGCAGAAGGAAATGCAATTTCTGTGGCCAGTGAGGCTTACATAGAGCACAGAAACACAGATGAACACAGAAATAATAATGCTGACTACAAATACTACGCTGACTTTTTCAGAAGAAAGATAGATCCAGTAATATATGATGGACTGGAAGTAGCAGATGCCATTAAGGAAAATACGTACAGCCAAGACCATTTAGCATATAAAGAAGGTTCCAACTTATGCCAGAGAAAAATCAAAGAGAATATTAAGAAGATTTCAGATGCAGTAGAGGAAATCTATGAGAAAAAAGCCTGGGCTAAAGGTAGGACCTTTCCAATTTTCTTTTAAACAATTTAATATGTCATTTGTGGCCAAACTTCTAGACCTGACAAAGCTCCATTTGAAAATCTTAATGTGGTCAAGAGGAAGGGTATTTCCAGGTATTTCAGGTAGCTAAGGAAAAGAGGAACTGAGACAGTTGAAAATATTAAAAAATACGTTCTACCTCTTCCAAACACAACGTAATACATCAGATAGTACAGGTAAAGTGAACAGTGGTGAATTTTAGTAAAGTGAATTTTAACTACATGATCAGATGCGCTGTCCTCTGAATTTATGCAGTCTTACAGCAGCCTGTTACATTAGACCAGGTGACGTTTACTGATTTTTTTACTATTTCCTACTGTCGTGATTTAACCCCAGCTGGCAACTAAGCACCACACAGCTGCTTGCTCACCCCCCCCTGGTGGGATGGGGGAGAGAATCGGAAAAGTAGAAGTGAAAAAACCATGGGTTGAGATAAAGACAGTTTAATAGGTAAAGCAAAAGCCGCGCACGCAAGCAAAGCAAGCCAAGGAATTCATTCACCGCTTCCCATCGGCAGGCAGGTGTTCAGCCATCTCCAGGAAAGCAGGGCTCCATCACGTGTAACAGTTACTTGGGAAGACAAACACCATCACTCCAAACGTTCCCCCTTTCCATCTTCTTCCCCCAGCTTTATATGCTGAGCATGATGTCATATGGTATGGGGTATCCCTTTGGTCAGTTGGGGTCAGCTGTCCCGGCTGTGTCCCCTCCCAACTTCTTGTGCACCCCCAGCCTACTCGCTGGTGGGGTGATGTGAGAGGCAGAAAAGGCCTTGACTCTGTGTAAGCACTGCTCAGCAGTAACAAAAACATCCCTGTATTAGGAACACTGTTTCCAGCACAAATCCAAAACATAGCCCCATACCAGCTACTATGAAGAAAATTAACTCTACCCCAGCCAAAACCAGCACATTCTCCACCCCTAATTCCATACCATTTACGTCATGCTCAGGTCCCATGCTATCCAATACAACCTCATTAACCACTCCCCCCTTCCCATCCTTTGATACAATACACAGATATCATTCCCTTAGTCTATGGACCATCCCTGTAAAATGTCCATAAATGCCCATAAAATGTCCACAAATGTCCACTGAGTTCATTTAGTCCATGGCTTTGGGCTCCATCTGTTATGGTGGTCAGGAGAGGTGGTGTGTTGCGTGGAGTTACTGGACACCAAAGCCAGCTCAGGTCAGGTCGCTGCTGCACTTGCACTGCTTCTTGTAAGATTTGTCCTCCACTGATTCAGGTGGTTCCTGCTAGAGTAGTTCCCATAACATGCAACTCAAATCCTGGGTTACAACAATTTAAATGTATTACCATTACAATCTCCACCCCTGGTCTCTTTGGACCAGACCATACAGTTTAACATTGCAATGAACTCCTCCCCTTGACCCTACTCCGGCTTGGACTTATCCACAGGCTGCAGTTGCTTAGGGGTGTACCTGCTCCAAGTGGAGCCTTATCTATGAACCACGGTCTTTTCAGGGGTATAGCTGCTGTGGTGTAGACTTATCCACAGCCACAGTCGCTTTGAGGTGCACCTGTTCCAGCATGGCCTTATCCATGGGCCACAATGCCTTCAGAGATGTACCTGCTCCAGCATGGCCTTACCCACAGCCACAGTCCCTTCAGAAGCAAACCTGCTCCAACATGGCCTCACCCATGGCTGTGGTCCCTCCAGGGGTGTACCTGCTCTGCCGTGGGCTTGTCCATGGCCACACACTTTGAGGTGCTCCAGCATGACCTCATGCACAACCACTGATGCTTCAAGGTGTACCTACTGCAGCATGGACTTATCCACAGCCATAAATGCTTCGAGGTGTGCCTTCTCCAGTGTGGACTTATCCTTGGGCCACAATCCCTTCAGAGGTATACCTGCTGCAGCACAGACATAACAGACATAGCCACAGCCACAGACGCTTTGAGATGTACCTGCTCTGGCATGGGCTTATCCACAGCCACAGATGCTTC
>NW_008825301.1:782353-788030 GCF_000699105.1 Pygoscelis adeliae | reverse complement strand
GAGAGGCAGAAAAGGCCTTGACTCTGTGTAAGCACTGCTCAGCAGTAACAAAAACATCCCTGTATTAGGAACACTGTTTCCAGCACAAATCCAAAACATAGCCCCATACCAGCTACTATGAAGAAAATTAACTCTATCCCAGCCAAAACCAGCACACCTACTTATTTAGTTCTGCCAGCCATAGTAATTTGGATATGCAGGGGTAGAGTGTTAGGAGTACTTGGAATCTTTGGTTAAGGATATCTCTGATTAGTCTGCCCTTGAACTTGTAATTTTGCTAGGGCTGAACAAAACTGGATACTTAACTACAAATCTGTGGGGTGTCAGGCACTCAAAGGCAACCCTGGTATTATAAAGTCCAGTAAATTATCGTACTTAAGAGATACATATTTTGATACTTGATTTTTTTTCCCCCGCTCATATGCTTAAAGCATTATTCTATGCTGATTTTTGCAAGCAAAATTGAATCAATGAATGAGTGGCCCAGGAGCAAAATTGTTTGGGATACTTGCTGTGGGAAAGTGACATCTTAAATCAAAACATTGTTACTGGCTTTAGTTGTAGAAATCCACCAACCCTGTCAAGTTGTCACTTGCCTGTGATGTCTGACAGTAATGAAAAACTGTAATATTTGATATTTTCATCAGCTGCGATCAGTGAAATACGTTAAATTTGTAACTAAAAGTTAGGTTGTGGTCTTTGTGTGTAAGCTTTATCTTTACTCCTAGTGGAAAGCTTTTACATATGGATGAAGACCATAAAGTTTTGCTTATTATTTAGTTGGCTTTCTGCTCAATGAACCATGATAGTGATGAATATGATATACGTAGTAGGCTTAATTAGGTAATAGTTGATTTTGTTATGACAGTTGCTTCATGAATGTTACTTTGTTCTTCCACTCAGTGAAAATATATTTACAGAAATTATTTGCCTTTGAGATTACTTTTCCCTCACTTTATAACAAACATTTTTCAAGTCGTTAATGGTGCAGTTAAGCAAGGGCTGCAACATCTCAGGTCCATGATTTACTTTGACTTGTGTAATTTCAGAGGGATAATGAAAGCCAGGAACTTTAGTACCCAAAAATAGATAAACCAGAATGTTTTCAGGAGTTTCAGGTATACCTTAAAAGGGACAGCACAAGGATGGAGAGCTTCTCCTCTGATAGTGCTAGTAATGTTGATTGGAATGGGGAGTAATACACACAGCATCCTTATCCCCAGTAGTGAATTTGCCTGCATATGAGATCACTGGTGACTGAGACTTCTTGCTTCGCAGCAGCATCATACAGCACAGCTCTGTGTAACTTCATTTTGTGCTTGGCTTTTAGCTGCTGTCCATCTCTCAGCTAGTGTTCTTACAGAATGTCAATTGTGCTCCATTTCAGCTGAAGAAATAATAACCAAACATGCCAACAAATTGGTTGCCACCATTGATGAGGCTCATAAGTGGCTGAAGAAAATGGACTCTCATAGGATAAAAGAAGAAGGTATGTTTTCAAATTACGCAGGTTTCTGTGCCCCCTAGAGGACGCTGCTCGGTAATGGTCTCTTAGCATCACGTTAGTCTCCAAGTCAGCAGTGCTGTGGATATTCACTTACCCTCTAGGCAACAAGAAACGGGCACCTCCATAGGGGCACTCTGGAAAACATGAGTTAACCAGTCTTTCCTCAGTGGCTCTTCAAAAACAGAGCCTGAGCCTCACAGCTGGTTACCGGGTGGCCAGAATGGAGCAAGCCTCCTCCCCTGGCCCTCAGTGGATCCCAGCCTGTGTAAAGTATGTGTGTGTTTGTGCACACAGGCACACACAGATGCGGCTATGGTGATATAATGTCTCCAAAACTGGCAGTAATTTAAGGACTGGGGGGGGGGGGGGGGGGCAGAAGAGAAACTGTCTTCACCAATAAGAAAGTGCTGTTTCTTAACTCCGCTGCAGCAGTGCATTCACAGGCAGTGTGGATCCAAGTTCTTGGAAAACAGCTTCCTAACAAAACTGATCATTCGCTTGCTTTTAAAAGTTCTGTGGAAAAATAGTATATGCGGTTGGTTTTCTTTTGTTTTCACTTCCATTTCACTTGGTTTCACACCAAAAGTAACATACATTGATGCAGTCTGTTGCATCACAGACCTCTGAGGACAAGTTTAAGACTTCATTGTGCCTACCTGTATGTTTAGGTTTAAGCACATATTTAGGTGGTGGGATTGCAACCATTGCATAAAAAGGCAGCAACGAAGTGATCAGGCTTACAAATTGCACTATATGTAAAGCATTAAAGTAGCTCTATTTTAGAAAATTTGATTGTGATAAAGCCTTGTGTTACAACTTCCTATTCCAAGAAAGATATAGTTAATAAGACTACATGGGAGTGCTCTCACAGTCTCACAAGCTACATTATAGTCTGTCGTTGAAGTCAGTAAGCAATGTATTGTCTGCTGAAACTGAACCTTGAGAGAGGAGATACGTACTTCTTAAAAAAGTCAAAAGCAATACCAATAGAAACAGATTTTCAGTGTAAAAATTAATTACTAGTGCAGCAAGTGGCTTAGCAGTCTCTGCTTCCTAGCAGAGCTCTTAAGCACATTGTCGTATTAAGCCCAATACTTCTTAAACATAATTATACACATATGAAGGTATATTGCTGACATATAAAATATCAATGACACAGCTTGTCATACTATTAAGAGGAAAAGGTGTTGGGGTTTTCCATTCTGCATTAATTTCTTGTTTTTAATATAGGCTTTGTGCATGATAGAGACTTGGAAAATGAAGTAGAAGATGAAAGCATGGCTTTTGAAGAACTTGTCTATAAAAAACCCTCAAGAAAAAAAGGAAAATGTGGGAAATGGTAATTAGAAAAAATATGCAGGTGGCTCTTCTATCCTCTTAACAATCTAATTTTACAATAAAAATATTGTTGAAAAGAAAAATAGAGGGGTGGGGTCAGAAATGGGAAGAGTCTGAAGAAAAACAGCAACTTACGCTGTTGTTTTTTTATCACTTGTATTGTGTCAGAATAATTACCTATGTGGTGATGATGTAATTGTTAAAATACGATGGGACAGATTTCCTTTTAAACCTATGTGGTAGCTTGAAAGTAAAAAAAAGCCAAAGAAACAGACAAGTAGGAAAAAATAATAATGTCTCTGCCTTATCTCAGGGGTATTTTTCCACTCGGTCATCTTTTTCTTCTTCCCTGTTAATTTACATCATCATTCTTCTGAGCTGGAATACTCAGAAAAATAGAAGCATAGTTTCTCTGATTTTAAGAGGTTTTAATTGGTGTTTTTAGATTACCATTGTAAGCCTGCTGTGTTCTGAGTCTTGTTATGTTTGGAAATTTTTCAGTCGTCAGGTGAGGTAGTTACAGTATCTCTCTTTTCTATTTTTATAGACAAGATCAGTAATTTCTAAACACATTCATATTTTTGACAGTGTACATACTTCTAATTGGATAGGTATGAAAGTTATGGATTGTCTTCTATTTGATCAAGTTTTGATATAAACTGTTACCTGTTGTCACGGATAGAGTGAGAATGCACTTCACTCGTAAGAGAGAAGCAACTTATATACTTTATTGATATAAAACGAGTTAGCAAAGTTCAATGGTAAATGTGAGAGTGGTTTAACAAGATTCGATGGCAAGGTACACTTGATTATCTACTGCGTAGAGGACAGACAAAACTGTCAGGGAGACCCCCCATTGAGTTGTGAGGTTCAGAAGTGACCCCCTTGCTTTCTAAACTCCTTCTCAGGGAGGAGTCCAGGTGTGGCTGGATCCAATCCAAGTCGCAGACTGGGTCAGCAGTTTATGTCTAAAGGATTATATATGCGCAATCAATCCTTTCTATCACTTAGCTAAGATTTCAAAGTTTAGCATGCTGTTAGTCACCTACCGAGGATATGTTGCGGCAAGGAATCTCTCAACCTCAAGGAGTAACCTGGAGAGGCGTCCCTACTCAAGGGGAGATCCCGCCGTGCAGCCCGCTGCCGTGCAGGAGAGCTCAATGGGCCCTGGGCTGCCCACTGTTTATGGAGTAAGATGATGGACTTACAGTCATATTTGTGTACCAGCAGGACGTCTGGGTCCCTACGCCAGACAGCCCTTGGCTGCGGTGTTGCCATCGGTCCCCAAAGTCCAGCATAAGCTGGATGCAGCCATCACGACCCCCACTGGTGGTCAGTGCTTATGCGGGGAGCGGGGGGAGCACACCGCCACACCTGTACATATTGAAATATAGATAATCTTTCTTTAAAAGAGTATTACACATTTTAAGTGTTTTGTAAGTTTTAATTGATAAAAGGCTTTTTGTAATGTATGATAATGTTTTTATAAAACCTGTAAGATTTTTAAAATCACTTGATCTTGTCTTGTTTTTTGAATGCTTTCTGAAAGCTGTATGTGACTGACTGCGTGAGTGAGATATACAAGTTGAGTCCAGAGTATCAGTTCATACTGACGCGGTTTTACTTCTGGGGTTTCAATGTCTCCAACACACTGTAGTCTCCTTTTGCAACATTTTAAACTAATGCATTTGTTGTTGAAATATTTTGTCTTGAAAAGGGAGCCACTTTGTATATGTAACAAATTGTTTCAGCAATTACCTTTTGCCAAAAACGTAATGACTTGTTATTATGCTCAATGTCGTGGAAGTGGGACATTTTACGTGGGTAAAAATGAAATGCTACTGTAGAGTGGAGCAACGTGGGCAGCAGTAATAGTTATCTATTGCATTGTAATTGCTGTTGTCTGCCAGAAGACTCTTTACTAAGCGCTGCTTCTTAAAGAAGCCTTATTGCTTAAGCAAGCGTCTAGAAGATAGTTTAAAAACATACATTGATGAAGTGTAATGCTAGTCATTTGCACTCTGTAGAACTCATGAATTAAGAAAGTTGGATCATCAATGTAACTTCTTTGGCTTTGTTTTCTATAATGATGTGTATTTTGCATTTGAGATTACTCCAAGAAACTTCCCTGATTAGCTTCTCGACTTCAGTATTTACATTTGTGGCAGTAAATGCTACCTAAGGTTTTTAAGGACAATTACAATTTGAAAAGCCTTGCTGGCCACAGTTTAAAGATCTAGTGATCATATTTTTCTTTCTCTTTATGGGAAGAATGAAGCTTTAAAAACATTATTGCAAAACACCGAGCAGAGAGAAAACAAAGAAGGAGAAGTAAGAACAGAAGTTATATTGCATCAAGAACTTCATCTCGGGTACATTTCCTTGGTGCAGGGACCCATCATCCTCGGTATGGTTCAATACAAACCACTGGTCGTTCTCTGACTTTGAATCAGCACTCCCAGGTGGAGCTTATTTCAATAGCATGTGAAATACTGACTGCTAGCCAAAATTAATGGCAGTTCAATGGTTTCAGAGCTATATTAGGCCAAGTTTTCAGTAATGTTCAAGCGGAGATGGGAAATCTAGTTGGATCTCCAGTCCAATATTGGTGCTTAAAGGGTTTTTTCCCCTATGATGGTATGCATAAATAAACATAAACCTTTCTTTTCATAGAATCATAGAATCATTAAGGTTGGAAGAGACCTCTAAGATCATCGAGTCCAACCGTCAACCCAACACCACCATGCCCACTCAACCATGTCCCTAAGCGCCTCATCTACACGTCTTTTAAATACCTCCAGGGATGGTGACTCAACCACTTCCCTGGACAGC
>NW_008825301.1:769096-781995 GCF_000699105.1 Pygoscelis adeliae | reverse complement strand
AGGATGCCATTGGCCTTCTTGGCCGCCTGGGCACACTGCCGGCTCATGTTCAGCCGGCTGTCAACCAGCACCCCCAGGTCCTTTTCTGACAGGCAGCTCTCCAGCCACTCTGGCAGTCTCTTCAGATAATAATGAACTGTGTGCGTTAATCCTATTTGAATGTTTAATTAGCAAAAAGGGGTTGTCCAGATACACCCTTGAGGGGTTTTTTTTTGTTCATTTAAAAATCTTTCTCACCCCTGATGGAAGCTCCAGTGTTCTGGCACCAGCTAATGCCTTTGACTCAAAGGGCTTAGGAGCCATGATAGGTGCCTTGGTACGTGCGAGGTGCGGATTGCACTGAAACCCTTGGAGCAGAGTAGTGGATGCAGGCTGTCAACCTAATCCACCCACTTCTGCCTGTCTAAGCCATGTTGAGTTGAAAAGCGTTTAGAAAAGGCTTCAAAAGCACAGAAACGGGTGACTTAAAATCTCTCTCCCTGGAGATAGAAAAATGACACCTAAACGAAAAAGAAGAAGGAACTATTTACTGTAGTTGGAAGACAGGGGTGTGGTCTAAAAGATGACAATTCTCCAAATTCCAAACTCCTCAAGAAAAAAATCTCTTCCTTACTTGAACCTCATATTAATCCAAAGGACTGTGTGGTAAGTGATGGGTTCCACCTTTTTCCTTTATTCCTCTTAAAAGCATTGTTTCATAATATTGCCCACAGTTTTATTCCAAAACACTTTCCTAACAATTAGCAGTTACAAACTCTGACTCAGCAAAACGTTTAAACTCTTGCTGGTTTTTAAGTATTTGCTTTCATTCCTAAAGGGAAACCTTTTGCCTTTATGCTCACTGAAAACTTAGGAGGGAAGAAGTTGTCTTATCTCAGTGTAAATAAAATAAAAGGTTTTCCTGCCAGCAATCCCCGTGACATTATTTGCTGAAAACCAATTATGAAGCACCCTTCCTTATATGAAAGGGGACCACAGCCGTTGCTGCCGAGCTTCTACCTTTGTTGTTGGAGCATTCAGTTTTCACGAAAACCTTCACACCTGCACTTACTGAAGTGTCTCCGGGTCTTGCTGTGCATTAGATTTATGGCACATCTGTTGTTCGGGCTTTCGGTTAGCGTGTAACTCAGAAATGTATTAGCAAGGTACCAGGCAACACCCGTACTCTTTACTTGTTTATCTTGGTGTAGTTGGTGTCAGAAATTTTGAGTGTCTTCCCTAATGCCCATTTATAAGAGCTGGTGTGGTGGGCAGTGGGAGAGTTTACATGCCTTATTTTGTAGTTTTCATTACTACATTTATATGCCAAGATTTTATGACTGTACAAATACTCAAATAAGGTCAATGTGAAACACTTAGAGTCAGATACTTAAACACCAAAGCAGCTGAATTTTCAGATCAATAGCCATTACAAACAAATACTCTGTGAGAATTAGAGCATTTATTTCAGTTTTCTGACGTGGACTTCTGATACCGCTTTCAGCCTGTGATCTTGAGCGTGGTATGTTTATGTGCATAGGTGGTGTGTATTCATATCGTCGTCTTTGCTGTGTTGATCCTGCCTTGTTGCGAGAGGATGGCTTGCGGTGTCTTTGGAGTCTGTTGCAATCATTCTGTGCTGCTTGATCTGTGGAAATAGTGTTTGGGAAGAAATTGGCAGAAGACGTACCTACCTACAGCCCATCTTCCATTTAGTCTGCACACAAAGTTTCATGGTTTAAAGAAAGATGCAATTGCTAGTGCTTTAAATATTACCAATACTCCAGACGCTTCTAAGTTACTTTCATTGGGCTTCTGATCAACTGGTTTCTAAATTGTCCTGTGTATACCAGTGCTGAAATTTTAGCAAACAATTGACAGAATTAGGTTTACCTCTAAGACACTCTGCAGGAAAATAAATAATAGTGATGCCAGAAAGTAGTTTTCATTAAATCTTGCTGAAGTAAATCCTTGTAATTCCCTTTTGTGAAGGGGTGAGTAGGTCTTTACTGAAGCTACGTCACACCAGTTCAGTGCTGTATGCTTCCCTGTGAACTACTCATTGTATAACATTTGCTTGTCTTGTGCTAGACTTGCTTTATGAAATCACGGGATGAGATTTTTACCTTCAAACAATCAGGGATAGAACATTTAAGCTGTTTAAAAGTTGGCTGCTTCCCTAGAAATAGTCGGGTTAGAGCAAAACATTTTAGGGAGATTTGCTGCTGGCTTGCCTTGTCAGCTTAGATAACGCTGAGCTTTGAGTTACTCCGGTGTTAGTGATGTCCCAGTGAAAGTCAGTATCTCTGTAGTTTGGAGCGCGTTACATGCATTATACAGCCTTTCTCTCAGGAATTTTACATTTCAAGTAGTCTTGGACAGGGTCCCCAAAAAGAGAAGAGCCCTTGAACATGGAGCTGCCTAAAAGGACCCTGAAGCAGAAGTGGATGAGGTGCCTATTTCCTATGGAGAAAGCTGGGTACCTCAGTGTGGTATGTGGAGCAAAAGTGCACTGAGCTGAGAGGTACAGGTGGTCTGAAATGGTGTTTGCAAAAGACACACAGAAAGGTGAGTTTCAGACCCTCTGTATCTTTGGAGCTCAGACTGGGGGAGTCCTGGAGTAGGAGAGCGTGTGAAGTGTGCGGCCTGGAAACCTTCAGTAGTCTCTCTGTCAAAAGAACAGATCGGAGTTCTTTATTTTCACCGGGAGACAGCCAGAGAAAAGTTTACTTGGAGGAGGACGTGATGATGGGTACTTATGCAACAGCCACGTGGCTGGACTACTTCTCTAGGCTGCTGAGACGGCCAGGTTTCAAACTCGCCCCTCCCGGGAGGATGCTCTGAGCCATGTGCTGATTTGCTTAGAGGAGCATTCACTACAGCTGCTGCTGAAGGCGACTTAATTCAGGATTTTTCTGGGCCAGAGAGAGGGTGGAAGAGGGACCCATTCAGGAAGGGAAGACATGCATTGCAGTTGCAGGTGTCAACACTAGTAGTCCTACATTTAAAAAAAGCAACCAGCCGTTGGAAGGGGACCTGTAGCTCCAGTGTTAGTGGTGCTTGGTCACCAGGGCAGGGCTGAGCCCCCTGTCTCTGAGAAGTGACTGCTGAATTCATCGCACAGTGAAACAGCTTCAGCTGGAGAGGTGGAAATGCCAGCAGCCCGCTAGCCAGGCTCATCCTCTGCTAAGCTGTTGGAGATGTGGAGTTAAACCTGGATCTCCTGTTCCCTGGGAGAACGCTCTGATTCAGAGGCTAGTCCATAGTGACCATTCTATGTTTTACGGGGATGCCCATGGTGTGCAAGAACCTTGGGGGAGTACTTTACTGGGCTAAGGCAGAAGATGAGAAAGATGCATTTTCTGGAACCTGGTGGGACTTACAGGTAGGTAACGTGCGGAGCTGCTCAACCTTGTCAAAATACGGCAGTTCTGGGTGTATAATGGAGATACTGTCTCAGACCAAGGGTGGTGCAGACAGGTACCTTGGTTTTGGTATTGGCCAATTGCCAATTGCTAATCCCACCCATTTTCTTCTGAAGCCCTTTCCCTTCTGCCTGTCAGTCAGTCTGCTCTCAGAAAGGAGTCAGTCTGCTTCTTTGCAGGGTCAAGTTCAAAGTGACATTACCTTCAAGGCAAGGAATGCTGTTTCACAGCCCAGCCCCATGGTGATGAGGCTACTCCTGCCCTTGTGTCCATTAAATGCCGATAGTAATATTGCTTACATAACTCCATCGATTTTTAGAGTTGGGAGATTTTAGGACAACTGGTGCTTTGCAACCTTATATGATAATTTTTCACTTGAAAGTGATGGAGTAAGTTATCAGTGCTGTTGTATTTATTTGAACCATGATTATCAGACAGATATAAAGCATTTAAATACTTTGTTTTAACAAATCATGCAGAATCACATTTTCCACAGTTCCTGGATAACACATGGTCAAGTTTCCTTAAAGATGCACTTTGAGCAGTTAACAAGGAATTCTTGGCTGGAGACCGGCATGAAGAACAGAGGGATCAAGCTGAAGTGAGTAAGTAATGAAAAAACCTGTCAGTTTCCAAGTCGCTCTGCTTGTCTCTGTGAGTAACATGCCTGGGCAACTCTCCCTTTTTCTTGACCCTGTCATTCTGAATGTGTCTGCTGTTCAATCCGATGCTGTTCAATAAGATTAAACACCAGCTAATAGGAAGGAATTTCCCAATGTTACATTCACAGTTTCTCACCACTCTACTTCGGCTGGAGGAGTCATTGGTGTTTAAAAAGGAAATAAACTTGTAGTACAACAAACTGTACCTGTGAGCTGGGGTATTTATAGCTCCGTGCTCTGCAGCAGTCTTGTTGCAGGGAGGAAGGAAAGACTTTGGCTGTTGTGTGGAATATTTTTTGTGTTGGGAATTAACACTAGATCGCTGTTTGTTACTGAACTGTGAATATGGGTGTGGAGAGAGGAGAATATTGCCTATTTCCACCACCAGCCCTAAGGACGTAAGTCTTTCTTCATGCCCTCACCTTGCCCATTTTGTGTTGTCTAGTTCAGAAATAGCTATCTCTGCTTATTTTTGCTGGAGGATCTTTTTGAAGCTCTTGCGGCTTGTGAGTCATCAAGATAAAGATGCTGAATCTTCAGTAAGTAGTCTTTTGGGGAACTTTGGCCAGGAGGACCTACAACTCTTTTGAGCAGCTGTCAGGATTGACTCAAGCTTGTCCAAGGCTGGAGCCACCACTTGGGACTGGCCACCATTCCCCAACCAGAAAACATTCCCATCTAGGTGTAACGAGCTTTTAATATGAACTGTAATCACCTGGTAATATATTGTGTGGGCCTTTAATTGGCAGCAGTGATGCATCTGCTTTTCTGGTTGAAGCCTTTTGATAGGAATTGCTAGAGCACAATCTGAAGAAATTGTGTCCTTCTAGAACAAAGGACATAATCTTTCCTGGTTCAAAGCTGTAGTATGGACTTCCATCTCCATATTCCTGCTAACCAAAACTGGGGTGACAGAGAAGATAAAATGCCACTTCTTGTCTGACATTCATCTTCCAGCCATCCCCATTTTGTACTCATTCTGGAAAGATTGCTAAAAAATCAGCTGAAAATGTGGGATACATTTATCTATCTACCTAGATCAATTGATAGATAGACCATTATACATACTTGGGAAAGATGCTTCCTTTGACCAATCAAACTCAGAAAAGTCCCAAACTGTACAAACCTTTCTCTTTATGAAAGCCGCAATATTCAGAATAAGAACAAAATTGGGAGGTTTTACCTCAATGATAAATGAGGCAGTATCTTCCTTGTTCATCTAATTACTCTTGTGCTTTCTCTTTAAACAGTACCCCAAGCCCAGTCCGTGAGATCTGGACTAGAATACTGTCTGAACGAAGGTTTTTTTTTATATTCCCTTTAGTTACACGTGGTGGACAATCTTGTACTCATGACCACTAGCTTTCCCCACTCCTCATAGTGCCAGTTCCACAGATTTAGAAGTGTTGCACACTGGCTTAAAACCAAAGGATTATATTGTGTGTTTGATGAATTTTGATGCTTTCTATATACCTTTGTTTACTGAATTTTGTTTCCTGTTTTAGAGTGTCTTCAGCCAAACCTAATTTTCCTCCCTAGCCAGGGGTGCTGGACTCACTGCTTTCTTTCAAAGAAACAGAAAATTTGAAGTGAGCGCTTGCTTCCAGGAGCCAGGTATTAAAGAGAAATACCAATTGGTCATGAGACTCAGGATTAAACCTCAAAATTTGGAAATAGTGAGGCATATGACTGAATTGGACTGGTTTTGACAGGGAAAAGAGAAAGAAAAATAGTCTTTGTTGTCCGATATCCTCTGTTCCATTCCGTTCCTAAGAGGTAGGGTGGAGATGATCAGCAGTGAACACCATGTGGGTTTTATAGCAGCTTTTTAGTCAGCACCTAATAAAATGTGCTGTAGAAGCCTCTTCTTACACAGGGTGTTAGCTAAGAAGCGATGTCATATTTCGAAATGAAGCACTTGGGCAGTGGGTGTGTGTGGAGGAGAGAGTGGGATCATGCTGTAAAAAGTGCTCACATTTTTAGCCAGACAGCACTTCTGCGGCAAATAAAATCTCTCTCTCCAACAGATGGAGGAGAGGTGAGTGGGAGGGAAGTTTGGAAGCGCACGTTGTCATTTCTGTTCGCTCACTGCTTCGGTTGCAAGGGAGGGTACATGAAATACCAGTCGATAAAAGGGTGGATTAAAAAGTGCAGCAGCATCAAGGAGGAAGAGGCAACTCTCCATAATTACGGAGCAGCTTCCATCTGGGACTGTCAAAATGCTTTACAAACATTAGGCAGCTGAGCTTTATGATATCCCAGTGGATGTGTATTGACCATTCCTATTTAGAGATGGAAAAACAGAGGAATAGAGAGTATGTGACAAGCTTTAGGTGCACAAGAATATTGATTTGTAGGGCTGGACCCCGTGCTACTAGCATCTTCTGCTCCCAGTCCCTGTATGTGTTGTTCAGACTCAGACTAGCTGCCTGGCATTAACATGGACAGTTCTATACATGCCTGACCCAGCCTTCCCCTGGAATACACTGTCATTTACTTTCCTTGATCAGGCTTAATTTACCTGTCACTTTCATTAGAACTGATGACTTTAAAGCTTTCCTGGAAAATGAATTTTCTCATCTGAGAACGGCAGGGAGAGAATCACCTGCACAATCTTAGTTTTTCCCCCTCAACAGTTGTTTTAAATGGGAAAAAAAGCATGTCTGATAATTTGTTGCAATGTAGATTAATTAGCTTTCCACATTTCCTAAAAAAAGGACTGCTGTTTTAAAGCAAGGTCAAAATCACGGTTACATGAAGATACGTATTTGGATGAAATGTTTAAACGTGAGCTCAGAGAGATTTGTAAGTTCTGCTGTCCATGCACTGGAAGTAACTATGTGAGTATACTTGCACCCAGCATAAGCCCTTCCAGAAACATTTTAATCTTATTTATACTTGTGGGAAAGTGGAGTAAATTGGTAAAAATCAGATGAATTTCACCAGTATAAAAGGAAAACAAGCAAAACCAGAGTCAGATTCTTCAAGTCTTAGTGCAGGGCAGTCAGGTTTCAATGTACAAGCTGAGGTGGACCTTCTGAACCACTCTGACCTGTTCCATCCAGTCAGAAATCAAAAAAGGGATGTTCTCTTGGCAGTTCGACTGGACGTCAATAGTGTTGAACCGCTGGTGAAGGCTACAGGGCAACGAACCTCTTGCTTTCTTTCTCAGGTTCTAGAAAGTGCTTGTTTCTGTGGCTAGGAGAGGGTCTCTCCATGCTTATGAGGATTTCTTAAGCTAAGCTTCTGAAGCGTTAGACTTCTTGGCTGTTTTTCTTTGTGAAGTGATTCTGCCTCTGTCACACAAGGGCCTGGTGTTCTAGCTCCTTGATTAGGTATCCAAAACATGGATTCAGCTCCTGGGTTTATGCTTTTTAACTGTGATATCTCAGACCAATCGGTCCTGTTTGTTCCTGCCTTGCTAAACTGGGGTAGCAAAATACATTCTGCAAATGTCTGGCGTTCATCATCTTACTATTTTTATAATTGCAAACAATTTGTGTCTTCAATGCTGACTCATAAAGCAAGGTGTTTCACTGAAGCTGAAAGGGAAATGACCCTGCATCTTTTCCAGCTTAGTTGGCATCTCATTTTTTTGTCCCTCTTTGGGGATCTCTGTCCTACTTTCTGTCACACATATTAGTCTTGGCTGATTGATATGAAGAGATAAAGAGCCTTGAGCAAAAAGTTTTATAAACAAAGATAAAGAATTCTTTCGCTTCATTTATAAGAAAAATATCTTAAGCAGAATGAAAGAGCATTAACTGACCCATTTCCAGACTAACTTAGGAGTAGATTAACAAAGAAACTAAAATGTAAGTTTGAGGGTTTATTTTTCTGCCTTGGTGTGAAAAGACAGAATAAAACAATGGTGGTTTCAAAAAAGAAATGCAGCTGGGCCCATTGTCATGCATATTTTCTACTAAAATGTGTTTACAGCTTATGACCTGAATATTGCCATGAAAATGTATATTGCAGATTAGATTTATTTATTAAATTCTTGTAAATTACACCTAGAAAAAAGTCTGTGTTTGTTGTCAGCCACAAAAGTCCAGTCAATGAAATAGGTGAAATCACCTCTAGTGATTTTGTGCATAGAATTTGCTGAAGTAATAAGTTATATGTAGATACTCTTACTTTTTGCTGCATGAAAAACTAAATTCAGTGCAAGAACTTGACAAGTTGATTGGGAGTTGGAACCTGGATAAAGAAAATTAACACCTAATGACAAAACCTAGTAGAGGAGGAGTTAACCTCCTCTGCTTCTAGATATCTTGAAGGACAGATGGCCGGGAAGAATTCCTTACTCAAATAGTTTTAACTTCAAATATAATTCAATAAATGTTTTGTTATTATTCATAGTATTCCATATAATTATATTTAATTGATTAAAGCATATCAAGTTTTTGCCTTTTTAAATGTAATTGAAATATCCATCCAAATTAGCTTAACTCAAATCATGAATAAAATGAATAAATCATGAATAAAAAGGAATCCCCTTAGAACTAAGAAGCATTATCTGCCTTTTTCTAATAGAATACAGTATAAAAATTAAGTTACCTAATTACACATTCTTCTAGTTACCAAAGGAAAAGTACCAGATTTAGTAAAACACCTCAGTTACTTGCAAAACAGCATGTCTTAATAATTGCTAAAAGTGAGAATCAATCTTCAGAAAAATAACTAAATATAACAAATGTGAGATAAGAATAAAGCCACATTTTGAATCAGGATGTGTTCTTTGCTGAACTAAATAATGTTAAAATTAGCTTTTTCAGCCTTACCCATATGTTACCTTTCTATTTGAGCTCTTGTAGGCTTTGTGTGCGTTTGATGATAGCTGCGTTTTTGAATTTAATTTTTTTAGGTTTTCTTTCTGGTATCAGCTGAGTAATGAACAATTAATAGATGACCTCAAATGATGTGGTGACCTCAAACAAGCATCTTTCTCTCCCTCTTTTCTATTTAGTGAAAGCACACTAAAGCCAATGTGTCCAGTGAATGTGTTAGGCACTCAAATACTAGGTGCTTGGTTCCACAATGAAATCCGAAATCCTCTGTTCAGAAATATGTGCAGTTCATGTAGAGAATAAGACTCTTCAGCATGCAATCCAGTGCAGCCATCACACTGATTTGTGATGTCAGCTAAAACATACAGCTGCCTCAAGCTAGGCATGTGGAAATAACGGAGAGAAGGATGAACCTCTGTCTGAGGTGCCCTGGTGTCTACATGGGATCCATCTCTCTAAAGCGTCTCCTGAAGCTCCATCCTGAAGACAACACTGAAATAGTGGGAGCATTTGGACACAAAATGGGAGCACAGTCAGCCTCTTCCCCACCCAGGATATTCAGACCAACAGCTCCCACCTTGAGACCACGACACAAATCCAAGCTGGAGGCAAGGTTCCTTCTTGGACCTGGCCCTTTCATGCAGTCATTAAGAGACTTACTGGTTGAGACAGGGAGTGGGTACAGGGACCAAGACCCTACAGCCTACTGCTAGGATCACTCAGTTATGAAGCCTGCACACCTCTCAATGGTTCTGCCTTTGACACTAAACAGCTTCTGGATAAAATGAAGGTGCTGACAGCATTTGGATGTGGCTAAGGGGAAGGGGAGGTGCTCAAGAATGGGATTTTGGTTTGGTGAACTTAAGTCTCACTTCTGTGACTTTTAGTTCTTTCTTAAATCGCTCTCGGTCACTACTCTGAGAGTTTAAGAGTAAAAGAACTGGTACTGCTTTGTTTCTCAGCACATGGATACTAATTGTTTCCCATTGGATTTATGCCATGTCATTTAAAAAAATATGCAGTGAATAAACAAAGCTGTAAGTCATGTGCAATCATCCCCAACCTACTGGAGTTATTAACAGCACCCACGTTGACTTTATAACAGAGAGATTCAGCTTTCCTCTAAAACCTCACTTCAAAAAGTGGCCTTAGAAAAACCTAGGCTCAGATAAACTCTATTCTGAAAGAATTCTTATTGAAAACTTTCAGTATTTAACACAGTGTGATTCCTCTAAATTGTCCCCCTTTGGAGCGCTCACCGAACACTCAAAACTGCTAAGCTGGTAATCTTGCCTCCAGATATTTTCTATGCCCTTGGAATATAGATGCATGTATTACTGTAACACAGAAATTTGATTAAAACATTTATTTTTTTAAAATGTCTAAAATGAATTTTCATTCCCGCCTTAAAAAAAAAAGTTTAAAACATAAACCAAGAATTTGTTCATATGGTGCTGCTCTTTACCTTATCAACTTGCTGGAGAGGCAATTTTTTGTTAGTCTTGATTTTCAAGTGCAGTTCACACTCATGACAGGGCATGAAGCACCGAGTAGAGTGAAATAATGGGTGTAGCCTCCGTAAATCTTCCAGTGGAAAGGGCAGGGGAACAGCTAGCCTGCACTCTTTTCAGAACATAATGTTAAAGATAGTTCTGCACAGACTGAATTTATTTCCTCAGCTCTGATTTTTGGGAATTTGTCACGCACTGGACAGTATTGACGTATGACCAATGCATGCATTGGCACATGTATGACCTATGTATTTAATACATTCGGTATTTAAAAATGTCTGAAACTCCAGATAGCCTCAATCAATTACTTGAAGTGGGTAGAATTTATACAGGGAATGCCTATTTTCTCTTTAAAGAGTAGAGTCTCTAGGTTTGGCCCTAAAATGAGTTATCCACAAAAGCATCTAATTTGGTTGGTTTCAGCAAACAGACTAAGAGTTTTTACATCTTGAGTTAAGGCTGACTCACTCTTTTATTAATCTTTGATGGCAAA
Source organism: Pygoscelis adeliae (assembly GCF_000699105.1). Classification (NCBI taxonomy): domain Eukaryota; kingdom Metazoa; phylum Chordata; class Aves; order Sphenisciformes; family Spheniscidae; genus Pygoscelis; species Pygoscelis adeliae. Next base: position 771,135 of record NW_008825301.1, on the reverse strand, counting down.
ACTCAACAGATAATTCTAATTACTCCCTGGTACAAAGATGGTGTTTTGAATCACATCTTCAGTTTCATGCAAAGGTCATGTTAGGGAGTGTTTCGATTGTATAGAGCTCAACGATTGTGATGAGGATACGGCTGAGTGTTTATGGGTAAGGATGAGGGGGAAGGCCAACGAGGCAGATATCCTGCTGGGAGTCTGTTATAGACCACCCAACCAGGATGAAGAGGCCGATGAAGCGTTCTGCAAGCGGCTGGCAGAGGTGTCTCGATCGCTGGCCCTTGTTCTCGTGGGGGACTTCAACTTCCCGGACATCTGCTGGAAATACAACACGGCAGAGAGGAAGCAGTCTAGGAGGTTCCTGGAGTGTGTGGAAGACAACTTCCTGACACAGCTGGTAAGTGAGCCTACCAGGGGAGGTGCCTCGCTCGACCTGCTGTTTACAAACAGAGAAGGACTGGTGGGAGATGTGGTGGTCGGAGGCCGTCTTGGGCTTAGCGACCATGAAATGGTAGAATTCTCAGTTCTCGGTGAAGTAAGGAGGGGAGGCAGCAAAATTGCTACCATGGACTTCCGGAGGGCGGACTTTGGCCTGTTCAGGACGCTGGTTGAGAGAGTCCCTTGGGAGACCATCCTGAAGGGCAAAGGGGTCCAGGAAGGCTGGACGATCTTCAAGAAGGAAGTCTTAAAGGCGCAGGAGCAGGCTGTCCCTGTACGCCGCAAGAAGAACGGGCGGAGAAGACGACCGGCCTGGCTGAACGGGGAGCTTTTGCTGGGACTCAGGAAAAAAAGGAGAGTTTATCACTTGTGGAAGAAGGGGCAGGCGACTCAAGAAGAGTACAGGGATCTCGTTAGGTCGTGCAGAGAGGAAATGAGAAAGGCAAAAGCCCAGCTAGAACGCAACCTGGCCGCTGTCGTTAAAGACAACAAAAAAAGTTTTTACAAATATATTAATGACAAGAAGAGAGCCAGGGAGAATCTCCATCCTTTATTGGATGCGGGGGGGAACATTGTCACCGAGGATGAGGAAAAGGCTGAGGTACTTAATGCCTTCTTTGCCTCAGTCTTTAGCAATCAGACTAGTTACCCTCAGGGTACTCGGCGCCCTGAGCTGGAAAACAGGGATGGCGAGCAGGATGAACCCCCCATAATCCAAGAGGAAGCGGTCAACGACCTGCTACGTCATCTGGATACTCACAAGTCTATGGGGCCGGATGGGATCCACCCGAGAGTGCTGAGAGAGCTGGCGGAGGAGCTAGCTAAGCTGCTCTCCATCATCTATCAGCAGTCCTGGTTAACGGGGGAGGTCCCGGACGACTGGAGGCTGGCCAATGTGACGCCCATCTACAAGAAGGGCCGGAAGGAGGATCCGGGGAACTACAGGCCTGTTAGCCTGACCTCAGTGCCGGGGAAGATCATGGAGCGGATCATCTTGAGGGCGCTCACAAGGCAGGTGCGGGACAACCAGGGCATCAGGCCCAGCCAGCACGGGTTTATGGAAGGCAGGTCCTGCTTGACCAACCTGATCTCCTTCTATGACCAGGTGACCCGCCTAGTGGACAAGGGAAAGGCTGTGGATGTGGTCTACCTGGACTTCAGTAAGGCCTTTGACACCGTCTCCCACAGCATTCTCCTGGAGAAGCTGGCGGCTCACAGCTTAGACAGGTGGACTCTGCGCTGGGTCAAAAACTGGCTGGACGGCCGGGCCCAGAGAGTTGTGGTAAATGGAGTTCAATCCAGTTGGCGGCCGGTCACGAGCGGTGTTCCCCAGGGCTCAGTATTGGGGCCAGTTCTGTTTAATATCTTTATCAATGATCTGGATGAGGGGATCGAGTGCACCCTCAGTAAGTTTGCAGACGACACCAAGTTGGGCGGCAGTGTTGATCTGCTCGAGGGTAGGAAGGCTCTGCAGAGGGACCTGGACAGGCTGGATCGATGGGCCCAGGCCAACTGTATGAGATTCAACAAGGCCAAGTGCCGGGTCCTGCACTTTGGCCACAACAACCCCATGCAGCGCTACAGGCTTGGGGAAGAGTGGCTGGAAA
>NW_008825301.1:756417-767761 GCF_000699105.1 Pygoscelis adeliae | reverse complement strand
TCAGGGGGATGGAACACCTCTCCTGTGAAGAAAGGCTGAGAGAGTTGGGGTTGTTCAGCCTAGAGAAGAGAAGGCTCCGGGGAGACCTTATTGCAGCCTGTCAGTACTTAAAGGGGACTTATGAAAAACATGGTGGCAAACATTTTAGCAGGGTCTGTTGTGACAGGACAAGGGGGAATGGCTTTAAACTAAAGGGGGGTAGATTTAGACTAGATATAAGGAAGACATTTTTTATGCTGAGGGTGGTGAAACACTGGCACAGATTTCCCAGAGAGGTGGTGGATGCCCCATCCCTGGAAACATTCCAGGTCAGGTTGGACGGGGCTCTGAGCAACCTGATCTAGTTGAAGATGTCCCTGCCCATGGCAGGGGGGTTGGACTAGATGACCTTTAGAGGTCCCTTCCCACCCAAACTATTCTATGATTCTATGATTCAGCACAGTCACGGGAGGATAAAGCATTGGCTAAAAACTTCAATCAAGTTTTCATTGTAAACTTCACTCCTTTCTTTACAAAAACCATCAGACAGATGCTGTATTTGTATCTTGTTAAGTAAATAAAAGACATAGCTGGTGAGATGCAGGGTTTTTCATTCAGATTAGTTTGCAGATACTCTCCACAGGGCTTTACCGATGATGTGAATAAGTTGCCTGGGTAGCAAAATATCATCCCCAGGCTCCCAGGCTGCAAGCAAATACTCCATCGCAGGCCCGTTCCTAACACGTTTAGAGAAATTAGAAACCATTTGCTTTCTTTGAACTGTTTCGCTCCTGCTTCCTTATTTGAGAGGGATTTAAGGATCATTTAAGGGAGGCAAAAGTGGTGTTTGCAAGGGACATTTTTGAAGTGAACTTAAATTTTTGGGTGACATAGCATGTTTTCAAGACAAACGACTGCTTGACTAGATGAAGTGACACAGGCAGCTGGCCCCCACTACTTTGTGGTGGTGCCTTTGCATGAAGTGCCACATGGGATTTTGTGAAGTGATCTGCAATGGATTTAAGATGGCTTTGAAGAGACTGTCTGAATTTTCTCAGAGGGAAGGAAATTGCCACCTATTTTTCTTTTGTCACCTTTTCACCATTGAAATGTCAAACCTAGTTTTCCTTGGTTTAGACAGAGACTGTGAGGAACGCTGCTGAATGAGAAAAGTATAAATAAAAGGTTGTAGCCATCTGTAGCCATAACAATAAATAGCATTGTCTGTAAATTTAATACTTCATCCATGTCTTCTGCCTGAGGAGACTGAAAAAACATTCATATCAATGCACTATTCCTCATTATTCAGCATGTACAGAAAAATTTCATCCCTTTCAGCATGAGCAAATGTCGTGGTTTAACCTCAGTTGGCAACTGAGCACCACGCAGCCGCTCGCTCACTCCCCCCCAGTGGGATGGGGGAGAGAATCGGAAGGGTAAAAGTGAGAAAACTCGTGGGTTGAGATAAAAACAGTTTAATAGGTAAAGCAAAAGCCGCGCATGCAAGCAAAGCAAAACAAGGAATTCATTCACCGCTTCCCATGGGCAGGCAGGTGTTCAGCCATCTCCAGGAAAGCAGGGCTCCATCATGTGTAACGGTTACTTGGGAAGACAAATGCCATCACTCCAAACGTCCCCCCCTTCCTTCTTCTTCCCCCAGCTTTATATACTGAGCATGACGTCACATGGTATGGAATATCCCTTTGGCCAGTTTGGGTCGGCTGTCCTGGCTGTGCCCCCTCCCAGCTTCTTGTGAACCTCCAGCCTTCTCAGTCGGTAGAGCATGGGAAGCTGGAAAGTCCTTGACTAGTGCAAGCATTACCTAGCAACAACTAAAACATCGGTGTGTTATCAACTTTGTTCTCACCCTAAATCCAAAGCACAGCACTGTACCAGCTACTAGGAAGGAAATTAACTCTATCCCTGCCGAAACCAGGACAGCAAAATTCATCTAGTCTTAGGTGTTTTAGTTCAGAGCAGTTTAAAAGCTTAGCCTAGCTGTTTAGGAATGAAATTTGTGTGGAGGCCTGGTAGAAAGGTATTCTTCATCTCTTGCAGAACAGCTAAGTTAACCCTGTAACAGATCATCTCTGTGACAGTGCACCTACATTAACCATTTGAGTTTGAGCCTCCTGTGAAAACAAGACCTTACAAATAGCATTGGATAGAGCACTGGAAAATAAGCTGGGACCACAAATCCGGGCCAGGGAAGGAGGGACAGAAAACTTATTGTCCAGAAAATCTTATGCCACGTTCTGTTCCAACAAGATGTCTCTGAGGTAGGGGCAGCTCTGATCTGACTGAGCTGGGAGGGGGGTTGCGGGATTGTGCCCATACCATTTGACGTGTAATGTATGTGGGCAGGAGCAAGGAAAGGAGATTGTTTCCCTCTCCCTCTCAAGGAGCTTATTACTGTGTCTGAAGGACACATGGCAGAGGAAAGGCTATACTAGGCACAGTCCTCTTGGCTGAGTAGCCATGGTTTGGGAGGCCCCTCAACTTTTTCTCCACTTTCTTTCATCGCACCACGAGGAGAAGAGCAAAACCAGAAAAAATTTGGCTTGCTGCCATGTGGCTGTGTGCTAAAACATCATCTCCATCAAAATCCTAATAAAGCACTTAACTGTCTGCTCTTGCCTTTTACATCTTTTTCCTTTACTTGGGTATGGGTAGATCGGCAGCTATATAGAAGCACTTTCAGTACTTCAGCTTCCCCTGTGTTCTCTGGGGTTGAGCAAAGTTCATTAGGGCCAGTGGACAAACCACACACTTTCTCATGATTTTTCACCTTGCCCAGTTATGTGCATCTTTTGTTTTGCAAAACTCTTGTTTTGCAAGGCTAAGTCAGGAAAGCAATGAAATTAATATATAAAGAGCTCAAAAGCTTGTAAATAATGTAATACTGCATATTGGCACAGGAAGCAAAAGAAAGTGCTATCAAAAAAAGGTGGCAAGACTTTTAAAATGCTTCTCTGAGGGGACAAAGTTAATGCCATGTGCTCATTTTACTGTGTTCTTCTAAAATTGACAGAGCGTCTGTGCTGTGGTGTGGTCCCTATCTTAAAATCAGTGAGATTTAAGCAAGTTGTTCTGTGAGCAGTGAGACTAAGCAATTCTGGTTTCCTATGAATTGTCCTTTGCTTCCAGTCTTTTATCTCCCCCCCCAGGTATGCTTTCCTCCAATTTGAATAATGTCAGCTCTCCACCATGTGCTGTTGATGCAGCAGCTGTCGATGCTCACCCTGAGAAACAGGGCCAGGGCTAACGTGAAGCTACCCATGGATGATTACCCATGTAATTGTTACCCAAGCCAATTGGCTGTAAGCAGTTGCATATGTGAAGAGCAGCTACATCATAGTTGCTTTGCCCTCTCATAAGGGAAAATAATTTGGCTTGTTGCGTGCCAGCCAGCTTTAAGTTTTCACAAAATGTATACAAGACAGCTATATTTCAAATGGCTACCCTCCTGTCAATTTTGGTAGAAATTAGCCAGTGGTTTCAAAATCATTGGGTGAGGAGAGGGAAAGTGCCAAATAAGACAGGTGGAAAAAATCACAGCCTCAAAAGTCTTTCTTCCTTGGGAAGTCAGGCTTGAAACAGTTAATGACAGTATTTCATATTTGTCTGCTCCTTCTTCAACTTGTAAGGTTGATATTTTCAAGATACTCTTTCTCAATCAGGAGGGCTGAGCATTTTTTTTATGGTAATACAAATTCTCATATAACTGTAGCTGAGGCTTCAAAAAATCATTGTTATATTGTAAGATTAACTTAAAAAAAACAGTTGCCAGAACAGGTTCTCCTGTTTTGGTTCTCTTGCTGATTTGGTGTCTTGTCCATCAAAGTCCAGTATAAATAGCTAATTCTAACCAGGGCTCCCAAAAGTTATGGAGTGGCACCAGTTGTCCTAAGCATGCAGAAAAAGAACAGCTGGTGACTGTTTTTACACATCATCTTTCTCTAAATGTTAGAGGGTGCTTTGCAATGTAATATTATTATTTATACTTCAGTAATACCAAGAGGTCCTAGCTGAAAGTGGAGCCTGAAGGTACTATTTTTTGTATCTACATGCTGTAGGAGATAAACCTGTCCCCAGTTCCCCGCTATGCCTTTCCCCCAAAATATCATAGCTAATTAGGCAAAGAGTGGAAGAGGAAAGGCAGGCGCCACAAAATGAGGTGACTTGTGCCTGGCTCCAGAGCAGATCAGTGTCTGAGCTGAGAATAGAGCTCAGTCTCCTGCCTCACCATCAGAATCTCTTCCCTGGACTCCCCTGCTGCATCCTAAGGTCCCAAATAAAATGTTGCATTTTTAATATGGTGTTACAAAACTCAAAGTTTTAAGGAAACATTATAAATACTTAATAAATATAGAAAACTGTGCAAAACACTTGAAAAACACTGTGTCTTGGGATATGGCTGAGTAGTAGTCATTCACTTTTATGCAAGGTTGTTAAAATCTTTGTTGAGACAAGGAGAAAAAAGGGGAGAAAAGAGTAATTTATTTCAAGGATTCTGCTTCGTCACATGCTTTTCAGACACTCATGAATTGTCATGCTGCTGTGACCTCTCATGAGAATTATATTCTCATTAACTATATTTGTGTTTACATCGTCTTTGGCGTAAATGCGTGAACACTCCATGCATTTACCATGCACAGGCTTGGCTTGTCTTGGCCTTGTCAAAGTGATACAATTTTTTTCCCCACCACATTCTTTTCTTTAATATACTTTTCTCTCTTGTAGGACTTTTCTTTTTCTGTTATGACTTGGATCACAAATGGTCTTTATTTCCCTATTCTTCTGAACTAAATAGCTAAATGCAGGTTCCTGTGGATATGAAAGGGGTTATGAGTCATACAAACAAAAATATGTTAACTTCTCCTTGTGTGGGTTGTAATCCATTAGAAACATTCTTATTCCACGTGGTTTAAGCTTGTCCTTTTTTCCTATTACAACTGACAAACCACGATTAATTAAAGTGTAATTTTGGACCCAGCTCACCAGACTGTTAGACCTGTTTGTCGCAATGCATTCGTATAATTTCAGGTGCAAAGATATGCCACTTTACATCATCGCCTCTCAGTATTACTGTACTCTGACAATAATGGATTGAATAACTGGGATTGCAAGGCCATCTTTTGGGGGTTAGGACAGTACAAGTGAAGGTAAGTTACATGCTCTGGATTCTCCTCCCTATTGGGTACAAAGGAACAGATTACCTCCTGTTACAGGGGCTTCATATTTCTGTACAGAGGTCTAGCTCTTTTCAGCTCTCATGAGGATACAGTAAGAGCAGGCTGGTCCCATAGCCTGTCTTCCCAGATAGTTTGGCCTGCCTAATGTGATTGCCGAGGAGTCCTACTGAGGTCTGTGTCCATGAGGTCACCACCTGTGTAGGCTTACCCCATGAATTCTCCTTGGGGAGGAGTGGCGAAATGCTGAATCCCTGTGTGGCTGAGTTCCCTCCATGTCATGCATGCTTCTTACAGAGAGACTGAGAAGGCCACCAGCAACTCCGCCATGGTCGGCACTGCAAAAGCATGGGGAAGCAACAAATTCTGTCCTGGGGAAGAAAGGGAAAATTGATATTGCAAGCAAGCAGAAAGCAACGGTGATAGTGCCCTGTTTGCTGTCTGAATTTTAACTGCAGTGGAATGTATTCAAGAGTGAGGAGGAAAATATGGATTCCTTATCCATCTTTCCTAAGAATAAGAAGCATCATTAGTTAGACCGGACCTTGCGCAAGAGACAGTTTTCAAGTGTCCTTAATGAAGGCACAGGAGATGGGATGTTTCTTACGATGATGCAAAAGCCCACATTTTGTATTATTTGGGAGGTTTCTCAGATCGAATCTGCAGTTTTCAAATTCTTGCTTTTCCCACCAACCATAAGCCAGAACATTGTTTATGTGACAAGTCCTTATTTCAAAAGATAAGCTTTAATTTAAGTGAGAATTAATTTAAGAAAGATCTACAGCCATATTACACAGAAGACTGACTGCAGTATCTCAGTAAGTCCCTCCCTTTTGTGTGTATGAACATGACAGGCTGTGGCCACATTTCCCGAAGATGCACAGAGGTTGGGCAATTTGAGTCCAGTCCACCTACTCCTGGAAACAGAAATACCTCCCTGTTCCAGCCTTTTCATTCAATACGGAAGTGAGGAATTGAATTTAGTCATCAAGCCCAGCTGCTGAACATGGGGAGAGAAACATATATTGCCCATCAAGTTACCTGAAGAGGTGCCCAGAAAATCAGTGATGCCTCTCTTGCCTTGTCAGAAGCAGCTGCTTTCCTCTGGTGGCTCTCAGAAGTCAGACATGTTCATCAGTACTGACCTGTGTTAGATTAAATGACCTTGAGGTAAAAGACGGTGTCAGACTGGCACTGATATTTCTGGTTTACTGATCTGTTTTTCCCATCCATCTTTATTTTTCTGGTAGTATTCCATTTCTACAATAAGAATACAGACATGATTAGTAAGTAGAAACTGGCTACTTCCAAACACTATGAACTGTGTAGTTTAAAAATGTATCTGTACAAACACTGTCTCACGCTGTTTGCAGCTAAATTCTCTGTTGCCTGAGCCGTTAGTGGCAATGAAAATTGTGTCTCCCGTAAGCTAAGGTTCCTCTTCACTTTACATGAGAGCATGAAATAAGCTGATACTTAGCAAGTAGAGGTATTCACAGCACGGAGAATGTTTAAAACTTTTGAGCAAGGGAGGGAATGTATTGCTAAAGCTATCTTGTCAACCAGGGAATTTGGCTTCTTAAAAATCCACAACGAGCTTATGTGTGTACGTAGGTGTCTAAATATCTTAGGGTACTTTCAAGAAATGCATCCAGCATCAAATATTGTAGTAATAATAATGGTAAATATTGAGGCACAGAAAGTCAGGCAGTTTGGGTTCTGTTTCTATTTCTATTTCTATGACTTGCTATGTGACCGTCATTGAGTCTCTTTGTGCCTCAATATTCTCACTTCTAATATTCCTTTAAGATAACAAAATAAAATAAGCTTTATGCACCTTAACTGTTTTTCTCCAGCTCTAGGTTTTGATCAGGTCACCTATTAATGAAGTTCCTACGTGCCTTACATCATTGTGTGAAATGTCACTGAACGTTGATGAACTTTGAGATACTTGAATGAAAGGCATTATTAGTGAATAAAATGTCTCCCTTGAGACGTGTCTTAATGACGAACATTCTGTGAGTCTTCCTAGAAAGCAAGAGTCATAATCCTGTACATACTAGTTTAGCGCAGGTAAAGCACAAATCCAGAGTGTCGGGGGATGTCAGGTGGTCACAATTCCTACTCATTTGATACCAGTGAGTTTCTCTTAAAATAATACATTAACAGTTGCTAAAACAAGTCATTGAGAGTTATCACACATCATCAAAATGTTGCCATTTATAACACACCTATTATCAATGCCCTTTTCCATCGCAGCTTCTAATTATCTGAATTTGACACTGATTAAGTATATTCATGACTTAGAAACTGAAATAAGCAGTATGTTAGAGGGAGATAACACAACTCACTTTGGTGAACCTACAGTGCTTTTTTTCTAAATATGCCGTTTAAACAAGAAGTTAATTCTGGAAAGAAGTACAGAATTATGTTCATTATCATCATTCTTGGTTAGGTACTAAGAAGTTGCCAAAGTCTGGTTTTTGCTTTGAGTATCTGCTGGTCTGCTGACTGAGGCTGAGGAAGTTTCGGATCCTGATCTTTTTTCTTAATCTTGTGAATTTGTTCAGTGCTGTTGTGTAAATGACTGCGATATCACTGTTCTGTCAAAATGATACATTGTCTTGGTTCCACTCAGGTATTAGGACTTGGTTTCTATTGGGAGCTATTTTCTTCATTACATTTAGCATATATCTAAGGAGTAGCATGGATGTAAATTCTTTGTTTGTTTGTTTGTTTGTTTATTTTTGAGGGTGGAGGGTGAAACCTGTATTGTTCACATATAGTTTGGCATTTGTCTTTTTGTGGTTTGAATAATGCCTGTAATTTTTGTTATTTTACTAATGGCTTTTGATTTCTTCTTGAGGAGGTCTGAAAAATTTGCTTCTGGAGTTCTAACAGCAGCTGACTGTGAGCTACTATCACCTTTATTCAGATTAATTCCTTCATCTTTTGCCCCTTGTATTTCATATACTCAAGCCATAGAACATGAGATAGAAACGTGGTTTGTAGAGAACTCAGTCTTATTTTTAGTCCTCTGTAAAGGTCAGATTTTTTGTCTTTATTTTTATACTAAATGCATTGGGTTTCTCTTTTTAAAGGGAGACATATTAACTGCTGTCTTATTTACAATATAAATATTTTTGCAAATATGAAATCATCCCTGTTAGTTCTGCCAGTAGCAGCAATGTCAGGGTGCCTGTCACACATGTCTGTATTTCAAGCTCTGTGTCAGTGAGAGCTACTCTACGCCACATGATATGACAAAGTTTAATGTGCTCAAAGCAGCCATCGGCTCCTGGGTGTTTGGAATATCCCAGTGCCGTGGGGTATTCAGCTTCATCTGAAAAGGATACGTGCACTTTTCTTTACGGACTATGGACAGATTACGTTATAGTGCTGGGCTTTGAGACTTCAAACCTAATTTGCCTCCTTGAGGACTATTAGCAAGCTGGAAAACCACTGTGTATGAATGACTTTCACATATAAATGACAAGCTAACATTTTTATTATTGAAACCACATTATGAAACTGCTACTTTTATGCTGATTTCTTCAATATTCTAGATTAGATTTCTGGACATTAGGAAGACAGCTCTCATCAGACTTTGTCAATAAACTGATTAAGCTTAAAGTAGCTTAATTTATTGATATTTTCCTAAGACCATGATTAGAAACACACCAAATGCAATCTCTGAGCATGATCATCTAGAGAGAATAATTCCTCAAGAGTATCAGTAGGATCTTTTGTTTTACAGATCTCCTTTAATTTAAGTACAGCCCTTGAAACAGAACAGGTGCCAGCAGAATCCTCGGTCTCAAGGGAGGGGAAAAGGGAGGGAAAAATAGGTGATCTCTAAGACAGAAGGAAATCACTGGGTTTAGAACAAGGTCAAAAGAAAGCAGGATTTCTTCCTAAAAGAACACCCATTTCCAAGGGTGTACCAACATACCTGTCGTCAGTCATAGGCATATGTAGATACCATGTAATGACCTGGGTGTGCAACACACAAGAGACATGTATTTGACAACTTTCTGCTAGTCATTAGCCTGTAATTTCAGTCTGTGAAATTACATTTCACATTCTCACAGGTTAAAAGGCTATTATTGAGAAGCAAATCTTGTGGTTCTTGTTTGTGCTTATTAAGACATTGTAAGGAAGCTGCAGATGGTTTAGTAGAGGAATGGGGTGGTTGAGATCACCGGCTGGTTAAAAAGTGGATTAAACGGAAATCAGCTTCACTGACTGTTGAAGAGAGAGGTGACAAATTTCCAGAGGCAAGTAGGAATGAGATGTCTTCAGAAGTCTGTATTCACTCTTCATCTGTTTTTCATTCTACGATAAGAGATGTGAGTACTACCAATGAGTGTTGACTTTTCAGTCATGTAACATTTTTATTTCTGAAATGAACTGCAGGGAGTAATACCAGGTAATTAGGATTAATACTTAGCTCTTCTAAGGATTTTGCATCTGTAGACAGCAAATCCCTTCAACTGGTGTCATTATCCACATTTTACAGGTGGAAAAGATCACACAGAGAAATGTGGAACAACCTGACGGAGGAGTCCCAGAGCCAGGAACTGAACGCAGTCCCTGAATTCTTAAGACAGTGTTAAATCATTGAGATGCCAAGAACCGCAGAAATTACTTGTAGCACTGTTTAAAGAACCGTGTGAAAGATGGGGAATAGCAGAAGAAATCTCCCATTGACTTTAGTGAAGCCAGGATTTCACATGTGCATTGAGTGTGACAGAAGAGGTAGCCTGTTATACCATACAAGCTGCACGTGTAAAAAAATGACTGAAAAGCAACACTTTAGTTATGCTCCTCCAGGCAGTTCTAATCCTGAAGACCTATTATTTGAAAATAACTTTGACACTCAGGGCAAACAGATAATGATGACTGTAGGATTAACAAGCTCTAGACAATGGGGTAAGGCAAAAATAAAAAAAAAAAAGGAATTAGAGAGTATTTGAGATTTTAAAGAAACTGGAAGATTTTGAATGGAAATGGAATTATGCTAAATTTTTAGATAGCAACTTGCTAACTTGTTATTATAATGCATTGCAGATTTTGACAACCTGGGTTTTGACTAGTTTACATGACAGTTTTTGTCGACGCTTTTATTTTACATGGCTTCATTCATCATTCATCTCTGTGTCAAAGAGCCAGAAAACATATTTGAGCTTTCTGTCCATCCTATTACACTCAACTCTTTAAAAGCACAGTGAAACACATTTCAGGATAAATATTGATCAAGATCTACATTTACAAAGGTGTTTGTGTCAGATTGTATTGCCTCAAAAATGATGAAATACTGTGGGAGTAAAATCATAGAAGAAAACTTAGTTAAACGGGACAGCAGGAGGAAACTTTCAGTAAATGACAGAAACCAGAGTATAAGGTGTTCATATTTGTTTATAAAACATGTTTATATTTAACATGTTCTGCTTTGTCCTGTTCATGTAATTTGAGGCCAGAATGACGGAGCACTAAGTCTTTTAGTCTGACCTACTAGATATCCCCAGCCACTAAATTTTATCCAATTACACCTATGGTAAGTCCAACTACTTCTATTGGGATACAGTATATTTTCCACAGAGACATCTTGTTTTATTTGAAGATTTCCAGGGAAGAAGAAAACCCAACTTCCCTCTGTAATTTGTCCCAATGATTATTCAATCCCATGGATAAAATTTCTAATTTGAATTTGTCCAACTTCAGCTTCCAGACGTCGACTCTCTGATCTTCTTTTCCTCTACAAGATTAAAGGGACTTTTAATTCCTAGTATTTTCCCCTATGAAGGTATGTACGTGCTGTTACCAAATTGCATCTCCTTCTTAGTACGGTAAGCAGTCCGACTTCTTTTTATACAATCCTTAAAGCAGCTTTGTGGCTCGTCACTTCACTCTCACATCTTTTTCAAACGTGCCCCTACGACTGTGTGTGCCAGACACGTCGCCAGCATCCCATGGGCAGCCTGGATGCTGCAGCACAGGGAGATAACTCCTTGCTCCTCCTCACCTTCTCAGACGAGGACGTTGGGCAACCTGTTGTTCACGCGTCCAACGTACACTTTATTTACATCGCTTAGCACTTGTCTTTTTTAGCCCAAGCCAAATTAAATAACTTACCAAGTCTACTTGGCCCGTAAGGGGCCACAACAAAAGCG
>NW_008825301.1:751534-755449 GCF_000699105.1 Pygoscelis adeliae | reverse complement strand
TTTTTTTTCATTAAAAAGACCCCCCCCCCCCCCCCCCCCGCCCCGGCTTTGTATCGTAGTGGAAATTAATGAAGTGGATTCATTGCCAGCCTTTGGGAAGCGGAACAAGAGGCTACTACTACTACATGGAGAGCAAGTCTCTGCTGCTTCCCACAGGGGTGCCGGGGGTCAGGCTATCCGTCCTCCTTTTCCTCAGGCTGAGGGACCACCTCAGCAGCCGTGCCAGAGACAAGAGCAAGCTTTGAAGTCTGAATGTGAAGTTCAGTGTTTACTATTCTGAAAGGCATGCACAGTGGCATCTGTACTGCAATAAAAATTGAAGATTAGAAGTAACTTGCACTCTTAATAGTGAGTGCGAGTATAGTTCACTTGGAATGAACGCTCGTGGGCTGCTCAGAGAGCACCGATGCTCTGCAAAAAAGTAAATAGCACACGATGTAAAGATTTTAGGCTGTTGCACAACTGTGTGTTAAAATGCACTTAAGGGTTGTGAATTTTCCCTCAGCGGGGAAATTACTACAGCTGGAGCTACGTGAGTTACAGGCACAGGCTCAAAGGGTGGGGAGGGCTGTTGTGTCAGATGTGGATGCTGTGACATGTGGTAGCCAAACCTCTCTGGGGAAGAACGCTGGCTGGGCCCTTTTATCCCCTGACTTCTGTAGTTACATTGGTTATGTTTGCTCCTATTTAATAACAGAACAGATATTTATAGGAAAACTATTCCATAACTTTTCATGGCGCAGCGTTATTTTTTGCCTTCCTCAGGGGACATTCAGTACTTGGTGTCAGCAGGACTGGACGGGCCACTAGTTTGAGCTAGTGGAACAGTTTTCAGGTTGTGAGACACTGTGTTTGGAAACAACCCCATAAACTGAAACTTTTGTTCCAGTGTGTACAGAAAGGTTTCCTTTTTTTAAAAAAACAAACAACCCCCTCGCAACAGTATAACAAAATTCTGGTTTCTTCCTTCGTTTAGATCTCAACCTATGTTGTGCGAGGGGATAATCTAGGAGTTTGTCACCAAACCTGATAGTTCATCATGCATGCTTTTGCTACTAGTGGTTTCTTCCTTCGTTTAGATCTCAACCTATGTTGTGCGAGGGGATAATCTAGGAGTTTGTCACCAAACCTGATAGTTCATCATGCATGCTTGTATGCATGCATACTAGCTTTATACAGAAATGAAAATGTACGTATATGCATGCTTACATGCAAGTTTGTCTTCCCACCTCCTTGTCTCCTTTTTCTTTAGTCCACCTTTTTCCTCTTGACACTTCCTGTGTTTTTTATACGGTCTAAATGCAGTTTTGACTCCTTGAAATGTTGAGAACCAGCACAGAGTCCCAAAACAGTCAGCAAGTGAAACCAAGCTTACAAATCATATTACAGCTACTTTGTGTGGTAGAAGTGCAGTTATTATAGCAACTCTGTCATGCTCTTCTCAAGAGGTGGCTGCATTTTATATCTCAGGAAGCCGTCCTGCAGCGCTCTGGATAAAACTGATCCTGCAGAGTTAGTCTCTTTCTTGTAGTGTAATGGGTGTGGATCTCCTGAAATGGCATGGCTCTTTCCATGAAAATTCTTGCAGGATGTTAGGACACATCATCTTGAGAGCTAGCTTCTTGTAAATATCTGTCTGTGGTTCGTTAACCTGAACTGGTTAATTGGACTTAAACTGTCAGCAAAGACAAGATAACTTGGTTTTAGTTCAAGATATTGGCAACTGTTCAAGCCTCTGAATTTGAGCTGTGCTAAAGTTACCTTGTCTTTAT
The DNA here is from genome assembly GCF_000699105.1 of Pygoscelis adeliae. NCBI lineage: Eukaryota > Metazoa > Chordata > Aves > Sphenisciformes > Spheniscidae > Pygoscelis > Pygoscelis adeliae. The sequence goes on along the minus strand of NW_008825301.1, from coordinate 753,677 downwards.
TGGGGTTTTTTATGCTCAAGTTAATTACCTTGGGCATGCTAACCTGAGTTTTGAATGTATCTTTATCTGATAGTGTCAGTATGTGCTTTGTATCTGTCTGCACTGCTGCTTTTTCTAGTCATGTTCTGCAGAGCTTCACAATTTTGGCATCTGCGGGACTTTGAGCATGTGGTGACTAAGGGAAGTTGTGTGGGATTCATTTCCCCATTTCTAAGATTACTTAGCTTAGTTTGTTTTCTGCAGAAACAGCTATAGTTTTGTAGAAATCGGGGAAGCTGGTGGTCCTTGCTTCTTTTCCAACAGCTCTAGGGTGAATTGAGTTGGTTTTTGTCACTGCTTTTCCTCTTTTCCTTTGACTTGATGATTCCTAAACATTTAACAACATTTGAAATCAGTGTAACATAGATTTTCTTGTAAATATAATTACCATCAGAACATTATGGTGACTTTAGCAGCCTCAGTTAGATCTGGTCCAGATCTCACTGAAGGTAATGTGAATATTTTAATTAGCTTCAATGCAACTTGGATCAGAGCTGAAAATGTAATAGTTGAAAGAGGTGAATGTGGCACTTCTCTTCTTAACAGTATGCTCTTTTCCAGGTTTTTCTCATTTTCAGGGTACGGGGTCTGTCCTTTTGGAGTGTTCACCAGTTACTGGAAACAATGAAAAAAGGAGGGGGAGCTACTGCCTCGATTGGCTCTAATGTAAATTTGGAGTTTTGGTAATGCAAATTGTTCATCTTACCTAGCAGTAGTTTGCCTTCACTGCAAATGAAAGTCAGGCATGTATACATCTTCCCTCTGTTGCTAGTATAGTTTGCTCAATCTAATTATTGTAAGAATGCAAACCAATTATTTATGTCATGTATTCTTAGAAGAAGCTCTCAGTAATCATTCTGAAAACACCATCTCCCACTCAATTGGTATTGCTAGCCTGCTCCTATACTCCAATTTTTTAGTTTTCTTGTCACCCCAAATAATGTAGTTAATGGAAACGCTGAGAAATGTCTGGTGGTGTGAAAATCCTGATCTTTCTGCTTGTCATCATGCTTTTAAGTCTAATTAGCACTGGCTTAGAGTTTTCCCTGAGAAACCCATTATCTTTTATAAGTTCTGCAAAACAATTTATTTTGCAATGTTGACTTTCATATATGAGTCTCTTCTGAAAAAGTGGTTCTGTAATAATGAGGTTGGGAATTCTACATTTATATGCGAGTTAACCTCTCTTAAATATGCTAAATTTCCAAACTTTTGGGTAGTTGCCCCTTTTGCAAACCAGATGGAGAATCAGACTCTGGCTGGGTCTTTCCTTTAGTTATGCAACAAGGTTATTGGTAATAAAGGATCTGGAAGACTAATTAAACCCTCAGTGACACCTCTGCAAGCCCTCTTATTTTCACTGTTTGCTCAGTTGCAACTGATTAGTCATCAAGCTGAGATTTAGGAAGCAGTGCAAATAAAATCTCCCACAAGAAGAAAAAGAATCCTGCTCCTTTGACTGAGGCAACGTTGGCTAACAGGATTAAAAAGCAGTGAAAGCTTACTTTGTGATGAAACATGAATAATTAATTTGAAATATATGGTAGTTCAGGAGTCAAGAGCATCAACGTGAAAGTGAAACTCCCTGTACACTGAGCCTTGAGAAACACACAGAGGGCTTTGCCAGATGGATCCTGGCAAATATCGCAGTTGTCTAAGATGTTTTTGTTTCCCTCTGTCAGTTCTGTCCCTCTCCTGAAAGATTCTTGATGGAAGGTCCTGGACTGCAGAGGTCACTTCCCTGGTTACTAGGGCAGACCCTAAAGCTGTCAAACTGCAGAAAGCAGCCATGGCTGTTCCCAATAAAATACACAGCCTGTCATCTTTGAAAGAAATGAAATAAATGAGCAGTTTCATAATATTCTTTTTTTGGTTTTATGCAGGGTAACAACTTAAACTGAGCCTCACACCTCCAAAGGCACTGATTCATTTCACGTGCAGTCTTACATTTCACTTAGTCTTTACAGATTATGCATCTGTATACTTCTTTAAAGGGTTTTCTTTATGCTTGCTTTTTAATTTGCTATCCTTAAAATGTCAGAAGGAAGATAATGAAAGTGGGGTTCTGCTCTTAAAAAAAAAAAAAAAAAAAAAAAATGTGGGC
>NW_008825301.1:746358-751448 GCF_000699105.1 Pygoscelis adeliae | reverse complement strand
AAGAATAGAATGAAAGTGGGGGTTTGCTGTTAAAAAAAAAAAAAGAAAGTAAAAATGATGGCACTTGTGACTCATTACCAGACTACATGAAATCTTTACCTTCATCTGCTGCTCTGGGGGTGATTCAGCTCAGTTTAACACTAACACATGCCAATAGCCATCTGTGTTTGTAATTAAAAAATAAAATATTTACAGCAAATGGCTTGATTTAGAAAATCTTAAACTGTACAGTGGGGTGGCCTGCAGGGGAAGGAGGTGAGCGCCTGGGAAGGTAATTTTTGCCCAACTACTTCTGCCAGCTCGGAAAAGGGATTGTAACACTGAGAGAGAAAACCAGGCTGCCCTGCAGCAGTCTGGCCCCTGCTGCTCCATCCTGGGGGGAGCTGGACAGGAAAGGGCCAGGGCAGGCTGCAAAGGGGCTCTGAACATTTAGGGAAGGAGAAGGGCGTGTGGGGGGAAGAGGCAAAGAAAACGCTGAGTTTATCTTCTTTGAGGAGAAAGAAGGAAAGGTGGCTGCTAAATGTCATTTATGCCTCGTGGTTCTCATACAGTAAATATGGTCACATGCTGCTGCGTGCTGAGCCTCCTACATGCATTTCACTGCAGGGTGGCACCCACACTGGGGCTTGGGGTGACACAGAGGCACCATCCATCCTCAGAACGGAAAAATCCAGAGCTCATCTAGCCATAGTGAGGGATCCAATGTGGGCATCCCTCAGGCTCCCTCCCTTGGCTGAAGTCCAGCCAGCTGCAAGGTTTTCTACCCAGGCTGTCCCTCCAGACAGTCCTTCTCATCTTAGGAACTCCTTTGCTACAACATCTGCCTGCTTTTTAGCTGCTCTGGTACTCTTTGTCCTCTAGGATCTCCCATAAACTCAAGAGGTTTATGTCCCAAAACTGGCAGCGAAAAGGGGGTGAGGGAAATGGGCAGGGAGAAGGGAGTAGAGTGCCGCCTTCTTTCTTTCTGGAGTGAAAGACTGGGGAAGAATGAGAATGGGCGTTTATGGGACTGAAAGATTTGGAGATCTCTAGTTTCTGGTTTGCATGGCATAGTGAATGTTTGTTTTATTCTTAAAATAAAAAGCAGATATGTTGAAGATATGGTGTATGATGCGAAGTTTTGAAGTCTTCTTGCCTGCCCTTGTGAGGGCAGGGAGTGGGTACAGAGGTGCACGTCTCCCATACTCTTGCACTCTAGCAGCAGCCACTAAGGACGTTTTCTTTCCTCGCAGCTGACACTTTGGCACTTACTTAATGGGACCAGACATATTTGGCCGGGAGAAACTTTAGTTCTGTTGGTGATGAGTGGGAGAGAAGGAACCCAACTTGACACACAGCTGAGTTTGCAGGGCTGACAGTTAAAGGAAAATAATATTGCATGTGAATTTAAGCATGCTTGATGTGAAATTGTGAAAGATAATGAACTTGGAATCCCATCATACTAATTTTATAGGATCTTCTAGGGCTAAAACTGTATATTTATAAGATAGAGATATTATTCTGTTTTTTTTTTTTTTTTTTCCTTTTTGTAGATGAGCCCAGATTAGTTTTTATTTGCTGAACTTAGAATAGTGCCTGAGCTGCTGAGCGATTTTAGTTTTCTACAAATTGGGTTAGACTGGGTCAGCGATTGACCTCCATTACACTAGTGCAAATTGGACATGGATGTGCTGACATAAGTATGACTGGAGATGCCCATTAGGGTAGCAGAAATTATGTTATAGAAATTAAACTGATTCCCTCTTTATTCTTTTTTCATTATGACAGTATCAAAACTGTTCTTGAAAGCTTCCAGCTGATAAACGGTATTTGTAATATTGAACATGGTTTTGTTTTCCTTCTGCACCAGTAGCTAATGCAGATAAGAATTTGTGCAAATACCATGATGAGTTAATATTTTAATGTAATTGGGTAAAATACACTTTGGTCTTCTAAAAATACTTAGATTGTGCTTATTTTATTTGGTTTAGTAAACCATGGTTATAATACCATATGATTCACAGTAATATTTTATTGCATAGTATATTTTATAACTGCCTTACCATGAAATGTATTCTGAACACATACGATTTGTTCAATGTATTTGTTCAGTGCATTAAAAAAATGTATTTCTATGAGGCCAGGTACTTATAATCTAACATTATTCAGGTTACAAAGTCAAGCCTTTATGACTATTGATTAGCAGTGCTGTCCCCGCAACCCGTGTTCCTGTGCGTTAAGATATAAACATTAATTACACTATCAGATGCTGCTTTTTTTCCCCCAGGGTCTCTGGCTCCATCAGTGCATATGATGGACAAAGCTTACCTAATGAGCGTCTACCTACTGTTTACCCTGGCTGTTTGTGCCTTTCACTGCATGTTTTTTGAACCCTGCTGTTAATACAGGCTTATTAACTTGTGGGCTTTTCTGTCATGGTTATTGCTACAGCAACAAACATGGATTAGCATCTCTGTGATACCTGTAAAGAGAGGGCATGAACTGCATTCAGTGGGAGTCAAGGTACAAAAAATAAAGCCAAAAGTACTTTAATTTGGGGAATAATGCAACTTGAGATGCCCAGGTACTGAATTTTGGGATGACTTAGCATTATCTATATGTTCTGTTATATTACCTTGTGTCTGAAGTACCTCTTCCAGTCTATTCTCTTGCAGCTGTGAGCACTGAGCAGGTTTGTGGATCAGGTCTCAGGATATTGTTTTGGCCACCAGAATGTGATCCTCTCTGAGAAATCTAGATTAAGTCGATTGCTTTGAAACTCTGTGGAATTGGTTGAGAGAAAATCCAGTTCTTCGGGGCTGCACTGCCTTACGCAGAGAAACTATTCTTCCTGTATTCTCTCAATACATACTTTTCATCTCTTCTAATTACAGAGGTTAAGGTCTCTATGGACAACAGATTTTTTTTTTTTTATGGCACAGTCCTGATTCCAGTTTATCTGTAAAAGAGGATCCGCTGTGCCCTGGAGTAGATACAGGAAAAACTGTATGCGCTTCTGAACTGTCTTGTATGCGAGGAGGAGGTGAATTCAAGTCATGCTGACAGCTTTAATTTTGTCCTGTCTTAATGATGACCTTGGTAATGTTCTCTTAATGTAGTCACCTGTTTGTGTGCATGTAGTTTTTCCTGTTCTTTAAAAAAAAAAATCAAGGTGAACTAATATGGTAAGTGACAACAAAAGCAGGTAGATGTCCTTTACGAAGAAACTGCAAGGGGGCAGACCATGTGAGGACAGTTCCGTTGCTTGCTCCCAATTCCATCCCTTTGCCTAAGTTCAGCATCCAACCTGACTTCCCAACCCGCTCTTATTCTCACCCTGGCATTTTACTGCTTCCCTATTACAGTGTCCATCTGCTTCCACTGTGTCAGCAAAGTTCATAAACATTGCTATCAGCCAGTATCAAAGTTCATAGGAATTGCTGTCAGACAGTGTCTGACTGTGGCCCTATTTGCTCCCTTCCCTGCAGTCTGTCCCAGTCCCTCTTATAACTTCTTTTCTCTTATCCTCCCAGTCCAATTCTTCACTAGGTTTCCTTTTTCAATTTCAGGGTCTGGCCCTGCTACACACTAGCTGGCTTCTGGATGGTGATACCAGAAAAGCAATGCCCCTTCCAGTTCCCTCTCCTATTCCCAGCCCTCCTCTTCTCTCCTTGCAAGGTCCAGCTCGCTCTCCCAGCTCCTACCGCATTGTGTCTCTCCTTGGCATTTCCCCAATCAACTTCCATTTTTAATTCCTTTGCCATACCCTCTTTTATAAGAAATTTCTAATCCTGTCTCTTTGCTGGGCCAATTTGTCTTCCATAACACATAGGAGGACAGAGTGACTCCCTTCTCCCTAGTCCTGTTTGTCTGTCTCTGTACACGTCTATAGTCTTAGTTTCCTTGGCTAGAAAAATCCACGTGCTCCATGTTTTCTTCCAGTCTCCCTTCTGACAAGCCATTTCCAGTCTCCTTGGTTTCCCTTACTGACTCTCAGTCTCTGTGTGAGAAGCCCAGCCACCTTTACTCAGTCCCAAACTTTGATTCAACTGTTCAACTTCCACTTTTTCTTATTAACATTACTGTCTCGGCCTGATAGCTGGTGGGGTATTTGAAAGCATCCAGACACTGACCTCCTACTGAAATGGCTTGCATAATACCTCTGAATGCCCCATTTTCAGATGTCCCTTTCCTTCGTGATCTGCTCTGTCTGCTTTTGTCTGACTTAAACAGCTTCTACACAGAGGAGCGCCATGGGATTGCTAAGAGAACAGAGAGACAAGCTGTCTCCTTAATTCGGGTGCTTGACCCTTGTCTAGCAGTTAGTAAAGTAGCTATTACAGGGGAAAAGACATTTTTGAAGCTTGGCTTGAAGCATGCTGGAGTTCTCAATGTCCACCATACCTCTGAGCTGCGTGAGCCTTTGGAGCTTGCTCAGGCTGGAACTAGCAGGGACTGTCCTGCTACGTTTGACACTGTCTCAATCCAGTCCTTGTGAAATCTGACTTTCTTTTTCTACTCAGGATTTTATCTGGACAAAGCTGACACAGTGCAACTGCCTTTTGTTGTTGCTGAAATAACCACAAGTCCTGACTCAAACAAAATCTCTGCCCTAAAATGCTGTAAAGCACGGCAGGGAGGCAAGGATGAGCGGGAGGGAAGGAAAGAGAGGGTGCTACAGCTACGGCTCTAGAGAAAAATTCACCAGTAGTGTTTCCAACAGTAGGGCTGTAAATAATGCCCATGTAAAATTTACTTGCTGTAAAAGGATGCCTGTGATCATATTTTGTTTCTGTGTAACTAATTTAGTACATTGAGACTTGTCATACTACTACTTCAGTCTTGGGCACAAACAGTGCCAATGTTGCCTGAAAGTTGCAACATTTAATAATTTACAGCAAGAAGGCATACTTCTAGAGGACTCAGATTGCATCCTGAAGGCAACTGCTGATGCACACTGGTAACCTGTGTGAACTACATACTTGGCTGCTCTGAGTTAAAGGCCAGAGACATTCTTCACCCTCAAGTACTTTAAGACACTTGTTGATACTTCGACATGAATTAAATGTTTTGGGCTCCAATTAAGATTAATTTTTTTTTCCCTATGGTCT
>NW_008825301.1:735100-746333 GCF_000699105.1 Pygoscelis adeliae | reverse complement strand
AGCAGGAATTGCTGGGGCTTGAGGAAAAGAGAGACGTTTTTAGTGCTGTTCTTTCCCTTCCCATTTGAAACAGTATTTTGTTTATGCTATACTGGGACCAATATAGCACAATGACTCCCAGATACACAGTTTCTGTCATGTGCAACTTCATTTGCGTGAAGAATGCTGCTAATGTTTTGGGGAGTTTTCACGGTTGCTTTTGTAGGTGGAGGCTTTCATATTGACCCAAGGCCCTCTAAGTAAACTGCAGGCTTAAATAACACCATCTTATTCACAGAAAGCAATGCCATAACTAGATCCTATTTCAGTGTTGCCTTCTGTTTTAAATTGTGTTGTAATACTCCTCGTAAAAATTTAATTCCGCTGCAACCTGCGACTTGATAGCAGAATTAGCTGCTGGGTAAACCATTCAGTTAATTACTGAAACTATGATCTCAAGCAGGAGAGCCAAGAAGGAATGCAAGATGAGTGGAAATATTTTAATTAATGAACAAAAACTTATAGACTGATCAAGGGAAGGGATAAGTTTTGAAGGAGAAATGGCAGCAATACATTTTTAATTGCAAGAATAGGTGACCTCTGGCAAACCCCACTACTCTGCTGTTGTAGGGGGTGTAGCCAGGCAATTCCTTAAGATATAAATTGGTTGAAGCTCTGTATACACACCTTATTCAGAGCTTCAGTCTTCTGATTTAATTTTATTTTACTCCAGGTTCAGAGTATGAGCCAAAACCCTACAAGGAAAGGTCTTCTAGAGGAATTTTTGTGGTTTCCCCCCTATGCCTTTCCTCCCTCAGCGGGATTGACTGTGACTATCACAAATGGTTTGTGAATTGGCTTTTAAAAATGAACCACAGAAGCTGTGCTCCCTGCAGCAACCATTTTCTCTCCAGGGAGCACTTGTGCTCTGGGCAGTAGCTACTAAACTTCTTGTTCCTGCTACCTGTTCAAGCCCCCAAATCCCTGTTTGTCCCATCCTCCCTGCTTCTCTAGGGATTTGGTGTGATCATTTACCCTACAAGACCATCATGTCTTCATCATCTGGAACTCTGTATCGCTCTGTGAGTCCCAGTTTTCTTTTCTCTGTGCCCACGTGTGCAGCTTAGGTGGCACGCGTGGTGCCCTTGACCAGCCATGCTGCCTTACCCCTGCCCTTCCACAGCAGCAGTCCCCAGCAGCCTCCTCGGCCATGCTGCTCCCTTATGGTTTTCTGCCTTCTTAATCTTTTGCATCATCCTATATATTGATACTTGGTGATACACAAGCATATGTAGATAGATGTGTATACGGAAAAAAATAGACAGATGCATGCATCCATCCGTATTAATGCTTATAAGAAATATGTATATTTGATAACCATTAGCTCTCAGTAACACAGTAAAAGAAAAAACACATTTTATTCTCTGATGTATAATTTTCCAGTACTCAGACTCATTGAAGGGTGTTTCTGATCCCACCTCCCTCTTCCTTCCTCTCCCACTTACATATAAATATGGAAAGAAGATTTTGAAGCAATATAAATTGTCGCTATAGGATTTGTGTATGTGTATGACCTTTGAAGGCTTTCTAGAAATACTTGTTACTGCTTTAAGTGTGTGCACTTTCCTGACAGATTGAGGCTTGCTTAATGTGTATCAGTTAAAATAAATATAGCATAACTGGAAAATAACAGAAATTATGACTGCAATAGTTGTAACAGGCAATTGAAATTGATTTTATTATTTTATGTAATGTATGGATTAGTCATTCTGATCACCACTTTGACAAAATTTGACTCTTCCCCTTTTCTCAGAAAACATTAGGAGATTCCTTTATGCATTGATTTAAGCATTCATGCAACTTCCTTTTTCATCTTAGAAAAATATGCGGTATTATTCTTATTCCTAAAATGATTATATATTAACTTGTGGCTTGTGTCAAACTGTTTTTGGCTAGGAATTCAGCCAGTTTAAAAAGCACAAAAACACTTTCCTGGATTGTCTTAATAACTACATAAAACTGCTCTTAGAAGTTATAGAATTAAAAAATACACTTGGTTTCTGTTTAAAGCTTAGCCAATTTAGTGAAGAAAGGAAACATAACGGATGTTGGGATAATTGAAACAATCAACAGTGCAGCCAGGCACGTAAAATGAATGGTTTACAGAAAGGTGCGATAATAGCAGCATAGCTGGGAGAAACATAATCTGTGGGAAAAGTCATTATTAGTGCAACATTGGTTTTATGTTGTACCACGGTGATAAGCAGTAAAAATGTCATGCGCTGTTCCCATAAGGTAGTGCTTTGATGACACTAGGTACGCAAGAATCTGGAACTGTTGATTAAATTCAGAGCTTCGGCAGTTCCTGGTAACCAACATGTTCTGGGGTTGATTTAGATTTCAGAGAACTATTATTACATATTAATTCCCCCCCCCCCATTCACAGTAGGCTTTATTCTGGGTGGAATGTAAATATCTGATTGCTGAAAAGTCACTAGCACGTATGTAGTCATCTTTTGATAACAAGAGATCAAGCAGAATGAAGACAGAAATAACTTGTACAACCACCAAGCATTAGTCACACGTAGCTCTTTATATAATGCTTACGTCTTCAGTAAGCATGCTGGCAGCTGGGCTTCTTTGTAATATTTATTTGGAGAAGAAGTATCTATCTCATTTGGCAGAGGAAGAAAATGAAGCCGAGTTAAGGAACGCGCTGGGGGGGCACACAGCATCTAGCTGGTGAGAGTCTTACAACTAAGAAGAGTCCATCATGGTACATCGAACAAAGCCAACAGCAGAGTGGAAGTCTGTAGCAGTGTCTCCTCATGTGCTTTCCCCGCTCAACCCCCGGCATTTTGGATCCGCTATTTTTGAGGCAGAGTGAGTGAATGCTGCAGCAATTCTTGTAGTTTTCCCTTTTGTTTGTTATGGTAGGTGAGGAGGCGTATTTCCTCTTTGCTCTATTATGCCTTGATGAAAAGGACAGATAAAACCACATAGCTTGAAATACTGAAAATGGCTTTTCAGCAGTTGAAAACCAAAATGTAGTAGGCTAACTTGCCAGAACTCTTGAACATGCGTCTGTTAACCCTAGCACCAAGAGGAATGCTCACATGCGCAGATTTTCCTTTGTGGATGTGCCCACTGCACTGTGACTATGTAATGTATGAAAATGGGTGGGATTTTCTGGGAGATAAGCCATTTGTGTATGCGAATTTCCTTGTAATGGTTCAGTAATCATTCTGGCTGCTTTCTTTTGTCTTGATCCTGTTAGTTCATACACATTGAATGTTTGTTCCCAACTGAACTGCAAAACTATTAAATGGAGTTGGAAGCACTCTGTGATCTCATTCTGAAAGTTTATTTCTTGAGGCTGAAAAGAATTGCATTGTAATCAAGTTTTAATCTTAATAAGTACAAGAAATCAGAGTACTTTAACGGGACATTTTTATTCTTATCTTACTGTTGTGTTTATAGACAGTGAATTATGTTATAGCTTGGCTTGTCCATAACCACCTGTTATGTTTTCAGTTCTTCCTCTTCAGAATTACACGTAATGAATGGTGCTGTTTTCTTTGGTTGGTGTTCTAAGATGAACTATCGGAGGGAAAATTGTTAATGTCCCTAGAGGATATTCAGGACTTTGTGTGATTTTACATAGTTTTTAGAGTAAAAAAGTCAAACCAAAATATTGGAAAACTAGGACTCCAATTATCAAACAAAACTAAGATGGCCTTTCTTTAAGGGAAAAAATTAAATTACATTACAGCAATTTTATAGTACATTTAATAGTAAAATTATAGCAAAAGTAATACTTTTTAAAAAGAATCTCATTTACTTGATTTGTTATAGAAGAATAGAAACTAAATGAACGGTCCAGGGAAAGTGAGGAGGAGATAATTATTTCTAAGAATATAAGGTTGCACACACATAGCCATCTGGTAGCAATTTTAAAACAGAAATAATTAACTTTTACTTCATGCAATGTAATTGTGGAACTTGTTGCCACAGAGTTTACGGAGGCCAAAACTAATTGGGTTCAGAAAGGAATTGAGTGAGTTCATCATGGTAGGTAGATTCATAAGAGTCTGCTAAACAATCTGGATGCAATCCTGGCACAAGTAACCCAGTTTTTTTGAGGATTTCTGGAAGATGGGAGGATTTAGGAGAAGGATCTATTTGTTTTCAATATTATTATTTTTTTAATAGCATTTCTCTGTCACAATGTGCATTTACATTTTCTCACAAACTTGAAAATGTTTGTAGTTGCATGTATGTGGAGTTACTCCTTTATGGCAGTTAAAGTTCTTTATAAGCATTGAATGCATGTACCCTTACTCTCTGAGGTCATGTAGTCTGATATGTAGGAAACTGTTACTCAGAAAGATCTGATGATGCAAAATGAATTATATGCCCACTCTTTGTTTCCTTTAGGACGCCGAGGCTTGTTTGACCATTCGTCACACCATGCAAGCTCAAAAGTAAAAGAGAGGAAACTACACGGGACTTGTCCTCCTATTGGTCGTGGAAACTATGGAAAAACATGTTTGAGTGAAAGCAATCATAGGTCCCCGTTTTTTAATCCCCGTAACGGTTTTCACACGATACATTCAGAGCACAGTCCTGTGAAGCCAAGGATTATTACAGTGGTGAAACCTGGCGGACACACACTCAGAAGGATAACCTTGCTTCTCAACAGGAGATCAGTTCAGACCTTTGAACAGCTGATGGCTGACATTTCAGAAGCTCTGGGATTTCCACGCTGGAAGAATGACCGTGTGAGAAAGCTTTACAATCTGAGAGGCAGAGAAATCAGAAGCGTTTCTGACTTCTTCAGGGAAGGTGATGCATTCATAGCTATGGGGAGGGAGCCCCTCACTTTGAAGAACCTGGAAGTGGTATTACAAGAACTTTATCCTGAAAATCCTTATGCTGCCAGTGCTGCCGTTCAGCAGAATGAGGAGCAGTCCCAAAAACTGAAGAGCAGGTTGTATGACAAGGCTTCGAAAGTGGACAGTGGCTTTGATGAGACAGAAATTACCAAGAACTGCAGTGATGGCATATCTCCCAAACTGGTAGCTGGACATGAAGGAAGAAGTCAAGCCAAGACAAAGCAAGAAGAAAAAATGAGAACCAAAAAAAAGTGGACTAGAGAGAGCTGGGGTGGTGAACAAGGAGTGAAGCCTTCTAGAAAAACCCGAGAAAGCGAGAGGTACCTTAACCATGAGAGGAGTCCTGAGGAGGGATTAGAAGAGAGTTCAGAGGAGGTGGTGAGGTGTGAGAAGTGTGAACAGGAAAGGCAGGCCAGACAAAAGCTACAAAGGGAAAGGCGGGCTGAGGCCTCATTTGAGAACAGAGACCTGAACAGAGGCTCATGTCAGAGGTACCATGTAGAAAGAAACGCAAAAATCAGGAATCGCCAAAAGTCTTCAGAAACTTGTCTGGAAGGTGAAGAAGTTGGTTGGAAAGATAATGGCTGTAGGAGGACATGGAAGCCCCTACATAAGAATGTTAATGAAGGGCTGGAGAAGCAAAAAAGGAGCATTGAGAAGGAAAGGGATGTGGAGAAACATGAAAACCATGGGAAGGAAGTAGTGAAAATCAAGAAGAATGCTGTAGAAGGGCTGCAGCTAACTCATGAAGTGAAGGAAGAGAATGGAAGTAGCTGCATAATGAACCAAAGTGGTTGGCTAAAGAAAGACACTCTGAGGGATGCTGAGAAACCATCTAAAACACATAGGGAGGGCAGAGAGGGACAAAGGGCTAAAGAGGAGGGTGCCAGAAGAGAGGGGAATATCATGCATAGAGAGAGTGACGTGACACGACGAGAAAAAACAGGGGAGCGCAGAGTGAATAAAGAAGAAAACAAGGCTCAGGGATTGGAAAACACAAGCCGGAGGCATGCCATTAAAAACAGAACTGATGTGGAAAAACAGTATGAGATTGGCAGAACTATTGGGGATGGGAACTTTGCAGTGGTGAAGGAATGTCGCCACTGCGACTCCAATCAGATCTATGCCATGAAAATTGTTGATAAATCCAAGCTGAAGGGGAAAGAGGACATGATGGAAAGTGAAATTCTGATCATTAGGAGTCTTTCTCATCCCAATATAGTAAGCTTAATTGAAGTGTATGAGACAGAAGCTGAGATCTACCTAATCCTGGAGTATGTCCCAGGAGGGGACTTATTTGATGCAATCATAGAAAGTGTGAAGTTCACAGAGCATGATGCGGCTGTCATGATCACTGACCTGTGTGAAGCACTGGTTTATATTCACAGCAAGAACATTGTCCACAGGGACCTCAAACCAGAGAATCTTTTGGTAAGTATTGGCAAACACATTGCATGTGTGCAGGAGTTGAATTTATTTTCCTTTTAGTTATGGATCTTTGAATATTTTTAAGCAAACACTGTGCAGAGATAATGTGCTATGGCAGGACTGTTTGGAAAAATGGGTACAATTTTGAAGTGAAATTACCATTACAGTTTACTTCCCGTAGATCTGCTGTGCATTGCAGATAGCAGTGCTTGCAGATAGAAATTCAAATAAAAATGACTTGGCTTTCAAGGGTAGTGAGCATTTGTATTTTTCTGGAAATCAGGCCTGTTACTTAGCATCTGACTTTTAGGTATGCAAGGATGATTTTTTTTGTATGAAGCATGCACTGAATCATAAGGCACTTCCTTGCAGGCCAAAAATTTATTAAAATTGCTAATTAGCTTATTTATACCATTACAGTTTACTTCCCGTAGATCTGCTGTGCATTGCAGATAGCAGTGCTTGCAGATAGAAATTCAAATAAAAATGACTTGGCTTTCAAGGGTAGTGAGCATTTGTATTTTTCTGGAAATCAGGCCTGTTACTTAGCATCTGACTTTTAGGTATGCAAGGATGATTTTTTTTGTATGAAGCATGCACTGAATCATAAGGCATCTTCCTTGCAGACCAAAATTTATTAAAATTGCTAATTTAGCTTATTTATTTGGTGGACTTCTTGTCCACTGCAGTCACACATCCTGCAGAGCGCTGTGCTAGTCCTCTACTGTAGTGATTTCTCTCTTGTGACAATTTATTTTCTTAGGAGCAGAAGTACGATGTGGTTGATTGAAACAATCTGACAGTAAAATGTGAGTGTTCTGGAGAAACACAGCACTAAAGTCAGCTCAAATACTAACTTCATGCCAAAGAGAAAAGTTCTTTTTTCCATCACATTTCTGAGGCTACATTCTTTGCATCCAGCACTGAAGTCAATAGAGTTACTCACATGTGTGAATATGCGTAGAAATATTTGCAGTATTGACACTTGACAAGACACCCATTGTAGAGCAGTAACAGTAAGCAACTCTCTCTTGCTAATCGTGTTTTACACTCTTGTACTAGGGTTCCAAATTTCCTGGCAGATAGATAGATAGATACCAAATATTTGCCAGTCTCTAACAAATCGGATTTGATCTGCTGGTGGAAGATCATAGTTAGCCAGAAAAAAAGGTAATAGATGATTTAGTCCTATGTGCTGTTCAGTTCTTTAAGGGAATTAATATGAATTTCTGGAGAAAAGCAGCAGTGTAGCCTGTAGGACGTGCAGAGGTTGAACAAGGCTAGGCCTGAAAGGTTTGCTTCCAAACCTTTTGACTAACCAATAGCATCTATAGTAGGTCCTGCTATGCATCCTGCTTAATCTGATGAAAATCCTTGATATGTGGTCTGTGTGTAAATAAAAGACGGTGAGTGCAAGTGGCTGGTTTGCAGGAAGTATGCATCTGGGCCCTGCCTTCATGCCTCATTTTTGCCATTAGACCAAAACCTCACTTAAAACTGCAGGGCTTTCTTCCAGAAGCTGATTTTTCCATTATGAACCAGGCTCTGGTCCTTCCTATTTGCTGAAAATAAGCTAGTGCGTGTGAAACACCTGAGACCTGATGCATCATTTCCCTCTATAATATGTAATTATCGCAGTGATGCAGGTAAGCAAAGAGGCATGATACAGGTCCATTCTATTTGTTTTCACATTTAGTTCACAGCACTCCAAAGCAGAGATTGCTGGCAGTGGCAAAGTTTTGTAGCACTGCAATAATCATGTTGCGCATTCTGACAGCCAGAAAATATTTTTCAAGGACAGACTAGCCCCGAGCCTGTAGCTATTTTGTCATATGAGAGCAGTGTTACCCAAACACTATGCGAAAGAAAATTGTACCTGTTCCAGTTTCACCTTGCTGCTAATTGGCCGTGAACACCTGTATTAATATCATTTACATAAAGCATCCTTTTGAAAAGTTAGTCTGTTCAACAAGCCAAATGAGTTTATATGCTCTTGATAGTGTTGGATAGCTCACGTGCTATCTAATAAGCATCCCTATAAATACAGGACATTTGAGCAAGTTTCTGACTTTTCAGTGTGCTGCCTCTGACTCTTCAGAGTGACTGGAGCAGTAGCAGCAGAGTAGGAAAGAGAGCTGCCACTAATCTTAACATCAGCCAGTGCTGAACAATACCAAACAGTACTGAAGCAAATTTCATGGCTTCGTCTGCTGTTGCTGGGTCAGGGGCTGGGGGCAGCCTTCTGGAAAGGAAGCACAGTGCTGGAAGTGCTGGCATCCTGCAGGGATGTCCTTGGTTGTGGGATACCTCTCGCTTCAGATTCCTACACTGCGGATGTTTAAGTCTGAATTAGTCTCCCTAGACTTTCTTTGTATACAGAGAACAGAAATAGGTACATACTTTTAGGCTGTTTACTTGTTTGTCCTACTCTGGTGTCGTCTTTTGGTCAAGTGAATCCTGTCCTTTCTTGTCAGCTGTTTTTCCATACTTCCTAACCCTTTCCAGCAAATGGGGAATGGAAGAGAAAAGATCCTTAGTCTGTTTTACTAAGGAAATGTGTTTGTGCACTGTAAACCTGCTTTGTGTGAGAACCTAACCCTGCTCCTAGTGACTTTTGAACCTACTGGCTAATTTCCATCAGAGCTGACAGAGAAGCAGCAAACCAGGGAAAAAATATTTCCCTAAGTTTCATGAAAATAAGCAGCTGGGGAAAGAAGGGAAACTGTTTCTGTCCCTACAGAGGAAAAGGTGGAAATACACTTTGATGTCTAGTGAATTGAAAATTACTGACACAGGACAGAGTTGGAAACCTGGTTTAATTATTAGTTCACTGCACTACTGTTCCTCTTGTGGAACTGTCCCCTAGTTATACACTTCTGTAACAGTCCACCATCATTCTTTTATGTTTTCACCCTCCCTCTTTCACTACTGTGTCTGTTCACAATGATTAGACTCCTTACAGCATAGCTGTGAGGCAGAAGGGTGATGACTTGCGCTACAAAAACAAAATCTGTTTGACAGCTGGTGTGAAGACAGCTGCTCTGACTCCCTCCCATCTGCTAACAGAATCACCTCGTTTAGGACTAGGTGTTCAGCAAGAAAACCTTTGCTACCAAGGATGAGCAATGTGGTGTGTTTGGTCCCACAAAAGAAGCCAGTCACTTCTTTAATGGTACCTGGAGGAGCAGAATTTGCTGGCAAGGTTTTTAGCTAAGGGACTGTTTAATTCTACAGGTGCTGGCATTTCTTGACTTTTGGGTGAGAAATTAATTTCAAAGTGTAGTGGTGTTTTTCCAGGTTATAGCTGTAAAAGATCCAAAGCCACATCCTTGCCGCCTTTTGTGTGTGTGTATTTGTGATTGTAAACTCATCTCCTTGTACACTTCCCAAACATGCTAATGTGGTAATTGTTTCAGGCTCAGCTTTATAACTAACATGTATTATAGCTTTTTATGCTTTTGACGTTTTTTCCTCCCCCCCCCCCTTTTCTCTCTCTCAAGTTTTCATATATGTATGAGAACTTCAAGTATAGCCTTTCTGTCCTTTAACTTTGCTTTTGTGACACTATTTACATATACACAAAGCATGGTCAGAGGTTTCTCAGTGCATATGAGTTAAAATCCTGTTTAACGAGTTACCTGTCAAGAGCTTTCAGTGTGATAAACCTACACAGGGAATTTTCTGTAAGATTTTTCACAGAGATTCTTCTAGCTAGCTAGTAGCAAGGGATGTCTGAAACTCAAACGTGTAAGCGGTGCTTATTCTTTAGCTCTATTTCTAATATACAAAATGTCCCATGGGCTAGCTTGCTTTCATGATGGCTATATGAAGAATCTGTGCTACCATATATATGTGCATACAGAGAAATATTAATGCTATAAATAATCTTCTTAAACACCCTGATGGATTTCACAAGGTAGATATGAAAACAAGAGCATGAAGAGCTGGGAGTCATCAACAGGCAGGAGGAAAGGAAAAGATCAATTTATCCCTTCTTTGAAGATGAACTTGGCTTTGTATTAGTGTATTATAATCTTCTGGGTGTATGGCTGGGATAGCTAGAAATCCTCAGACAATATTCTAATATCCTGCTATGGCATCTGCATTTCAGAGAGTAGTGAGCCATTCTGACCGCCTTTAGTCCAAGACTACCAGATACTGGCTACCCTTGCAGTTGAAGGACACAAGTAGTTATATGGCCTAAATTGGCTGTCTATAGAAAGTGTACTGAATACTGGTCTTCCTTATCTCAGTTAACTCTACAGGCAGGTAAGACAAGCCAGCAGTTTTAAATGGACTTTTGGAACCATTCTTTGTAGTCTTGAATGCAGAAAGAGTAATAGCTGCCTTTTAGGTGTCACAGTAAGGCTAGTATGTTCATCTAACGTTACCATTTTTGCTTTGTTCTCACCATTTCACAGAGCACATACAGTAGATGTCAGAGGCTAGATTTCTCTTCAGCAGGTTGTACATTTCTGTGATACTGCTATGAGTAAGTAGTCTGGCCTCAGGAAGGAATAAGAGCAACCCGAGAAGCTTTTGTTTCTACAGTGAAGCATGTTTGCATGCTCAAGGTGATGCCAGGTGACCGGAAAGGTAGACTGGAGAGTATGAAGTTGGGGGTGAAGGGAAAGCTCACTCTGCCCGACCTGACTTTGAGTTGTTCTGAGCATAGTGTTAGTGAAGATGCTGAGGAGTTCTGGGCTGAGGTTTTCAGGCGTGCTGATGGGTTACATGCTGTCTTTGAAATGATTGTCACAAAACTGTGAAAATATAGCCACGGTGCATGCTGTTCCTACCTGTTCGGTTGTTAAGTAAAATGAAAGCTCAGTGGTTTTGTCCTGGAAGAACAGAT
The DNA here is from genome assembly GCF_000699105.1 of Pygoscelis adeliae. Taxonomy (NCBI): domain Eukaryota; kingdom Metazoa; phylum Chordata; class Aves; order Sphenisciformes; family Spheniscidae; genus Pygoscelis; species Pygoscelis adeliae. Next base: position 735,176 of record NW_008825301.1, on the reverse strand, counting down.
GGTGCAGTGTTGCCACCTTGTGCTGTGATGAGAGATTAGGAGTCTGGCATCCTGATAAAAGCAAAACCACAACAGT
>NW_008825301.1:733907-735070 GCF_000699105.1 Pygoscelis adeliae | reverse complement strand
TGGGATTGGGATTAAGACCAGTGTGTTCTCCCCCCTCCCCACCCCCTGCTGGTTTCTAAAAATTTATATAAACACTTCAGTATTATTTGTCTTAGTACAGTAGCATGCAGTGTATTAGTTGAACTTCCACATGACATAATTTTCTTATGTAATTTTAAAATCTTTATTTATACAATAGGAAAATATATTCATGCTCATATTTTCATAGCACGTATAAAATTGAGTGTTTCAATTGAGAGTTTTTGTAGCATTCTACCACTATTACCCCTACTGTTAGAATATAAATCCTGTGGATAGATGCTGCTCTAGAAAGTAATTGTTACCTTTGTAATTTATTTTTCATTTTTGTCAGCTGTTGTGTCCACAGTGCATCATGGCAAAAAATCATCATGAAGTTGACTAATGTAATAGAGAAAATGGCTATAGCATTTTAGCTTTCTCCTGCAGAAGTTTTGACTGAATGGTTGTAGTAAACTTTATTTTTAATTTCATACTGAAAAATATTTTTTCTTAGAAAACAAGAAAAAAACCCCAAAATCTTTTGCTTAATCAAAACTAGAAGAGTGCTTATATTTTCTATAAAGAAGATAAAAAGGGATTAGTAGACTATATTGTATTATTTTGTAATGTAATATTTTTTTCTTAAAAAAAAGAAAAAAAACAAACTTTTTGCTTAATCAGAATTGGATGAGTGCTTACAGTTTCTATAAAGATGATAAATGGGGATTACTCAGCTGTAGTATAGCAGAGCAAATTTTGTCCCATCTGTGCCCTTAGTTGTCTTGTAATAGAGACCATCTCGAATTTTCAGCTTTCTCAAGCACTGCCTGATGGCAAAGTATGAGGTGTTAAAGCCTGGAGTATACCTGTCACATTATACTCCAGTTTGTCCATTCAAAACTGGAGTCCAGACTTCCTTGGCTTTCTTGTACGCATTTTAGCTGCTGATCTGTTCCCCATAGTTCCAGAGGCAGACCATTTTTCATTTAAAGCAAATTCATGACATTTTTTACCTCTTAAAGAATATTTGAACATCAGTCACCAGTATTAAGAATACTGATGTGTTTAATTATACTGCTACATTCTTCATGACTTGGCCTTTGAATATAGGATCGTAGAATAGTTTGGGTTGGAAGGGACCTCTAAGGGTCATCTTGTCCAAC
>NW_008825301.1:721621-733374 GCF_000699105.1 Pygoscelis adeliae | reverse complement strand
TGGGCTGCGAGCGCACATTGCTGGCTCCTGTCCAGCTTTTCATCCACCAGTACCCCCCAAGTCCTTCTCGGCAGGGCTGCTCTCGATCCCTTCATCCCCCAGCCTGTATTGATACCGGGGGTTGCCCCGACTCAGGTGCAGGACCTTGCACTTGGCCTTGTTGAACCTCATGAGGTTCACACAGGCCCACTTCTTGAGCTTGTCCAGGTCCCTCTGGATGGCATCACGTCCCTCTGGCGTGTCGATCACACCACTCAGCTTGGTGTCATCTGCAAATTGCTGAGGGTGCACTCGATCTCACTGTCTGTCATTGACATATTTTGTTTCTTAAAATAATGTTTCATTAACTGCATTACAAATTAATGCTAAAGACCCATGCATGCAAAATTAGAATGGGAAGAAGTGTTTTGATTACTTTCCAGGTGGATGTAGGAGATGGGAACTGCTAAAAAGACCCATTTAGGAGAACATTCTGCATGGATCCATTTCTCCAACTCTTGCTATGTGATGACTGTGACATTTATTTTCAGGGCAGCAGGTAGAGTAGCAGAGTAATTTGCTAAGAAAGTAAAGCTTTTGTTTGTTTGTTGTCAGGTTTTTTTTTTTTTTTTTTTTTGTTAGACTGGTAGGATGGAGATAGGCTTTTCAAGTGACACAGTAAAGTCAGTAGTTTACCTGGGAATATCGCATTTAAGCATAAAGACGCCCACAGCAATCTTTGCTTTTCCAGGGGAAGAGTTTACTTTCCCAAGAGGAAATAATAACATTTAATTGACTGTTGGTTATTTTTTGTCTTCCTCCTTTTAATTTCTTGGAAATTACAGTGTGCCAGAGTTTGTAGAGCAAAGTTTTCTTTTTCCGTTATTGCTTGTCCTCTTAAATATATACATCCTCTTAGTATATGGGGGGGGAAAAACACTCTGAATACTGTTTGTCAAAATACTGTTTCCATTTCATGTTGCTTTACTTGAAGGCACTATTATTAGAACTTCTTCCTGTTTATTATTAACTACTTCCTTTATCTTTTGCTGTCTTAAAAATGCATCTGGAGTAAATATATGTATTTTTCATTGTGTATAGGTTCAGCATAATGCAGATAAATCTACTACACTGAAACTAGCAGATTTTGGCCTTGCAAAGCAGGTTACGAAACCCATATTTACTGTGTGTGGAACACCAACGTATGTTGCCCCTGAAATACTTGCTGAGAAGGGTAAGTGTATATATTTATAGTTTGTCGTAAATCATACAATTATTCTGAACTTTCTAATCGTGGAAATATTCCAGAATGTTTCAACCTACTGATAGGCCTTTGCAGGGTAGGAGGTTGGCTAGCAGTGTAATCTGTGAAAGGAAGGGAAATCTTTTAGCTTTTGACAAACACAAGCATGACATCAGTCACGTTTGCATTATTAATGTCTATGGTAATATAACACTGATTTCCTAGCAGACAAGCCATAAAATATCATAGATGGTAAATACTGAAGTGGGGAAATGAACAAAAGTTCGTGTTGCAACCTGAGGGTAGTCAGCCCCATTTCATGACTGTAATCCAAACAACTTTCCAAGGCCCCTAATGATGCAAAAAAATTGTGAACACGTATGTTAAACTTATGTAACAAGCCAAAACATGTTTCCCATCAGAAGAAATTTTGGAGATTTCATATCCAAAAAGATTCAGACCTGAGAAGGAGTCAGTTTTGTTGATGACTCAAGCAAAGCTATTTCTGTTTTTTGTCCTGTGGAGCTGGGTTGCACATCTCCAGTTATATCCAGTTTCAATGGAAACTTGGCACTCTCAGTGCTTTTTTGAAGGGAATCTGAGGAGGACTATTTTAGAAATATATGCTGTGTTTTCTCAGTTAGTCTCCAGCTGACACCGGCCTTGTTGAGACAGTGTTTGTGAAACATGTTGTAGAAGAGAGGCACTTTGTGAGAGCTGTAGTTATTAACAAGCAGAGCAGCTCAGCTTGTAAGCGTGGTGTACCAGCCACTTATTCTTCTGCTGACCTCATCTTTTTGAGAAACTGAGCAAAGCTTCTGTGTTTCTTGGAAAATAGAATGAAAAAGAAACAGTTCCCTACCAGTTGTGAGTTGTCTTTCTAAAACAGGACTTTCGGTTTGTCTTTTCTTCCTTAGGCTATGGGCTTGAAGTAGATATGTGGGCAGCTGGTGTGATCCTTTACATTCTGCTCTGCGGTTTTCCCCCTTTTCGCAGTCAGGAACGTGATCAAGAAGAGCTGTTCCAGATCATACAGCTGGGTCACTATGAGTTCCTTTCCCCATACTGGGACAATATTTCTGCAGGTAAGATTCAGTATGTATAGCAGGTCTGAGAAATGACAGACTTCTTCCCTGGAGTGTGAAGAACTCCCTTTTGTTCAGGACAGTGAGCTCAATGAACTTGGGGGTGCCTTACAGGTCTCTCTTGTGCGATTCTGTGTTTGCTTTAAATGTGAATTTAGTCCTCTGGTAGTATTGATGACTATGAATCTGAATATTAGGTCTGACTGATTTAATGGATTGCTCCCTTTCTGAGGCAAGAGCAAGGATTTTCCTCACCCTGCTTATATGAATTGTCTCTCTAGAAAAAGGTACCAAAATAATCTCCAGGGTTATGTTAGGTTGTAAAGATGTATGCGAAAATCTCAAAAGCTGAGAATTAAATCCTTGCTCTGCAGAACGCAGTGTGGATTTTCTGTTGAGATCAATGGGGGCTGCACATAGTAGTTTTCTCCTTCTTGCAGGCTAGTATGGTGTCTTTTGTGCACTCTTGAAAATCGGAAACCCTAAAACCCCTCTCTCCCTATACAGTCTTTTAAAGAACATGCTCAACAGCATTCTACGACTTTTATGCTCCTTGAGTGATGAGATACCCAATGCTAATTCCTGTGAATCTGAACACCTAGCCTGATGCTTTCAGCATGCTTTCAAGATTAAATGCCCTGTGCTTTCTCTTCTCTTTCTGAAGGGGAGAATGATATCAGTAAAAGATATGCTGGAGGTTTAACATCTCCTGCCACTAGTTCTAAATCCAGTTGTTGGAGTATCTCCTGAGGTAGTCACAAAAGTCATTATGGTAAAACTAATAAGAAAAAATAAGAAGGACTTTTTGTGTAGGTATAACTGTCAGCATCATCACGTCACTGTTCTTTTCCCCTCTCTCCTTTTCTTTCTTTCATAATAGCAGCAAAAGACCTCATAACCAGGCTGTTGATAGTGGATCCCCAGAAGCGCTACACAGCACGACAAGTACTTCAGCACCCTTGGATCAGAACAGCTGGAAAAACAAACAGCAGAAATTTGCAGAGGGAAGTGACAATAAATATTGAGCGTCATTTTCGGGCCCAGCGCCGAAAGGAGGTTGCAGATGAGGACACATGAAATCTCTTCAAGCTCGTTTAGTCTTCTTTTTATTGATTAACAAATAATTTATGTTTTCTTTTCTAAATGAATTGGGCCTTTAGTGTATAGCTGTTGCTGGCCATTGCCATGCCTTTTTTTTTTTTTGATTCTGAGATTCTGAAGAAGGACAGAGATCAAATTCGCATCCACTTCCTTCTGATGTTACTTAGGAGTCTCTCTGTTGACAGCAGTGAGGACTAGATATTTCCTGGAGGGTATCTATTATTTTTCTTTAAATACTGATTTGGGCTTTTACATTACAAAATGTATATCTTTTAGACAACAAATGTTTGCTTCTGTGGCTGACACTAGTGATGACTTCTCTTGTCTCTTTTTGTATGATACCTTCCAGGAGTTTTGTGTTTATAATGTTTTGTGTTTATAATGTTTTCAAAATAGCTGTCTGCATACACATCCTGCGCTAATTCTCTAAACTGTCTTTTCACCAATTCTTGCTAGCAATGGAGAAGGTGAATGAATAAAAAAAAGCAAATACATTCTTTAGGATATGTTAAATAAACAACAAGATACTATTTATTAAGTTGTGAGGGAAGAAAAATCCTTATAGACTAAATCAAATATTTTATGATATCTCCCTTGGCAACATCTTTCATTGGATGTTCTCGTGGACAGGACAATAGACTGTACAACATTTCTGTTAAACTATGGTAGTGCTGTGTAGTATGGTAGTTTCATTTGTTTATGAGAAGTGGGAAGATAGCGTGGCTGATAGCTTTTCAAGACTAATAAAAACTTTCAAAGTGCTTTTCTTCCTACTCTGGGAAGTAGGAAGTTAAGCAATTCTAAGGGAACTTTGGTTCTTTTCCCAAAGGTGTATTTATGGAATGATAACCCAAGCATTTTTTCATACTGATTTTTTTTCTTAGGAGCCATCCGTGTGCATCTGTGACTCTTCCATGCTGATGGAGAAGAGAAAGCTGGGAAGCTGCTTTTGTGACTTAAGTTAACCCTTACCTTCATGGTGCCTTTTTCATCAGCACACTTCACAGCTGAATTTTATACACTTTTTCAGCGTAGTTTAGCAATCGTTTGGTTTTTTTCCCCTGTTGCCTTCCCTGGGGACTCTTTCTCCTTGCTTCCATGAGAATGGGCAATGGGATGAAATTACATTAAAATTCAACTCGGGGAAAACAACAACTTGTTGTTGTTGTATGGAAGGGTCTCCCAGAGGAAGGGTCAGATGCACATGTTTTTTATAATTTGATTGGATGCAGTTTTAAGGAAATCCTTGGGGGAGGAAATCCAGTCCTGAGAAGGGCTGTGACCTAGAACAGCTTTTGAATCTCAGAATTTTTGGTTAACTAATCAAATCCAAAAAGCACTTGAGTTGTCTTGTTTTATAATGCTTTGTCCACGAGTTCCATGTGCTAGTAAATAATATTGATGTTAAAATATCAGTGGTATTAGTATTGAATTCATAGCTTGTAGAAATGAATGAGGGTATTTTACAATTGCAGTGCTGCTGCTCTGCCTATGTATTTCATAATGAGAAATGTCAGAAGCATTTCAGAATCAGTAGAACATTTTCAAAACTATATGAACCAGAATATTATTTTTGGTGAGTGCTAATATTTTGTGTGAACTTTCTGAATTACCAAAAACCGTGGGGTACTGTCACCATGTTTCTGTTTCAACTTGTGACAGTTTTGCTGCAAGAATGATGTATGAAAGTAGAGATGATTGGCTTTTAAAGGAGAATTGCACTTTGAATTGAACTGGCTTATTTTTAATACATATTGGAATAAGACTTGCTGTGGAATTCAAGAATTTGTGAAACAAACCAGTCAAATCTTTACTGTATGCCCAAGTACTATGTATATGATATGTCATACCTCTGCTTTAGGGGCCCTGGGTCAGGAAGACTTTCCCTTTTCCTGAAAACAAGAATGGATTTAAGCGCTTTCCTGAGTTAAGCCTATGTGTAACCTCATATTCTAAATGCATTATGTGGTCTTTGAGTACTAGTAATAACTTCGCCTCTATTAGTTTAAGTCTATTGCGGATAGGAAGCTGTGGAAAAATAGCTTCTGACTTGTAATATTATATATTGTAATTATCTTATTTTTAATATAGTTGTTTAGGAATAAAGTTTGAAGAGACAGAATACTTTATCAGCAATGAATCTGACAGTTTGGAGATTGTGTTATGAGTTGCCTTTTTCACCTTTAAGAACCTGTCTACAGCCTTATTCATAGTGCTGAAGATAGAGAATTTGCTTGTAATGAATATAAAAGTAATTATTTTTTCAAAGATTTTGTTTTTCTCTCAAGTTCTCTGGTTCCCAGACAGACTAAAGATGGACTGTCCTGTGTACTGTCACTGCATTGCATCTGTAAGTACAGACAGTGCTGGGGCAGCGCTGAGGGACTGGTTTGTTGGTGTTGCTAATAGACATGTGGCATTAGGCCCTCCTTCTTCAGGTTGGAGGCTGAAAGAGCCTCCAGGTGCTTCTCAGGGTTTTTTCCTCTTTCTTTCTCTCTCCTGCTTAGATATTCCTTCTTTTCTCTCATTGCTTCCAGTGTTCTTGCTCTGCCTCTGTGCTGCTCTAAGGAGTGCAGGTCCCCAGTCGTGGTTTAAGTTGCTCGAAACAATGAGAACACATGACTTTGGTGAGCTCAGCCTCAAGCATTGCTTGCTGATGTTGAAAGTTAGTAAGATTAGAGAGGACTCAGACAAAAACCGGTGAAAACACCGTATTGGTCTCAAGGTTATCTCTAGTATCCCCTCATGTCCTACTGCCTTTTCTCAAGCTTTTCTCTTCCCACTGCATGACATTCCAATGCAGACCTGATCTTTACGCCCTATAAGACAGTTTCTAATACATGAAACACATTCACACTCTAGGGGTGAGGATTTTTATTGTTCTTACTTCCTTTCCTGAGATTTTTCTAATGATTACTGTCTCCTTGGGTTCTGGAGTCATCTTCCCCTTATGCTTGCATTTCTTGATTAGTTCCTTCGTCTACAGGAAGTCTGAGGAAGCTCAAAGCTGGGGAAGATTGAAGTCTCACAGAGAGCAAGTTCTTGCTGATTCGTTAGGAAGAAGAAATATCCCTCCTTGCCCTTCATTAAATCTTTGTGGTTTAGACTCTCATATGGCCTTATACTTCACTGAAAGTAAAACTAGTTAGTGTCCCTAGCTCTTTAGATGCTAACAATGAAGAAAGTCAGAATGTACCACCAAGAAAAACAAAGAACCCCAAAAAGCTAAGTGCAAAGTATGAATTCATATTGCAGACCTGAATAGAAAAGATCCACTTACAGAGAATTTGCTATGTCTAAGGCAACAGAAAGGAAGAACCTGTTTTGTTTCCTGAAAGCTTTTGCAGATCAGCTGAGTAGGAATCCTTTCATGCCTCGTAAAGGTGTCGGTTGATTCCTGTCTCACAACCAGAGATCCTGACCAAGTTCTAGTTATTCCAGAGTTATGTCATTACTATCTGGTATTGACTATTCCAAAATTTTTCTCTCTTTAGAAACCAGAGACCCTGACCCTGTTATCTTTAACCAAAGACTTGGCTATTCTCTAGCTGGTTGCAGTTTTTAAGCACACTTTTATTTTCATGCCCTAACTGTAAGACTTCTCAGACTTTTGAGGCACCAAGATCCAAACATTTAGAATTGGGGCCTCAATATTTCATTTCCTAGTGACACACACGCCTCATAGTAAGAGTTGGTTTTGGGTTTTTTTTTTATTACTGGGTCAGCATTTAAAATCACAGTCAAGGCTTTCAACTACAGTAGTGACAAAAGTGGTTACCTGCACGATAGCTGGGGTCTACGTAAGGATGTGCTACTCCCAGAGATCAGACGAAGAGTCCTATAAAGCATTTTGAGCATCCTTGAAAGCCAGTGTTACTAGCTTCGTGCATCATAAACTTCCCTTGACTGTGTTAGGAGTTTCTGAATATTAAGTCCAGGCTTTTAGTGTCTGCCTGTGACTGACTGACTAAGTAGTAACTCTCTTCAGTGATACACTTTCCACTGTCTAAAGATAAAGCGGTCCCTGGATGTCCCCCTCCATTTGTCCACCAAGGTCAACTTCTTCACTTCCATGTATGTTACTACATTTCATTGATCCCAGACCTCGCCTACCTATTTTCTATCACCTATCATCCACCTACTGTCGTCTACCTATCTTCTCTCCTCGGATGACTCATTACTGAAAGATGGTGAAATCTTCACATATTAATTTGTTTTTCTTCAGGGCATGCTGGCCACGTATGAAAGAATTATCAGAAATGGGAAATAGGAATGTGGTCAGTGCAGGAAATGAGCAATTTTTTTTGAAAGTATTTAGGCATCTGAAAGTGTGCAAAAGATACTAGCATTTCACGTTGCATAGTGCTTAACTGCCTTAAAACGAACAATGAGAATTTGGTCCCAGTCTGTACGTCAGTCACCTAATATTTAAAAATATGTGCCCAAGAGATGGAAACTTAGCACTACAGCAGAGACTATTTCCTCTGAGACACAGACACTCTAATTTCTCTTACTCAGGGACCCCTCTTCTTCATCTAAGATTTGTTTAGCTACTCTGTGGAATAGCTGAACTCAGAAACCATTAAATTTGCCATCTCAGTATACTGTTCTGACTGGCATGATAGGTGCATCTGTTGTATCTCGGTTATTACAATTTTTGGCTGTAAGGTAAAAGAGGGGTAGTGCAATATTATCCTCTGAGCTTGAGTCTTTTGGGTTATGGCCCTACTGTGAAGGTGAAATTTCTGGAGTTGACTGCTTGCTTTTCTGCAAGTATCTGGATTTGGGGCGGTATTCAGTCTGCTTGAGAATATAGTAAATTTGCTGTGCTTATAAACTGATCTTCCCAAAGACAAGTAAGCATCAGTCTGAAATCTTCCTCCTGTCATTTCTTCTGTCGCCTAGATTTCTTTTAATTTAAGCAATGTATGGAAAATACTTTTTATGTTGCTGGGCATGCATTTTTCTGTCCTCTTTTGAGTCCACCAGTACAACTCTTTACTGTTGACATTCTTGCTCCTGAAAGGAATATGGGCACTTTAACCGGGCTAACAGCGTATATTGGCACTGTTTGTTCTACAGAATGGTTTATTTGCAACTGGGCTGAAGGTGTCATTTTCTAAATTAAAATACGTTATGGACTTCAGCAGAAAAGTGGTTGTTCCCCCTGCCGATAAAGGCAAACTATATAGTGGATGTTATATTTCAATATTCTTTCCAATAAATTGGGAAACAGTTGCGTGGCCAAGTATTTTGAGTTGTGGTTTGTTTGTTTGTTTTTTCCCTGACAATTTATCTATTTGGGAAATGCTTGTTTTAAAAGGTTTGCAGTTTCATTAAGTGTTGTGTGTACCTTCATTTACACTTAGAAGGACCCATTCTAATGCTGCAGTCCTCTGAATACGTACAGATGTGTTTTCCTTTGCTGCTGTATGTAATGCCATTAAAATCAACACAATTCTTTGCAAACCTGGAGCTGAGATTCATTCTAACACTGTTTTTGTCCTTCTACTGCATTAATCATGTCCGCTATGATGTCAGAGCAATCATGACAAGCAGAGCTAGTTTCATTGAAGCTTAATGCACACAGAACTGAATTCTCCCATCATTAATTCTTATTCTGTAAAATTCAAGTTTATTTGGAAAAAGATTTGCTTTGTTTGTGGAAACGGGCATTCTAGTTGAAATTGAGAAGATTGCAAAAGTGGCTTTTTCAAAGGACACAGTTTCTTAGTAGCTTCTGTATATTTCAGTTCTGTTATTAAAAATGGTGTTTTCCTGCAGGCCTGCAGTATCAGCTGAAGCAGTGGAAATAAGAATGCATCTAATCTATTGATGGTGTTTTCAGAGAAACTACCTTCTCTGGATGTGAGCATGTGTGATAAAGTGGCTGCCAGTGAGAATCAGTACAGGCTCTCATTTATTACGTATTGGTACCTAAGAGACCACAGCCTCCCCAACTGCTCTTAGAATAACTGCAGAATGACTGACTTCTATGATAATCACACGCATTTATTGCAGTGCATTTTAATGGTATGTATAGGTGGCTAATTAAAACTGATTTAATGCTTTGCTGTTGGGAGTGGGATTCAGCTGTGTTTCCCGTGTTACTAGGAGTTGAAATCAGAGTCCGGCAATGGTTTTTTTTTTTAAAATGGGCCATTAAAGTTGTCACTGCTACATGCTATTTCTTTGGAAAAGAAGACATGACCCTTTGTGTCATCCAGTTTGCTGATTCACTCTGTTGCCTTGTGTTATAAACAGATGCTGTATTCCTGCAGAATTTTATCTTTTGAAATTAGAGCTGTTTTGATAATGTAGCAATTGGAAAAACAGAAAAAGTAAAGCTAGTAATCTTAGGACTGGATTAGCTCCATTAGTCACTGGAAATATATTTTGTTTTCTGAGTTCAGAAACTGAAACAAAGAGCTGGAACCATGTAAAAATTTAGAGAAACGCAAGACTATTCCTGTAGTACGTGTTTCAGCAATTCAAGCAGTAAGAATATTTGACCTAGTGAGAACACCCAGCCATGCAGTTCATTGCTAGGGATAAGTAGGTGCTACAACAGTCAACTTCTGAAAGGGTTTGAGATTGCTGTATTGGATAAAGGGTGCAGGACTGAATAAAGGGGTGCTCCTTCTAATCACCAGAAAAATGTGACCCATCATAAACAAAATGTTATTCCTGCGTTGTCATTGCTGTGTTAGTTGGTAAAGATTTCTAGATTTCAGTGACAACCATTGTATTGTAAGCAGGCATTTCTCATGAAGAATTTCAGCGTAAAACATTTTAGATAATGCTTCATGTCAAGGATTTTAGCAATGAAGACAATTTCTCCAGAAAATGGAAGTGTATGATCGTTAACTGTTATGGTAAGTTGTCAAGCAAACCTTATTGCTGGATTTTCAAAAAGAGTGCGATTTTGTGATCCTAAGCATTTGCAACTACCCAGCTTGCAATGTTGACAGCTTTAATGACATTGTAATGCTTCAGCATATAAACTTATCATTTAACAGGCTCAGAAGAAACCTATGTGCCTAGTCTAAGGATGGAACTAAATGGGTTGAATAGATTTTATTCATTTCAGCTTGGCTGGAAACATACTGGCCACGATAATGTTCACATGGTGACTGATGGGTGAAACACGTATTACTGACCAGTATTTCAAATGGAAGTGTATTGTTGTGTCCTTAAAAACGCGAGCATGTTGGCTGTTCGGCTGAAGGCCAGCACGTGTCCTGGTAGTGTATTATTTCTATGTACTTTAAACAAAGAAAGGGAGAGAGACACCATGTAGAGTAGCCCCTCACCATTTAAAAGAAGAAAGATTATGAAAGAAAAAAGTGGGAAAAAAAAAAAAACCCAAGAGGAGGAAAAGCTGAAGAAAAATTTAACTTTTTCCTAAATGTTTTATTTTCTTAAGTAAATCAATGCTGTGGACAAGTCTAACAAAGCTTTATGAGTGAAATAAAAAAATGTCTTTTCTCTTGCTGGTGTGTAACATTCCCGTGATGGTTCTCCAGTTATTTCTGTGTGTCTGGGGATAACTGATTCCAAGCAGACACTATAGCAACCGCTAGCTTTACCCCACCTGGATCCTAATTCCCTAACAGCAGGACAGGAGGAGAATCCCTTAAAAGAAATAAAAGCAAAACTTCTCCACCATTTAAATAACTGAGTAATCATTCAGCCACACAAGAATTATGGAAGTTTATTTTTAAAAGCTTTCATAACTCACACAGTTAATGTTCAAGGGACAAATAGTCAGAGCTGGATGCTCGAAGGTAACAGTAATAAACCCCTCCTGACAGATGAAGCCTCACATAAATTAATGGCAAATGACTGGCAAGGTTGTAAAATTAGAATATTCCAAAACCTGTGTTTAGGTACACAGTTCACCTGGGAAAGGTTGCAGGAAATATGAGGAAAACTTGAACAAAGATATGCAGATAAGACCCTTAATGACCAGGAAAATGCATCGGTTCTCTAATTGCCAAAACAGACCACTGAATGTGATGGTCACTGAAAATGATCCTGTATTTCTTTTATGATGAAATATTTCTTTTATTTTTTAAGCTCTGAGGGTGGGATCTTAAAAGCCAGCCACAAGGGTTTTAGATTATCACTTTCTGTGAGATAGTGGTACAATTTATGCTTTTGCAGTAATTAACTTTGAAAATCCCACCCTCCATTTAAAATATTTTCTTCTGGTTGTTAATCCAGTTTTTAGGGAAAACAGAAACAGACAGCTATGACATTAAACTTGGCTCCTACGTACTTGCCACCAGCAAAGATTCCTTCACTTATCATCTTCCAAAATGTGTATTTTGAAACTAAAAGAT
>NW_008825301.1:719749-721580 GCF_000699105.1 Pygoscelis adeliae | reverse complement strand
GAGCTGGTGTACGCTGCGGGAGACTTTTGCCCTTTAGTTGCACGTAACTATTGCTTGAGGCTTTTCAGGTTAGCAGCTTCTGGGGGGGTGGGGTGTGTGTGTGTGTTTTAATGATATAACTGCTGTATTCTGTGCTGGCTCTTCTGTAGTGTTAGTCCTTGGAGCTATCTGCCAGTGTTACTACTTTTCCACGTAGCAGAGAGAAGAATTATTATTCAAAACATGCTATCAAAAAATAGTGTCATCAGATCACTGTTTCAATGAATCAGTGATGGGACTGCTATGAATTGTACCAACAACTAATCAGCCTTTACCAGGAGGATACTTTGGATGAACTCTTGGACAGATCCTGTACGAGGGATTCTGGGAGGAGAATAGACAAAGAATTCAGCAGCTTCATTCTGGCAAGGTAAATCACCAGGAACCTGGATTTGCTGTCGTTCAGTTTGTTTTTAATGTCAAATGGACTGATAGAGGAAGAGTAAGGATGCGACAGCTTTGCTTTTTAAGTGTAAGCCTCCTTATTTGCAGGCCACAATGGTTTGGATTCTGGGGAATTTTTTTTTATGCCAGTTCAAACTATATTTTGTGAGTCCCAAACTAGGAGCTTTTCAGTTCGCATATGCATACACATTTGCAATTTTGAATAGGACAGTTCTGTGTGGGCCGAAAAAAGCATTCTTTATTTTCATTGGTATATTAGCTATTACACTTAGTTATTTTACTGGTTTTCAGGTGTGGTCTTTTTTGGTGAAAAATACAACTTGCAAAACAGGTTCTATATTTAACCCCATATAAGCACAGATATTTAGGTTTTCAAGGTGATGCTTACTTTATATATGCTTCTTTGGAAAGAGATCCTTTGCATTGTTGAGGTGTGTGGATGTTTCTTGTTAACATGAAGCTTTCCTACATCTATGTTAGCTAGTAATAATAACAGTGATGCTTCTGAGGATCCTCAGAGGCCTTAATGAACTTTAGCTCTCGTTTATTTATTAGTCATTTAGTGCCTTGATGCCTCAGTGAATGGCTTTGCAAAAGGCCTTCTATAAAAGCACAGCAACCTGAATTCCTTCCTGTGAGGAATACCGGAGCACGGGGTGCAGGACGGCGGGGATCCAGCATTGACTCCTGCCCTGCCAGCCAAGCTGATCCGGGGCTGGGTCTGGTGTGGGGAAAAGGGCTGGTGCGGAGGTCTGGCGGTCAGGGGCTGCTGCCATCCTGCTAAGGAACAAGAGAGGCTTCATGAGCGCAGAACAGCAGCGATGTTTATTTAGAGCAAAGCCCTGGCTGACGTCGGTCTGTCCTCTCGCTCCTGCAGCTGCAGTCCCCAGTGGTCTTGGGTCAGGGTCACCTTCTGTCTTTGAAATCCTTCCACCTTGCCTTAGCAATGTCCAACTTTGAAGCCTCAGCTACTAGGAATGGTGAGAATAGCGCTTAGCGTTTGTACAGTGCTTCATGTGTTCAAAGCTCTTCACAAACATTAACTAATTAAGCCCCAGCAAGTCCTTATGAGGCAGGTATTTATTCCAGCTGAGTGTTTGCATTCACAATTAAGAATATGCTAGACATAATCCTGCTGTCAGTCAGCCTAATTGATTTAAATGTCTAATTGGGTAGATTCCCTCAAGTAAGTTCAGTTTAAAAAAGGTTAGCCTGGGGAGCGGAATTATGCAGTGGAGAAAAACAGAGTGCAAGAGGAAATCCTCAGTCAGGGAAAGGCAAGGGCGGCTGTCAGTGGTGGTTTTAAAAGCAGCCAGGGACACAAGAACTATTTTGTCATTGCTGCAAAGTATCTTCAAAGAGGCTTGAATTAACCTGGAGTTAAAAA
>NW_008825301.1:718828-719723 GCF_000699105.1 Pygoscelis adeliae | reverse complement strand
AGGAGAAATGCAAAGAGAAAATCCTTAGTACTAGCAAGGAGCAGTAGTAATAGCAAGGAGAGTAGCAAGGGACTGAAGGAGGCTGCTCTGTGCGTAAGCACGGGTTCAGACTCTCTCATCTGGACTTCTGTTTTGCTAGAGAATGACAGCTTGCCTTCACATCTTGCAGGAGGCCAGTCTGTAACCTGCTTAAGGCTAACATGCACCGACATAAACATTTCTTACTGTGGTGTTGAATGGTAGTTAGTATCTAAAGTGCCAGTAGATGGTACTCAAAAGATGAAATATCTTCTGTCTGGGACACATGAGTTTAAGGGCTGTTGGAGACTGAATGATAAGTGGCAATTTTTAGTTATAACCACATACAGTAATGCACATTAGAAGCATTATTGGATTTTACTTTGACATAAACATTCCTGTTGTCATGATATGTAAAGCAACATTTTCAACAGGTTAATACAGTTTCCTAAGCCGTATCATGGATACAGTGAACAGATAGGATTATTACTCACTTTTCCTAGCCAGCCAGGCACAGTGGTGAGCTCAGGTCAGAAGACTTCTTTACTGAACAGATCCACCAGACTTTGGGCAATGAGTCTGGGACTGATGTACTCAGCTCCCTCCTTTGTACTTCCCGCAGCCCGGGCTGTACACTGCACACTCACGCGATGCAGCACCATGAGCTGTGAGCCCATGTGCTGCAGGTCCAGGCTGTCTACTATGGGGATGTGGAGAAGGGGAAAAAAGTCACAAATGGGATACCTGAGGCAGCAAGCGATACCAAGGGAAAACCCCAGGCTCAAAGGGGTAGCTAAGAGCTTGCTTATCTGCTGCGGTCTCCCCTAGACATTTTCTGTGACTCTCCAGGGGACTAGAAGGCATTTCAGGAGGTCAC